>NC_139050.1:82500-513100 GCF_965140915.1 Aythya marila | reverse complement strand
AGGGTACCCACTTCTCCCTAGAAGAAAAAGACAGGCTGGAAGTGGTGTAAGCCAGCAGGCACTCTGCATATATCCTTGTCAGCTTAGACAAGTTCCATGTAAGTTAAAATACAGCAAATTCATACAGTGGGGCTTCATCCCTTAATGGGGATACAGACCTTGTCCGAGTCTCAATGGCTCAGTAAAACAGCCCGTTTCTTTGCCAAATTGCCTTATAAGGCCACAGCAGGGTCTGGATTTACCCGTTACCACAGGGCTTAATGACCTTAAGCACAATGCTGAATTACACCTCCAATTGTAATTTCCATCTGATTAAGCACTGAAAAATGCAGAAGGCTGGATACATATATACAACAGTTGTAGATTGAGTAACACATTGAGCATGCAGTATTTAACCCTCACTCAACACAACTCATGATTATTTACTGAGGCATTCAGAAACGAATGTGTCACTACAAAGCTACAGAACTGAAGAAACTATTTTCTATAAATAAATAAATAAATAAATTACAAGTAAATAAAAATAAAATGAAGCACTTAGCAATAAAGTTTTAGGAAACCTATCACTGAAGTAATCTCATGAAGTAACTACTCCCACTTCCCAAACCAAGTCTCACCGAAGTCATGACTGTGCAAGTAACTACTCAGGAATAGGAACAATGGGTTCAAAGCTATGTGTTTGGACTTAGCCTAAAGCAAAATAAATGCAAACTTGACAGAGCTCCATTTGCAAAATACTCATCAATTTTACTATTGTTGCAAAAGTGTCCACAGTTCAGTCAAATGATCATCAACTAGTCTAGAAGTTTATCTAAACTGGGCATCACAGCCATTAAAAAATTCAGTGCAAATGAGAGGCAGGGTATGGCCGCAGAACAATAATACCATTTTAAAATTACTAAAATAGAACATTGAGTTATAATAGGAACCAGAGCTAAAAGTTGAATGCCAGCCTTTTGTTTTGTTTTGTTTTGTTTTAAGCTTTCATGTTGACCTCTGCTCTACACAAACTTAAATCTGTTTTACATCAGAAGTTGCAGGGACAAGAGAGTACATGGGAAAATATGTCTGGGAGTTAAGAGCAGACTTGCTAGATTTCTGAGCTCCAGTGATATTGGTGACATAACTAAAAAGCAACAAACAGCAGGTGAGAGGAAGGATTTAAATATAAATAAGGACACTTTGAAGCCATAGGTTTTTATTGAACACTTTCACATTTACAAATCAAAGTCACTGTTTTTTAGAAAAATGTGTAACTAAGAAAAAATCCAAAAGCCACAAAATACCAGGCAGAGAAAGAAAAGATATTAAAGAAAAATAAAAACAAGGAATAGTGTTGATATATATTCTCTTGCCTAAAAATAAACCAACTAAATACCCTATTTTCTTTAATTAAAAATCACTTAATTATTTAAGGATTTCTGACTAAATTAAGCATTGAAGACACATCAAGATCTCACTAGTGCTGTGATTAGTGATTTACGTAGTTATCAAGATCTGCCCATTTGGACCTGAATTCAGCCTCTAATTAGAAAAGTTATTAGAAATTCAGTCCCATAAATGCAGCATATACGTACTCCATGCTTTAAAATGGTTAACTATATTAATTTACACAATACATTCATTAGTAAAAGACCAAGCTTCCTTTTTTTCCTTTTTTTTTTCTTCAGTATTCAATATATACAGAGAGACTATGACGACTTAAATGGCCGTGGTTTAACAGATAGCTTCTGCTGTTTTACTAAAGGTGCTGTTCACACTCTATCCATGGGATCAGAGTTCAACTAGCAGTGCATTCAATCTGGAAAAAAGTGGTGGTTACAATAGCATAGTAATAACAGTTGCAGATAACAATCTGAAAAGCTGAAACCACTGAAACATGATGGCTTGCAGTTAGAAAATATTTGTGTGTTTTACCAGAATGTAACCCATTACCCTGCTGACTGGGAAAAATAAAAATCCAGTGGGAAAACATAAAATTAGATCAGAGCTCTCCTAAATGAAAAGAAATTCAGTCTTGCTGAACTGAAATGTGATCATTTGGATGGCATTTCTATCAGCTCATTCATTTAAAACTCAATTTAATGCTATGCTAGAGACTTTACCTTAACAAACACTAATATGTGTACGTGCAAGTTGGATCACAGGTGCAGGCCCATTAGCAGGTCTGTGCAAACTGGCCTCTGTGGGAAACCCACAACTATCCATTGCAAACAGAGGCACAGATTCACCAGCTTTAGGCAGATAACTGAGGTACTGGACACTATAAGAAGTCTCACCAGCTTGCAAAAGATGTCCAGTTTGTCATTAGCAGTGACCAAAAGTGGATGCTTGGGAATTACTGCAAGAAAGGAACTGTAGCAAAATTTAGCATTTTTTTCCCAGGAAACTCTTCCAGCCTCCAAAACTTTGCATCTCTGAGACTTCCTATTAGTCATCTTTAGTGGATTTCTCTTCCATGAACCTGTCCTGTGCCCAATGAATCTTCACAAAAGGTCAGTTCCCACAACACACGGGGACATCATAGTCAGCACATGGCCATCCGCCACATGCAGAACTCAGTCTGCTGAGTCTGAAAATGCTGTCTTCATTAAATGCCCACACTTTTGGTATCAGAAAAATTGTGGGCACTTCTACCTCTCTGCATCAGTCATGATCTTCTACAGTTTTTACATACCTCCCCTGCATATCTGCCCAGCTCAGTTTCTCAGTCTGAAAAATCTGGTTTATGCAGCTATTGGAGGGCTTTTCCAACCTTGTCTATGATTCCATTCCTTGTATAAAGTATGTGAAGCCAGGACTCCATGCATCCAAGGTTGCCCTTCTGCTTTTCTTCCTGGGGGAGGGTTTTCATACACCTTCCTCTTGTATGAAGGATTCAACTTATTCATGTTGAATCATTCTCTGAATATTTCTGTTTTGTTGTTGTTTTGTTTTTCTCCCAAAGAGGAAGCCTTAATGACTGTTCTTATCTAAGACCTAACTTAGATGTCAGGCTGGTGTTTTGAAGAAGGAAGAGTTAGATCAAATTTTACTAAATTTATCAGGTGAAGATCTGAGTGTTTCTGTTTAGCAAGATAAAGAAATTCATGCTATTAATGGTTGCTATTTGACAGTGGTTTCTTTTCAGTACATGAAATGAGAAAACAGAGCCAGTTCATTATGAAGATAGTAAAAGTTATAATAAAGCCAATACAGGCTGAATCCTACAATTGCATGTGGGAAATATAACATATGAAAATGCAACATCAAAGAAAAATGAGCAGGGGATGGAGAGCAGAGAAACATGTAATGAGACTAGTCAGACTAAAGTCTAAGAAAATTGGTTAAGGATAACAGAACTTTGGAAATGGTATCCTACAACATAAGTAGAAAATGGACTGAAAAGAGTGAGACCCAGTCAATCTGTAATTATATTATAAGGACCTGAATAATTTTCCTCATTTCTTCAGATGGAGAAACTGAGGCTCTAAGAGACACAGTATTGACTGTCTCACTTGGAACAGCTCAGAGATCTGGGATCAGACCTACCCCAACTTGTGTTTTGCCCACATCTCTTCCAAATATTTTTCATATTAACTCTGTGTCTAGATAAAACCTGATAACCTGTCAGTGTGAAATTATTAACTCTCTTAACAGCAAAGGCAAGATGTGGGGTTTGTGGCCCAGTATAAATTATTGCTGTTTGTGCAGTGTTAAATAAGTCCGTTGATCAATGGTGCTCTGATGATTTATTGACATCATGCTGCCAATGAGAACTCATGCTGAAACTTAAGATGGATCAAAATTAATTGTGAAATATTAAGGTGAATATTGTATCTTTCAAGGACTTATAGAACCAATTGTGCATTTATAATATTTTAACATAGAAAGCAAAATACATCTGAATAATAAGGACTCTATCCCTTTCATCAGTTCAAAGGGCTACAGCACTAATAGCAAGTAATTGTTTTATCATGTTTTCTTGCAATTCCACAAAAATGGCTCAATATCCCAGTGTCAAAATCAATTCCTAGGTTGCGTACTAAGTATCTTTGTTTTTCAAAAAGACCAAAAAAAAGAAAAAAAAGCCATAAATCTAATTTCACTTGGTTATGAGTACATTGTTTTCACATTTCAATTAAAAAATCTAAACGGCATGAATTCCCCAGTGAACAAAATTTGACTGTTATTAAAACAGATTAAACAAAACACTGCAAAAAGTATTTTTTTCTCTCATGAAAGATTCACAATGCCACACTGCCTTGGTTGGTATGATTATTTCTAAAATTTGATTAATGATTTATGCCTCATTTAGGGTGATACTGTACCTGCCTGGTACAGATTTATTTAGCAGCAGTCTGCTATACCAAGAGACTGCTGTTCTCCTTTTCTTTTATACATGTATATCCCTACACTGGCAGCACTGCACAGGAAACTGGTCTATAAACTATTACCATGCACTGAAAACCGTGTGGAATACCAAGCAGAGCTTATCTAATAAGCATTTAATTATTTGCATTGCCGTTAATTTTTGTGTATTTTTACAGTTCAGATCCATACCTTTTAAATTAGAAAGAATTGCATGAGGAATATGGGGCCATATTAAGAGTTAAAATATTTGTTATTATACTTCGGACTTACTCAGGCTTTCATCTGAGACGCTTACTGTTTGATAACTGTGGTCAAGTGTTATCTTCCCCATTTCACTTTTTAAGAACCTGAACCACAGACAGACCGAGCACCTTCTAACACCGTTGGCAAATAGTGCAGACCAGAAGAATCAGATATACAGAGCAAAACAGTTGACACTGAGGACAAAAAAACCTACATTATAAGCATTTATTTAAAAAACAAACAAAAACCAACCAAACAAAAACCAACTTTGGACTAGGTCTTGTTTGATCCCACAGACTGGGTGCCTATTAGTAGCTGGACTCCACCAAGATGTAGTTCTGGAGCACATCTGGTTTACTTTTATCCAAAACTAATTCTGGTTTATGTAACCAACACATGAATGAGGGCACAAAAAGTGGAGATAATCATAAGACTTGCTTTAGAACTACGATCTTCATGCAAGCTAAAATGGAAAGGCAGACTCAGCCTTTACAAAGTCAGCTGGACAGAGCCCAATTCAAAGCCCTGTGGAGCCAGCAATGAGGTGAGAAGAGGACACTTTCCAGAAGCTTCAGTAGAACTATTTGGCCACCACAATTAATCATTTGGTTGACACATCTCCTTGGCGAGGTCTGCCTCCACAGCTCCTGGATTCATATTCTGTCTGAAATTCTGAAAAACTTGCTTCATACCATGCATCATATTGTGCATTAAAACTACCCACATCACAGGCAGTCTTCTAAATATAACAATAATCTTCAGGTGATGCCAACAATTTGTATTTACTGGTTGTGTGCAGTGCTCTACTGAGCCCGGCCCCTCTACAACAGTCAGCTGAGCAACAAGAGTAACAGTCTCCAACTCTGCTATGCTCTGTCAGCTTTCTTAACTGTTTCAAGAAATTAGTTCTAATGACTTTGCTATAACATTTACATTAAAAGACAATGTACTTTCTAGCTCCCTGATAAATGTATTGGATTATACTCACACATCATATGCTGGGAGACTACTTGCATATCTCAAATACCAGGGAGTTTTCCATACTCCCAGGATTCAGAAATCTGGGAAAGCAGCAAAATTTAGATTTCCTGAGTCAGCCTTGGTGGATTTCCATGCCTGTGTAAAGAAAATGAACACTGAGTTTTGTTTGTCATCAGAGACTTGCTCTATCTGTGATGAGAACAGGATAACTGAGTGGTCCTGTGCAGATCCATGAGCTGGATTCAATGATCCCAGTGGTTCCCTTCTAACTCAGGATATTCTCATTTTTCCACTGTTAGCTTTACTTTGGATAGACAAGGAGAAAAGAAATTTAAATCTAGAGAGAGACAGAAGTCAAAAAGTATCAGAAAAGCTCCAGACCAAAAATCTGAAAGAATCTCAGTTTCATATAAAGAGGCAGTAGATTAGTTAGTTTACTCTGTTTTGACTTGAGGGATTTTCCTTCATGTGAACAAAGCATGCCCAAAACATGCCTCTTCTGAGGATTTTCACCCAGCCAATGTTTCAGTCTAATGTAGACTATAAGAAATCTGGCCCTGAGTATTGTGTTTATACCCCAAAATTCCCAAGGTCTGGAAAAAAAATTTTGAGTTTTACATTGAGTTTTGATTTACAAAGGTTTGCATGTGTACGCAGGCTTTTTATACAGAGATCCATTCTAAAGCAGGTTAAGGTACCTACATGCTATGTAGACATAGCCGTCGAGGCTTTTTTTTTTTTTTTTAAATAAATCAAAGAATACAAAAGTATCGTTTAAAAGTTGACAAGGATTTAGGACTTATTTTTTAGCCCCTTATGCAACCAATTGCTACCTTGTATACCTAATAAAATATAGTAGAGCAATTCAAGTTGATCTGCAGGCAATATAACTCCTACTTCAAATCTACCTAAATACAAAAAGTAATAAATTACAGTTAGTGATCCTTGCTTTTTAACTGGCATTCCAAGTCCATTTGCCTTTCTCATGTATTTTGAAAAAGATAAATGCTCAACACTTAAGCTGCACATAAGCTAAGAAGCTTTATATTATATTATTCCCAATAAATAAAAATATAAATGCTCGTGGTCATGCAATTTGATCTTTGAGTACACGGCACTATAAATCTAGTCATGATGCATTTCCCTTGAAAATAAATAAGACCTTTTATTGTAAAAATCCAGGACAAAAAGATTCTTTCTTAAGGGCATAAACACCTAATAATCTGAACAGAAACTTAGCCCTAAAAGTAAAGACAGTAAAAGCAACAATTGCTCCAGGGCATGCATACTAACTGGACACATGTTCTCCATGCCAGACAGAAAAAAAGCCCTTAGACAGGAAATTCTATGGGACAGAACTGTTCTATACTCAGCCTAGAGCGCCATGCCAGCATTATGTGGTACTTTGTATTTATTGCAGGCAAGTTTGGTATGGAACTAGTCCTCTGCATCTCTCTCCTCATATTTTCTTGCCATTCCTATTCTTCCAGTACCATTTCTTGTCCTCTGCTTTTGATTCCTATGATACTTACATCAAATCTCCATTTCTTACCTGTCAATATCTCTACTATCTTGCAAACAATTCCCTTTAAGTTCACTCTTACTCTTTTCACAGTGGCAGTCCTCTCACTCAGGATGCCCCTTTTTCTCTAAGGTTGTAATTTTCTGTAAAAAAAAAAACAAGGGAAAGTATGCTTTTCCTAGATATATCATAACAAAAAGTCTCTGGTCTCTCTCTTTTTTTTTTTTTTTTTGAATATGCATATGGGTACTACAATATTTGTATATATACTATTTAGTCACCTCATCACAGGAGATTCCTTAGGGTGTAACCAGCACCTACCTATTTTCTCCTCCATAACATTAAATTGTCATAATCTCTTTAACTATCACCACTTGCCAGTAACTGCTTTTAGTTTTTAGTATGTTAAACATATTAACACCGTTTGCACTCTAAGCACTAAGAGCACACAGATATGTTTACTTTCCATACATAATCATGCTTAAGATAAAAATAAATTGAATAAAATAATAAAAAAAAAGGAGTAAAGGATTTTCATGAACAGGACTAAATAAAAAGTATATAAAGGAATATCTGTATTGTTTTGATTACTCACACTATTCTGATCTTATGTCCTCTGCTTCACAACAGAAATCATTCTTTTGCTCTAACTGAAGTTGCCAAAATATAGCCTTCATCAACATTAATTCAACACACCATCATCTAAAACAAGGTGATAAAGCTGGTATTTATATCTATCAGGGGACTGACTACAGATGATGACAACAACCATCTCAAAAGGCATAATTCTCTGCCACAGTGTATATCAGTATTTTTCTTAATTATTTCTGACATTTTATCTATTACTCCAAGAACTTTCTCAGAGGGTGAAAATAAAGGGAAAAAATTGCTTTTGTGCCATAGATGAAGAAATACATCTTCTGCACGTAATTCCCAGAAGAAATCTTGAAAATCTTACGGGGTCAGGAAAGAGGTAAGAAAATAGTATTTGTCACCCTTGCTGCATTGGTCATCTAAACTTTACAGTAGCACCTGTGACTTATCTGCCACTCCTCAGGCAGGAAGAAAAGTGAGAATAAAGAAGTATATGGGGGAAAAAAGAGTATCATGAAAGTAAGTATCACCTGGATGCCTGCCTAAAGCTTTTGGTCTTTGAGCTACTTACCTTCTGTTTCTCCATTGCTGATGTCCATTCACTTCAGTTATTAGAAACCATACACAGCAAAAAATGAAAAACCATATAGCTGAGGTTATGGCAAGGACAAGAATGCACCAGGCTTAGGACCAGCAAATAATGTTTGAGAGTTGCCGGGAGAAAAATTTTCCAGCTGACAAATTGTACAGATGCAATAAGAGTGACCAATGTTCACTATCTACAGAGAATAGTAAGATTAGATGAATCAAAAATAGGCAGCTCACAAAACCGAAGGATGCTTTGAAAAAAGCACACGAAAAAGTTTGTTACAAGTCACTGCTTTTAACATGAGTTTGATTCAGAAAGGACAACAAGTTGCAAGGAGCAACTTGTCATAGAGCCCTAGAGAAATTTCAAACACAGTTGGCTGCTTAGCTTAATGACACCATTATTAAACTCAAGATAAGTAAAACAGGCTATAGAAGACACGAGCTTCCTGTTCTTATCTTAAAAACCTGAAAACACTGCAGCTGTCCCACAGCACTATACAAAAAAACCACGCATCATCTGGTTTCCAGCCTTGGAGCTAGTTTCTGCACAGTCTTCTCTCACCCTCTGAATCCTCCATCATCCTCTGTTGATGACCCGCCGGCATGAAGATAGTGATCAAAACATGAATTTCACATAGTTGTTGGACCTATTTTATATTGCATTACATGGATACAAATCAAGTTAATAGCACTCCATGGAAGCTCATATGTATAGAATTATATTGCTAGGTATAACAGTGTTTCTAACAAGTGTTAGGACAAACCAGGAGCATGTGAATTATTCAGTATTTAACAGAACGAAACACATAAGTTTCAGATATTCACTGGTCAGGTGGCTTGTCCTTATTCTACACTCAATGAGAAATGAAAAGTGCCTTTTCCCCCTTCTTCTAGTGTTGGCTACATGGTGGCCTGCCTTTAAGAAGGCATTTACTGCCTACCTCTGAGAGATAGAAGAGGAAGGGTGAATGATTTTCATGCTCTGGCACTCACTGTAGGCTGTTTAATTTGTCAGGACTACTAGGCCATGGTTTTGTACTCTGACAGGTTTTTGTTATTCCTGCTAATCCCATTTCTGTTGTGTAATGTGCGTGGCAGCATCTGGTGACAACAGAATAGAACACCTAATTGTGAATGAATACAGAGCGCCCTGTTCTGCCACATTGCCTGTTGCACTATTTTTGCATTTTTATGGTTGAGGGTGGGCTTCCAGGAGCTGCAAAGCAGACAGCCCATTGTTGTAATCAAATTTTCCATTTGCATGTGTGTGTTCCAGCAGCCTTCGTGTTTCTACGGCCCCCAGGATTCCCTGACTTTGGCTTTCTGGCTCCTTCTTCTGAGTAGCGAGGATGATCATACCTATTTATTAAACAACCTCTCTTTACTTTACAATTAAGTCACAATATGAAGCTGACAGATTTACATGCATTTGGGTGTGACTGAAGTGAGCAGAAGGTGGGGTGGGTGGATGCAAGACCTGCACGACTGCTGCCCCCACCCATGGCACAGCAACTTCACTCACTTGCTAGACACAAGGACCAGCCGCTGCCTGCAGATCCCCTTGCCATCTGACCATCTATTTATCTGCTCCACCTGTTCTGATATTCCAGTGGCTCACTGACTCCAAGTCCTATTCCACTTTGCCAGTCAGGGCATACAGAGCAAGCATAGAAACTCTGGGCTATGCTCATGTAGAGGAGCTTAGCTCCTTGTAGAGTACAATGACTATAAATGCTCCCAGAAGGCAAGATTAGATTATGTTTTTAAACAGTAGTCTTCCAGATTTCAGAGGAAGGAGTGGAGTTCAATAAATTCAAAACTTCCTGAGAGTAGATTACTGATTTAATCAAATTCTTACACAAATACTCTCCTGATAGGGTACTGATCAGATAGCTTCATCTCTGTGTGACCTAAACTGGTTCCAACTAATATTAGTATAACAGCAAAATGCCCTCACTTAGAATGAAAAATGTCTGAAAATATCATTTTGGAAGAAGCTTGGATCATGGTTGACAATTGGTGCGATATAGTTACTCAAAACATGTACAGATCAGAGTGGTATTGAGTTCGACAAAATGGACCAAGGCTATTATTTATAGAACAAAAAATATTTTGAGAAGAATGATAAACCTTTCTGTCAAGAGGTCTCTATGTGTTTTCAGCTTAGATTATTATCAGTCACAATCACAAGTATTGCATAACAAGACCGACAAAATTTACTGCCAAAATCAATCTTCCAGAAACTGTCAAAAGATTAATTAAGACAAAGCTCTAAAAACACAGAGATCTGAAATACATGACTGACAACATCAAAGACAAAAACTTCAAGGAGGGTGTCCAGAATTACCAATTAAAATGCAGACTTGAATTTTCTCCTGTAACACAATTTTTCTCTCAGTAAACTACACAGCTCTTCTGTATTTACCACAATAATACAAAATCAAAACATGAAACCTGTTGGATATGGCAACCTAAAAAAGATCTAAAGCTGGTATAAAATTTAACTGTTTATTCACACATTTTTTTTTTTAATATCCTCTATATTATAGGATGTCGAATTTACTAAGTTTAGAACAGGTGGTCAAACAGTAACAGTAAATATGAAAGCAGTTTCAGGACTGAAGCATGAAGCAGCATACAACTCACAAATGAAACTAAGATCTTGTCTTACACTTTCTCTTATCTGCTACAGTTCGATTCTAAACTGAGTTCTAAAGAAAAATAAGATAGTGTGAAAGCAAAAATATTTATGTACGCTATGCATACAAAATACACAAGCAAGGGAGAAATGTTCCTCCTTATCAAAGACTCGTATTAGATGTATCCTTCTTCTAAGCATCTGTGGACAAGTTCCTCATAAATGATGCCTTTCATCAATAATGGGAGCTGTTATTCATTATCATCATCTGTTTATAATCAATGAGAACACTCTTGAAAACCAATCCAATTATTTAGGTCAGTAGTTTTTAACCTTTTTCTATTTGTAGACTCGAGCATTTTCCAGTGGATGTGAGGCTCTGCTAGAAATTTGCTCATGTAGATAGCTGTCACTTTATCTGGCACTTACAACAAACTGTCTAGAATTTATCCCTTCCCCTCGCATCCCCTCAAGAAAATGCTTTTAGTCTCTAAGAAAAGAAAAGAAAAAAAATATTAATCAAAAAAATATATATTTTGTCTAAATTAAAAAAAAAAAAAAAAGCATACATGAATCCACACATTTTAATCACCTTGATAAAACACGCATGTAAAATTTCCTCAGTTTGTATCTAAAAGTCACACAAATTATTTTGATTACAATACAGGAAGGATGCAGTTCTGCTGACATTGCCCCCAGCTGGCACAAACAGTTAAGTTGGTGCTATGCCCCAGTCCTCCTTATCCAGCTTATTGTGATCAATGAATTGTGCTGTGGAACCAAGACTGATCAAGTAGGGACAAACACCTCTAAATCAAAATTGCTCTCAAAAAGTACTTTTGTGACACTGTATCCCAATAGCATTGTACATGCTACAATTCTCCAGAAAATTTTGAACATGGTTTTGAACAGAGAGGGAGGGAGAAGATTACAGGCAAGCAAGGGACAGCTCCAATTCCCTAATTCGGTAACAACAGTACAAATTAAAAGGTTCCAACTGCATCCAATATGTGACTTTATATTCCTAATCATGCAGTAGAACAAATGCAAGACAGATTGGGGCTGCCTTAGGAAGGAACATTGGCTGAGATCTGGCCATGCAAGCTTCTGGTGTCCCACCTAAAGGTACATTCCACCTTTACGGGAGATCAGTAGCAGCAGAAACTGCTCCAGGCACACAGGCTGTGTTCTAGGATTGTTCTGCTCAGAAACAGAACTGTGTCAAATAAGAATTGCTACAGCAACCACTCATGAACACAGACTGAACAGACAAGACAGTTGTTTGCAAGAACTTAAAAAATATCTAATGCCATTTTACTGTTTATTATAATTATTATAGTTACTGGAATACAAAGATTGCATATATTTTACTGTATCTTCACTAAACTACTGTGAACGTATTTGTACAGGCACTGTGCCTAACGCAGAGTTGCATTTAACAGATCAGGCTCTTAAGTTTCCAAATCAGTTCAACCTCTGACCTCTTAAACAACCAAGGAGAATACCTACATCAGCTCTGTGCAGGCTTTGGTAATCCCTAACACAAACCCCCTGGGAAATGCTCTGAACCAACAAACTCATTTCACATGTTGGAAGCAACGAAACAACTGTTGCACTACTTCAGCAAAGTAGCTGCTGAAAAGTTCCTAAAGGAAAAGCAGGCTGGGGAGGGGGGAAGAACTATCCTGGTTTTAATGAAAAACAAACAAAAACAACCAACTAACCAACCAACCAACCAAAAAAAAACAATTTAGGACTGACTACTGTATTTAAATTAAATCTACTTGCTTTTTAAACAGTTGAATAGATGCTTTTTAATTATTGCTAATTGTTTAAGATATTGTTGTATGCCCCTGAAGATTTAAACAGCATAAATTTAATTCCTTTAAAATCTCCTTCAGCTACAAGCAATACAGTAAGAAGCCCCATAGGTATGGCAGTAAAAATAACCATAAAGGCATAAGCATTTAAATGAGGAGAGCACGGAATACTTCCCACTAAAAAGAGAAAAGCAAAGGAGAAAAGAGGAGAGGAGAGGAGAGGAGAGGAGAGGAGAGGAGAGGAGAGGAGAGGAGAGGAGAGGAGAGGAGAGGAGAGGAGAGGAGAGGAGAGGAGAGGAGAGGAGAGGAGAGGAGAGGAGAGGAGAGGAGAGGAGAGGAGAGGAGAGGAGAGGAGAGGAGAGGAGAGGAGAGGAGAGGAGAGGAGAGGAGAGGAGAGGAGAGGAGAGGAGAGGAGAGGAGAGGAGAGGAGAGGAGAGGAGAGGAGAGGAGAGGAGAGGAGAGGAGAGGAGAGGAGAGGAGAGGAGAGGAGAGGAGAGGAGAGGAGAGGAGAGGAGAGGAGAGGAGAGGAGAGGAGAGGAGAGGAGAGGAGAGGAGAGGAGAGGAGAGGAGAGGAGAGGAGAGGAGAGGAGAGGAGAGGAGAGGAGAGGAGAGGAGAGGAGAGGAGAGAAGAGAAGAGAAGAGGAGAGAAGAGAAGAGAAGAGAAGAGAAGAGAAGAGAAGAGAAGAGAAGAGAAGAGAAGAGAAGAGAAGAGAAGAGAAGAGAAGAGAAGAGAAGAGAAGAGAAGAGAAGAGAAGAGAAGAGAAGAGAAGAGAAGAGAAGAGAAGAGAAGAGAAGAGAAGAGAAGAGAAGAGAAGAGAAGAGAAGAGAAGAGAAGAGAAGAGAAGAGAAGAGAAGAGAAGAGAAGAGAAGAGAAGAGAAGAGAAGAGAAGAGAAGAGAAGAGAAGAGAAAAGAAAAGAAAAGAAAAGAAAAGAAAAGAAAAGAAAAGAAAAGAAAAGAAAAGAAAAGAAAAGAAAAGAAAAGAAAAGAAAAGAAAAGAAAAGAAAAGAAAAGAAAAGAAAAGAAAAGAAAAGAAAAAGCTATGTGTTTTGGAGACACAAGAAGCAAACCATGAAATACACAGTTGAAACATTTAGGATGACTAAGAAAAAGGTCTATGTTCACTTGTTAAGGAATGCGCTAAGGCAGACTAAAGCATATGAATGGCCCTTTCACAGGTCACAGATTCTATTCAGTTCTTGGACATTGTTATTATCCAATAGAAATAGATGGGCCTAATTAATATTCTGAACATACCTGAGAGAACATTCTTAAGGAAATCATCCTCTGGTGGTTTAGGTTTGTTGTGTTTTGGGGTTTTGTTTTTTGTTGTGGTTTCTTGGGTGCTGTACATGCTTTTTGGTTTTATTTTTAACAAACAGCAGACATTACAAATAGCTTCTGGTTAATAAAGTATAAGTATAAGCATAATTTTGGTGTTAAAAGTTTAATAAAAAGTCTACTTCTGAATATATTTGTTTATGCAAAGACTTTTTTTTAAATTTTAGTAAACAGTTTTGCCATATAGATTAAAGCTGAACTGCAGTCATTTTGCAAGCAATTATAATCTTGGCACTTTTCTGAACATAATATAACAATTACCACAGCAACTGCATTTTTATCAGAGCACTGCAAGCATGCTGCAGGTTAATATCAGTGTTCAGCAACTTCAGATAATATTTCTAAGATGCTCGTGTTTAGCCAATTTCAAATGTAGCAGGCAGCTTCTGATATGAACTGAGTTCTGTGCTTTTAAGATAATGTGGTTATATAGACCCTGATTTTATATATATAGTTGGACTGATGTCCCCCTTACAAAATCCTGCTAAGGTTGATGAGAGTCTAGAAAATCAAAATGCAGGGCCAGCTCCACAGCAAGAAAGATGAACTCTGATGACAAAGTTAACTTTCCAAGGAGCATCACAGACTGCACAACTAGGTTAGGATCCCAGCTCTCCTATGGTGTGATATTGGGTGAGCCTTCCCCTTGCACAGCCTGCCTGTTTACATAATCAGTTTTGGAAAGCATGTGCTGTTGATGAGTGTTTGCGTGGTACTAACCACTGCCTTAAAATGATGTTGTTACTATCCTAATCTACACTGGATTTTAAAGATACACAGTTTGGTTTCAATTATGTGACTCCTCCTGAGCGATCCCAGAAAGAAATATCCTAATTTTTTGAGACTTGGTTCCTCTCACTGCTGACCCTTGCAGGAGTTTTGCTGTTGACTTCACAGGGAGCAGAAGCAGGCCCAGAAAATGGATAATCGCCCTGAGTCATTTGAGCTGCATCACTGCATTTTGAATTCAGGACACTGCTTCAGTACAGTGACTTGTTCTCATCTTAAATGTCTGGATGGCATACAAATATAGATAAAAGTAGATGACTAATTATCACAAGGCATGCATGGAGGGAAGCAGTAAAGAGGAGGGTAAGTTTGTGGGTTACTCCCACACATAAATCCTCTATGTGTCAATGGGTGAATAGACCCTACTTTAATCTATTGTACAAAGCTGTTTTATAACAACAATAAGCTGAAACAGAGAAGAGACTATATTAGAAAGGCAAATATCAAAATACATCACTACTAAAATGCTTGCAGGTAATCATGTAATTCAGTTCTGTAGTACACCCAGAAATAGGAGTCAAGTGTTTTGTACTGAAACCTTAATAAGGCGTATGTGGGGAAAATAAATAAATAAATAAATAAATAAATAAATAAATAAATCCCATTGAAATAGATAGGCCTATTCACTTCAGAGACAGTGAAAAAGAGAGGAACTTTCTTTGTCTTGCCACTTCAGGGCCCCTTGATAGCATTTTCCTTTTTTATTGTCTTTTAGATATAGATGCCCCTCTGCTTAAATATCACCAAGGCTACTAGTAACAAATACCTAAATACATGTATATAACAGATGCGTAAGTGCATCTTGGGATAAATACATTATGGACAATTAACTGTCATCATACCCCTCAATTACATTTTCACCCGCTCCTGTAGCGTACAGGAGTGTACCCGCTCCTGTAGTGTTAACCTGTGGCTTGTTAGTAATAGTGTTGTAAAGCAACTCTAAGGTTCAAAGATAGCTCTGCAAAAATCTGTTTTCCTCTTTTCTTAAATGTGCAGTACACAAACAGAAACAAACACATGCAAAAAAGAGCACTACCTTTTCTTTTACCAGCTGACACTTGACTGAATGAAAAATTTTAATTTGCCTGCTGTGTCATACAGGAAAGACCATTTGCATGAAGCAGCCGGACTAATTCTGATTTCACTAAAGTAAAAATTAACCTAGAGAAGAAGCAAGTGAAACTCATTTTGGCACATTTTGTAACATTATTTTAAATGTCAAATTTCTCAGCCATGAGGGGATAATATAATAATCACATACAGCATTTGAGATAATTTTGTAACACACATCATTTTTAGTCAAAAGTAAAAGAAGTTGTTAGAAACACAACTAAGCCTGATACATATCTAGGCTACAGTATAATTGTCTACAATTTTGCAAAACGAATATGTGTATAAGTTAAAGTAGCTATTGGATATCCTTACTATAATCACACTTAAATCCATAATAGTTCCTGGAAGGATTATTTGTTGTTAAATATGTGAGCCGCATAATTCAGTAAGCTCTGTATATGACATCAATGGAGTGTCTGTAAAGAAAAATATTAAAAATATACTGTACAAATGGTCTTGTAGCTAGAAGCAAATCTAGCACAGCAATACTAGCCTTGGTTAATATCCCAGTGGCATTTGTGTTACTGGTATATTTGTTTATGCTTTAGTTTTATATTATTAACAGAAAGCTTTTTTTTTATTCCTCTCCTGTATGCTTCCAATGTTAGTTACTATCTCTGTTAACAATTCTGGGCTACTGCATTACTTGGGAAGGGAAACACAGATAATCTGAGGCTTTTCGGAGCTTCAGGGGGAAAGATAGGGTGAGATTTGCAATCAATCACATCACTTTCCCATTATACAAGGGATGCCACCCAAAATCTCACATGCTGGATTCCAGCTGACCCACTCCACCATGAGTTGACAGCTTCCTTTAATTGTGTTGCTAGTTCTTTGCTTGTCTTTAAAATGGTCTGTGAAGCAAAGTTGAAGGACAGGACAGTGAGGTATTTACAGATAATATTGGAGAACAGCATTTCATTCTAAGATGCGAGTGACTTACCTGAGAGGTTGGTATTTATTTATAGATGAGAATCAAATATGCATGGCTCGATCAACATTGACGCAAGGACTGTCAAATGGCAATGTTTCATTGCGTTCAAGCAGTCCTGTAAAGAACTGGATTATCTGAATTAATGATAACAGCCACTGGCCAATCAGCATAAGCTGTGAAGAGTTACAGCATCTTACTTTACTAAATCCATTGTTTCCACAAAGTTTAATCATAGTTGGATGACACAAAACCAAATACAACCTGTCCTGCTTAGCAATGGCTGTCAGCTAATCTGCATTTTGAAATCATATATGAACAAAATATTACCAAACAGCCCCTTCAAACGGGTAGGAGAAAGAGCAAGAGAAAAGACAAATCCAAATATTTGGTAAAGTGTTAGCACTAGCTATAGGGGGAAAATAGTACGAAAGAAAAGTATGGTTAAAATCAGGAAAACCTTCTGCTACCTGCTATATACAAATCCACCGCTGTCTGGATGCCTTACTACTTGGAAGAGTTTAAAAAACCTGAAAGACCAGACCAAAGACCAGAAAAATTTGTCACGAGGGAAAATCCTACAGGATCCAGAACCTGGACTGGATGATACAATAGGACACCCTCATTTCTAGCATTCTTTTCTTGGCAGCTATTTACCTCTTTTGCTAAAATGCTGGCTCCATAAAAAGAGTTGCCTGTCTTTCCTGCCTCAGATATTTTTTTCTGTATGATTAGAAAATTTATCAAAAAAATAACATCTTAAAAAAATTATCTCCTTCAGATACTGAACTGAAGAATATGAACTGCAATGCTTTGGGATTCTAAATTCTGTAATGATGATAGGAAACACCCTGCCATCTATTGTCTAAGCTCTTCTATTGACTAGCCAGTGCAAAATTAGTATCAGTAGCATTTCCATTGACCTATAAATGGCCTGAGCAAAATCTCATAACAAATCCACAGTGTAGTTGGAACTCATCTGTTGTTTCCACTTCCTACTTTGCAGATGAGATAGTCTCAAAAGAGTCAGGGTAGGCTGAAGACTGGTTGGACAACTCTATAAGTGAAGTCTCAAGACTCTTGTCATTCTAGCTGTCTAAATTACTTAAACAGGACTCAGAGGGACTTAAAGGGGAGAAACGACATGACAAACAATTATATTCTAACACACTATTTATAACAATGCCCTTTCAGATTATTGTTCCACTCAGACTGACACATTACTGTAATCCCAGGGATAAATCAAGGGATTTAGAGTTAGATCGTTCACAGCTTGTAGGCATAAAAAAAAAAAAAAAAAAAAAAAAAAAAAAAAAAAAAAAAACGAATAAAGAACTGACATTCGGGAAATATAGTGACTCAAGGATAAATTCTGCTGGGATGAGCTTAATTTATCAATGTCAATAACAACGGTGAACGCATCGCAAGAATACATGCATATTAATTGAAAATAACTCAGATTAAATCACTGCAGTTTGACATTTTAAGATAGGCACTTTATCTTTTCAAGAAATAGAGCACTATAAAATCTTTAATCTGAAAACACATCTTAATTGCATGTTATCACCTCCTAATTGCTTCTATATTATATTAAACATTTTGCTAATTACTAGCCTGATCATGGTGTAAATAGCTTGAGGCTAGAGCTTATAACCAGCAGAAGACAACTGGGCACAATGAGGGCCACAAAGAAGTTTATCACTTCAGTGTATTATCATGGACTTCCATCATTAGCAGTGTCTATCACTCGTTATCTCTGCTTCCCTTGTGAGATAAAGAAGAGAGGCAATAATGTAGATCAGAGGTTGGCTTGCATTTCAGTTAATCCATCTATTTCTAGCTCTAGATTTCTAATATTCCCTGGAGACAAAAGTTGTCTGCCTACTGCTGTCACTAATATACTGCTTGAAGACTGAGGCCATAATGCTATTTGCTCTACTACAACACTGGGTAATGGAGGTGCTCCTGGACAGCTGGAGGTGCATGCTGCATCTGAATCCAAAGGACATGGACGAAATGCATTGCTATGAGCAATCTACCCACTTAGCTTCAGAACCCAAGTAATACAAATACAATGTATAGACAGCATCTCAGGCAGCTGTTTGTGCATTCATCAGGAATGAAAATTATTTATGTATAGGTAATAAAAGTGATTACACAAAAATGCCAGGTAACCTAACAATGCAGGCACTCGTTTGGGCAGCAACTAATAATTTAGGCACAGTAATTGTTTAGATAATTACTGCTACCTGAAATTAGCAGACCAGAATATTTTTTTTTTAAAGGAAAACAATTTTATCCAACAACGCATTCAAGAATGAAGTGACTTTGTGAGTTACAAACTGCAAGGTAAAACAGACTTATAAAACATGATTTCCATTTACCAAAGGGGAAAAACAAACAAACAAACAAACAAACAACAAAAACAAACAAACAAACAAACAAAAATAATAATTTGGTCTGTTCTCAGGTAAAACAGTTTTTCTTGCCTTGGCAGAACATCAGTTTGGCAAGTGCAAAGAGGAGGTGGTGATATATGGCCTATGAATTTTTCTCCCTCTGTTTAAATTAGACTTTCACCGTAGCTCCTTTGTCTGGCCTTACTGCAAAATGCCAGAGGCCTAAGTTTGTCCCTGCTTATAAAAGCTTACTTTTATATCCTTCTTTGCATTGTGGCAGCAGCAACGGATCCATGCCTGGAGCTTCATTTGATACAGGAAAATAACTCACAACTTCTTTTACTGAGCAGAAAGTATTCAAGTCGGGCAGAAAGAAAACAGACTGCAAATGAGGGAATATGAAAGACAGATGAGTTTAGGCCTGAGTCACGAGATGCCAAAGCAAACCATTCTCAGCTCCAAACTGTTTTTCTCACTGAAGACCACGCTTCATGAAATTGCACACAATTAAGCAATAAGTAAGCAGTGTACAAATCTGAAGAAACTCTGCCCTCTTATCCACAGGGGCTGACTCCTCAGCATTGGGACACATGACCCTTTTTCCAGCAAAACCAGGGGCACGGTCCCTACTTCGGCTTTCCCCTCCTAGGACCTTTACACCTACTGGACTCTCTTCTGTGCCATTTTTTCCATAATTTATTCCAAGAGATATATCACACTTTACCTAAATTTCTGTTTTTCATAGATTTGAACCTGTGCTTTCTCAGGGTTATCATAAAATAAGTCAGAGAATTGCGGTTAAATAAGGCGTGAGTGCTAACCATGGCCTTGGGTACTGCTTGTCGCTTAGTTCATGCCCATCTCCCCTGCGGCTGCTGTGACTCCTTGCTGTCCCATCTCTGCACCTCAGTCCCTTCAGTGACACAAGTTTCAGCATTACATTGACAGGAATCTTGGGCTGTGAAAGATTGTGTCAAAGCTTCAGAAACTGGGCTTCCTGTCAAAATTTCTCAGCTGCGAGCATACAGAGGAATGAAATACAGCACAGCTAACCTGAAGGAGGCAATGACGCACAGCTGTTTTATTGCCTGGTACAGGTAAGACATTTTTAGGGAATATATTCTGCCTTTTAATGAGCCCACAGCAGAAGGCCCTGGATTTATCTCAGCTGCCAGAATCCTTTCACTTTCAGGTTCTTATTATCTTTCTCTGTTTCCTTCTGTCTTTGTTTCTAGGCTGTGTCTGTTAAAAGCGCTTCAGCCCCTTTCTTCAGCTCCCAAGCAGTTGTTAGAAGTGCGTCTGCTTTCCCCAAGAATTTCTTAATCTGCCTTCTTTATTTCCTCTTAAACCTATGGGAAAGCTGTGCTGTGTTCTTGCCTGCCTTTGTATCCAAAGCGAGGAGAGGGAAATATTTCCTGGTGGAATAAATATTCTGCCATGGCAGACTGGTGCAAGGACAGGCCCCCTGTGTGGTAGCAAGTGGTTTTAAGAACTTATTACATTAAAAGACGGGGGCGCACACAGCTTAAAGGAAAGTCTGTACCATACAAGATTGGACTTTTGCAAGGGCTTATTTCTGTGGTTGTATTTTAAACCCATGCTACACAAGTTTCATGATATTTGCTTCTGTGTTTTCTCCTCTGTATTCACATATTTTATCTACACAGCCACTAATTCTTGATATAAATGATGCTAAGCAGTAAAGTATGGTCCATTAACTTGTTTTTTAAAAGTATCTAAAATTTACGAAGTGATTTAAATAATAATATAAATTATATTAAGTATGTGCAGCAGCAGAGGGTACAGCCTCCTAAACAGAATGAATTTCTCCTTGGAGAGCACTGATTAGTTCATTTTTCCTAATGCATCTTCTGTTATAGTCAGAAGTTCCCTTTTTTCCCCCTCACTGTCTTACTTATGAAGCATGCATATGTATATATGTAAGTTCCATTTATATATTTGATAGCTAGATTAAGTGGTATCCTACTTCACCTCCACAAAGGGCACAGCACTTCTCAAGGTGGTAGCTACGTTTCTTAGGCAGGGGAAACTGAGGACAAGGTAGCCCATCTGTGGGTTCTTGACCTGCTCAATATATGGGCTGACCACTTCCAAACACACAATCTGTTGCTAAGAGTCTAGAGAAATGTGGATGAATACTGTCGTTTCTCTCGATGAAATGTATTGTTGAGGCCAATTATAAGGTATTGTCCATTAAAACTGATCTAGCAGTTATTGCTCTGTCAAAAAGGTATAGCAGATGGCTTTGCTCTGCTTTCTCGAGTATCTAGCAATGCACCTCTGCTTCTCCTCTCCCCTCACTCTACTTATTCACACCTTGTTTCCCAGGGCAGGGAGAAGTCCCCTTGTTCCCTCACATGTGCTTTCCATACTCCTAGAAAAGAGGCTGCCATCTGGCCTAATGAGTTTTGAAAAAAACTGCCTTCAAGATAACTTTTTTTTACTTGCAGTTATGTTCCTTTGGTGGTTGTTTACCAGCACCCTGGTCATTTAGACTGTAGTTTAAGATGCATCATGGTTGTTTTTTTCCCCTAGAAATATCAATGTAGGTAGTGCTTTCCAATAAGTGGACATTAATTCATGCTAAATTACAGTGGGATTCCCATGAAATTACATATTACATCCACATGAATACTGAAAGAAATCATTATGATTAATGGTATAATTTATACGTGCATGTTGATGAAAGAATCATAATCTAGACTAAATTAGTAGAGATTTATGTACTAATAATTTTATTGTGCTCTAAGGTCCAGATGAAAACCAACTAAGTGATGTTGTATTGACAGCCAGTTCACATTATCATACCTTAAAGGGGTAGTAAAACAGTATCAAATAAACAATTTCTAATGTACATTAACTCCATTTTACTTTTTTTTTTTTTTCCCTGCAGAATCTTTATTTATGGCACTTCTAGGAATAAGGTTTCCATTCCTTTCATCTTCACATATGTGCCAAAGAATCTAGGTAGATGAGATGAATGGAAATATTTAAACATAAAACAACTGACTTTTAACAGAGCGAAGTAAACAAACTGATCTGCTCTGCCCATGAGCTTTTGAGTGCGTGAAGGCCATGTGGCTGCATGCAGGGAGCTGGTGCAGCTCTCCCCAAAGCTCATGGCACCCCAGCTCACTACTGAGGACGGCCATGGCAGCACCCTACACTCATCCAAACTACCCATGTTGTTGACACCCACACCACACCTGAGCCACTCACCAGCTGTATCCCAAACATTCAGCGCACTCCTGTCTTGAATGCAATCTTTATTGATTTTTAATAGCTTAATGCAGACAGTGGAATTTGGGGAGTAAAGGCACCATGAAATGAATTCATCCTTGATTTGCCATATAGGAAAATACCAGCAGAAGCACCTTTCTCATTGGAAATATTTTTTGAAGTGTTTATTGCTCAAACTGAAGCACAACTGAAGCTGATGGTAATGCAGGCCTTTTAAAAACTGAGTCTGTGTTGCAGGGACCATGTACCAGTGTCACACAGTCACCTTGTGCAGTTCAAAATGCAAAATGCAGCTGATGGTAAATATATGAGATAAAATGCATTAGTTAATATTCTAAAGAGAGGGTTGCAAATCATTTTACATTAATCACTAATCAAATGTTTATAAAATGCATCTCTGTATGTAATCACCAGCTGATCTTACCTCTGAAATTCTTACGAGAAATAGAAAGTGGAACATACATTAAATTCTATTTCAGTTACATTTTAAAAAGGATAAATTGCTGACTGGCAAAATCTGCAATTTTTTTTTCCTAGGATGCTCTTAGAACATCATCCTTTTCATATATTCTTTAAAGAAATCGTCTAATTTAGTCAAAATAGTCCTATGTTTTTGCAATAACTTTCTTTATTAATCTATAGCAACTCGGATAGGACTCCTCCCCAGGGAGTTGAGACTAAACTATTTGTAATTTCCTAGAAGCAAACATCCCCTGATCTCTTTGTCTAACACTGTAGTAAGATGAGACAACAGCAGCACTACCACTTATTGAGTAATTAAATTAGTAATTTAGTAATTTTAGTAATTAAATTAGTAATTTAAGCAAGATCCAGAATGTCTTCCCCTCCATCCTCCCTTTTTATGTTAAAATGTTAAAATTTGCTATTTTAACATTTTGCTGCTGGGGATGCATTTTCGTTATAGTACAAAGCTGAATATGAGAGGCAGTGTTTTAAATTTTACACAATCTCAGATATATTAGTTCATAACAAAGACTGTTGGAGGATTAACTCTCTTCTAAAGGGAACCCAATGTCAATTTGCAAAAGGAGAAATTACTAATGGCAACATACTAATGACAAGCAACCTTTTTCTATACATTTTACCTAGCTATTATTTATGGAACCTGCAGCCACCACTATACATTATGCAGAATACCTAACTAATTTTCAAAATCCTCGCTTAAAACTGAATTCAAGGGAAAGACCTCTTGATCTTACAAAAGGCATTATTGCCGGAGATTAAACTGCTTGATGCTATGTATTGTTCTAGCTGTAGTCAAGAGGGAATATTAATTGAGATGTTCCATGGATTACAGTGTGTATTCCACAGTGGTTCACATGTTTCCTGGTGGTCTTTCCAACAGGAATAGCACAAATGAGGGGAATAAGACGGATCATTTTGAACCTTAGTTGTTAAGCCATTGTTCTGTCGTGCACAAAAGGTAATGCTTGGTTGATTTGCTTTATTTCTGAGCTGTTCTGATTTTTTCCTTGTGCACCTAATCTCCGCCACTTCCTCTGTGAGTCATCAGCAGCTGGACCCAGTGAAACCACAGGAATTGGCTCCTGGTAAAGAGCTCTAATGGTGCTATTACTCAAGTTCAAATCTCTTTAAGCCTAGTAAAGAAGCATCATGAGTCATATGGTACAGACAAGAGTTCTTTTGCATTTGCTTCTTTAGGAAAATCAAAACCCATGCTTTGCTTTTTCAAAGTGATTACATTGGGTGGCTCCTATACCTATTTCTCTCTGCCTGTCCTTTGCAGTAAGGATGAAATGTTATTTTTATTTGAATTCCTCATTACTTTTTCCTTGTACTTAACCACTCTACTGGCTATAATTAAAAGCAAGTTCTTAAAAAATAAAACAACAAAAAAATTTACAACCATTTGGCTCTTCCCTTTCTGCTCGTTTTCATTGCACAGAAGTGCAATATGAGTCACACCTCTGATTCAGCTGATTTGATTAGTTGTTGCTGCCATACTCCTGCTGCTGTCACGGCAGTAGTCTGTATTTGTGGCATACATTCCTGCTGTCTGACAGAACAGGTGGATATTGTACAGTAGATTGAAAAGAATGGTTTGAATGGTAATTGTTCTGCATCCCTGTTACACAAACCCAGCAAAAGTTGGGTCTGTAAAATGAGTATCTCATGATTTGCCTGCAGATACTAGGATGGTCACATATCTTATTTAAACTAAGGCCAGATTTTCAACTGTAGAAGAGAATAACCTGGTCAAATGAAATTTACAGTTTGAGATGGTCAGACGTTGTTCATAACCTCTGTTCATTTAGATTCTAAGGCTTTTCTATACAAGACAATTTGAAAACTTCAGAGAGCTCTTTGACTCTTGGTAAGAGTTCCTTTCCCCTTCTTCAATTAAAACAAGTCATCCTTAACATTTAAAAATGGTCCTTATTAAAAGAATATCTCAGTTATTATCCTCTGAGACTAGCATTTTGCCTTCTGATGAAGTCTTGCATGCTGGTTGTAGGAGCTTTACTGAATTGTAATGTAATACTGCTCTGCATAGTCTGTGACAGCCTGTTAAAATGGGCAGTAGAAGAAGAAAAGGAAAAAATGAAAGAAAAAAGGAGAATGGGTAAAGGAAGGGAAAAACTCAAAGGGAGATTATTGTTCAGTTTACCAAGCAGAGTAAACTATATGGTAGTTAAGAGATCCTCTTGCAAAGTGGAGGGGCACCTCTGACTATAGAGGTCTTTGAATTATCTGTAAAACATGACATTCCACATGCTTCACAAATCAAAAGTATTTCAATGAAAACACAAGTAGCAGTTAACCAATAGGAAGAACTGGAGAAACCAAATACAGAAAACATGAAACCTAAAGAGAATGAAACTGTAGTCTCTAAATCAGATCCTTTATTTATTAGTGCAGTTGTATTTAAATGGATGAAAATCTCCAACACAGGCATTCCCAAGTTGCAATCCAAATACCACAAGTCATACACAAGTGTCTGCAATGGTGACTTGTGACCCCATGTACAGCTCCAGGCTGAGACTGCTATCACTACTGTTGCTGATAGCAGTAGTTGGCACGGAAAAGTTTGAAAATCATCATCCTAACAGAAAAACAGTTTTCCCTTTCATGCAAGATATTCATTTTAGTCAAATAGCGTGCCTCATCTAAAGTTTGCCTATTATTTCACCTAATAATCACCTATTATTTCTCCAGTTTGAACAAATCTATATGTTTTTATACTATAAATGCAATCTAAATACCAACTTACCAGCAGTGCCAAAATTTAGAATTGATTACTTCTGCCTAAGCAAAGATAGTGCTATTTCTCTTGATATATTTTTCAAGCTAGCTATTAAATCAGTGGCAGATTGTAAGTCATGATTCTGCAGTAGAAAAATCCAACAAAAATTTGAAGCCAATATTGTGCACATTTTTAACGTGCACTTTTTCAAATATGCTCATCTGAGCTGTTTGTTCTGCTATGGAAGAATTTGTTTTCCTAAAGGCAGGGAAAAAGCATAAACTGATAACATTTTAGGTGGACTGCAATTCTCCAACTTGGAAGCTTTACAAAGCTTTATGGCATTTATTTCAAATTAATTGATGCAAGTATTTTTTGTGCAATTTTTAGAATTATTAATTTGTTCAGCCTTTACCTTGTAGCTATACAGTTGACAATAGTGTTTTAAAAATTGTGATACTGACAGTTTTCCGACTATCAGGTACACAGAGGATAAAGCAGAACCAAAGAGCTTTCAGTTTTCATCCAATTCTAACAGATTTAGAATTATAAACAAATGTATTTGTTTTGCAGTAGAAGCTGGTTTCATATTCTCAAAAATGTAAACAATTTGCAGCTGCTTGATTTTTTGCTGCTATCATAAATATTCATTACAATTTTCCAAGATCTACAAATATAAGGTGACCTTACACCCGCTCCCTCCCCCCCCCCCAAAAAAAAAAAAAAAAAAAAAGTCTTGGGTGGTATAGAGCACAAGTCATCACTTCACCTTTCTAAGAATTACACAGACAGCTGCAAAGTCTGTGCTGCCCATCACATGCAAGGCTTCTGGCACATGTTTTTCTGTGTATTTTGAACAGAACTAATGAAAAGCCACTGCATTAAAGCTGTGTTAGAGGAGAGTCTGATAGCACAGTTTTGGTACAAGTATAATGTCCCTGAGAGAAACTGTTAGGTGTGTGATCAATAGCTCTGAACATGACTTTTAATTACATTACTACATATTTTTTAGTTTGCACCACAACAGTTTTCTGGCCATAAGAATGGTAAGAAAATCGAATGAGAGTGAATGGAAGAATTAAAAAAAAAATAATAAAAATCACAACTGGCAAAGCTAACTATTCTGTTTGCAAATGCATTAATTGTTCAGCAAATAACGCTGACACTAAATTATACAAAAATATATCACATTGTGTGACAATTTATTACATGACAAGATATACTGTGTTATCCTAACTTTACTCAACAAACAGGTACATCTTCCTCAACCTTGCAAAGTTCTGTGTTTTTTTTTTCATACAACTTTCTCCTTCAGTATTTCCACATACAGTCTATAACAGGTATGTTTGTGTTTCAGGTGAATTTATTATGTTCCTAAAACTAATAAAAGACTGTATACGGAGACAGTAATTGCATCAGTACCATCAGCCAGTCAGATAAGCCAGGGACGGGAAGGTAGGGGGTCCTGACTAATATGAGAAGATGTAAGAAAAGACTTGAGAAGGTGAAGTAATTCCACTCAGAAAGATGCAGGACTTTGAGGGAGCTGATCTTCAGTGGAATAAATTGCTTCAAGTGATGCCGAATTACACCGGCTTGCCTTAAACAATTGGGTCATCTGATATGTAATTTAAGTACAGCCTATATGACCCAGATTTCTAATGGTACTTCTCAGCAAATAATGACTAAAATGACACATTAGTGACAAAAACTAGGATTTGTACCCAGATTCATAGAACATTTTTCACTAAAGGACTACATCCACAACACACTTTTTTCCTGGGGTAGTCACAAGGTATAAATAAATTATGGGTAATATTTTCATAAGTACATATATGATTTAGAAATCTATGCCCCATTATTTAAATTGAAGGAAAATGTTTAAAATTATTTCAAAGGGATTGAGGTGCTGAAGTACTATAAAAAAAATCCCACTAGGCTCCTTTTACATTCCATGTCTGACCATAAATGCTTAGATGTCCCTTTGAAGGTCAGTTAGCATCCAAGCTGCTTTCAGAACTCTGAATTAGACCCCTAAACAACATAAGTGCTTTTGAAAATGAGAGCTAGCAAAATCTTGCATGTATGTTGGTTTTATAAGTTAAGAGTATCTGAAAATCTTACCTGTAAAGTTCAACAGCTTTATAAGCCCTTGACCAAAACCCAACATTCTTCATCTATCAACATGAGAAAGTAAACTAAGCACAGTCCTATAAACAGAGAAAGTGGTTTAAGTTTATTTTTTTTTTCTCACTTAAAAACATGCTCATATTTACAGACCTAGGAATCTTTTGCAAATACTCTTTGGAACTTTTGCATATATAACTGTAGCTTAATGTTTTCCCCTTAAATATGCCAATTACTTTCAAAATTTTCACCTCAATTAAACAAATGAAGAATAATCTCCTAAGAAGAGCTGAAACAACATCGTATATTTTGATACATTTTTATATACATATATATTTTTCTGATGTGAAGCCTTTGTATAGAAGGCAGTGTTATATACAGTCAACTGACTATTCATGTTTATAGGATACAATCCTCCAATATGAAAGGTCTAAATTTTCTTTTCCTCTCTGTGGCTTTAAGACAATTTGTCTTAAGCCTATGAGACCTGGAGAACTACTGAAGTAAATTGAGAAAACAAATTTGACAACTAGGTACTCATTTTCCAAGCTAAATTTTTAATTGTGGATATGGGAATTCTCTATGGCACTGAACACTATCCAGAAAGCAAAATGCTCAAAAAACAGTATATATTGTTGGTATGAGAATAAGAAAATATCTCTGCCTGATTCTCCTTGAAAATATTAGTCAAGTCAGTGTAATGCAGTGCTGAGGATACTTGAGACAGATATATTATTTGTTAATGTTTACTTTATGATATGTATGCAACATTAAACACTTGGGTAGATATGCGGTTAATATGAAACCATGCCTAGGTACCTTTATGATTTTTTCCCCTCAAAGCACCTAAAACATACTTTTATAAAAACTACTTTTGGGAATAGAAAAACTGTACAGAGTGATTTTATTTTAAAACAAAATCACATTTCCAATCCTATTCCTCAGCAAGTCATATCCTTTTTACATTTCACAGAAATGACATGTCATTAGGAAATGATGCTACTCTTGGTTACATGGGCATGTCATGTTACAGTACATTAGAAAACATGATGTGCTGACATAACCATGCATGACCATTATTCAAAAGACACTTTATATCCTGGCAGTTCAGTAAGAGGCATATTTAATTCTCAGCACACATATTCTGCATATATTATAATCTACACATGCAAAATGTAAAAGATCAGGAAAAAAAATAAACAAGAAAGGAAACAGGGCAATCATGAAGTCAAATTATCCTTCAGCATTCATCCACCTTCACATCTCAGTCCCCCCTTATACTGCATATGCAGAGTTTTCAGCATAGTCCCTGAGTGATCATTTATGCAAAACAAACCTCAAACAAATAGAAATAATTACTTTGAATTTTATTTTAGAAAATAAAATCACTTTTCTTTACCTCCATAGCTGTTATAGTTGACCTTTGGATTTTATTCTTTCTCTGCTTTTGGTGTGTGTTAACAACATCTGGGACTCATCACGCTGTCCAGCATTTCAACAAAGATGATGTCACTGGTGCCAAATACTTTGACAAACATGGCTACTGCATAAATCTAAAGAACTGAAACACCAGACAAATAATGTTTATGATTAGAGAAAAAATGAATCATTTGTACCATGAGTTTAAGTACTTTAAACAGACTTTCTTTCCAGAGGGAATACATTGACTTAAAAATGTAAAAGCAAGTATTTATTTATTTATTTATTAACTCTGAGAGTTTGGAAGAGCTTTTGATATTCCAGCGTTCGTTACAACTTTGGGGAAGGTTAAGTTAACCCTTTGAACAAACATTCCTACTGGCTTCCAATTCACTCCAACAAAGTAACTTAATTGCCAGCTAAATTGAATTCAAACTGCTCTTAGAGAACATGAACTGACATAGCTCAGCCCTGATGACAGGGAAATGAAGAACAGTGAATTTGTTGCTGACATGCACCAAGGGGTCCCAAACTCTCAATTCCCACATCAGTGTGATTTCACCGCACAGAAGGGTAGGTGCGCAGTTGGCCAAGGTGTGAGTTGTGTGCCAGAGATGCACACAACTTACAAGCATCACGACACCGAGCATCACCTGCAGTGCTGCTGGCAGGGCAGGGAGTGGCAGGACAGCAACAGAGGACAGCTCTGTGCTAGGCTGCCTGGCCCCACCCTGCTGAGAGAGCAGTCGGCAGCTGCAGAGACCACTCCATCTACCACCTCTTCTTCAGCCACACATCGCAGGAGGAATTTCTTTCTTAGCCTTTTCTTCCTGTGCACCCATCCGAAACCTAGCAGGCCTTTTCAAGGATTGCTTTGTTAAATATATAATTCTAAAGGGAATTATTCAGTTCAGTACTGACCACTCCCACCAAGAGTTCATAAAAGCAGCATGACCCTACCAGTCTAGCAGGGAAGGGATGCAGGAGATTCCCAAGAATGCAAGTTTATCAAGTGGAACAGCACCATAAGTGTTGCATTTCTCTGCTGCCAATGTTCACCTACAATTACAGGAATTGTGATCCACGGTTTATCCAATAAGAGTGCAAACAAAAAAGGTGAATAACAGAGGCATAGAATCACCTGGTCTTGCTATCAAGCCTAAACCTGGCACAGCAGTGATTCTGAAGGGCAATAAGTGCACAGGTAACTTCTGTGACATGGTCACTGATACATATGAGAGCCAGCTTAATCATGTAACTATCAAACAAGCAGAGAAAGATGTATTTCAGCTAAGGTATAAAAGTGAAATTCTAGAATACACATAAAATGGTAAAAAAGCAAACAAATTACAATATAGCAAAGGTGTCAGATAAGGATTTGAGTCCTTTAATCACATTGCTAATAAAGTTTGAATAAAATTAAGTCACCACCATTTATTATACCTGACAGAGTACAAGTTTAAATATTAAGCTAAAATATGATTAACTCAGCTTTCAGCTGACTCCGAAAGCATTCATCTGCAATTGATATTGGTGAATACTTTCACACCAGCAACTATTACTTTCAGCCCTCGGGTACAACATCTTGCACCCAGAAGTAGCACGAACATTTTTTTTCCTCCCCCCCCCACAGGAATATTAACCTTTATACAACTGTAATATCTCCTTACGCTTAGTCATGACAATATTTTCCTTTTGCTTTATACCACATGCCTTAATTTAAAATCTCTCTGATAAAACTAAAAGGACAGGGAATTTTATAAAACAGAATAATCCTGCTGAACATGCAATTAATTAATGGAAACATGGAGATGGATATTTTTGAAAGCTCCTTACAGGCTCTAGACAAACACTGTGAGATAACAATGGCAAATTGTTTGGCTTACTAACAGTAACCAAATGTATGCCATTCTATCAAAACATTCTCAGGAGGATATCAAAGACTCTTTTTTAAGTAAACATCTTGTGTCATCCTTTTACTGAAGTGGAACAAGGGTCTCTAATAAAAATAGTATATATCAAGGACCCTCAAAGAGGTTTATATATGTATTACTGAACTTTGAAAATGCAGCCTGAGAGGTACACTAATAATTTCACCCAGCTGAGCAATAAACATTCCTGCCAAAATAATTATGTAAAATTACATAAACCCTTTTTAAAGAGAATGCGTTTCAAGGAGATGTAAAGTATAGACTCAGTTACTTCAGCTTTTTTCTTTTTTTTTCTTTAAAGCTGTGTTCTCAGAAAGCATTTTAGTGGGTAAAATTTCTCTCCTTGTAAAATACTCCAAATTCACACCTGCTTTTAATGCATAGTACCTAGGTGGCATATGGTGCAAACTACAAAAAGTTTAGCATTGAGAAATAAGAAAACCACAGCCAAAATAGAAAGGCTTTTAACATCTGAAGCAATTCATAGAATAGCAATGAACAGATAAAGGCAAATACTTTTTCATCAAGGAATACTTTAACTTTTAAATAGAGTATGTAATCCAAAGGGAGTTATGAAATACTTAAAGCACTTGATCATTCTTAAAATGCAGATTGCAGTGCTGGAATGCTGAGAAAGAAAGGAAAAAATCAAACAAACAAATAAAAACAATTAAACACTTTTTTAAAAGAACCTTACAGTATAGCAATGGATCTAAGTCTTGGGAATTACATTAGTAAAACATTCATGCATGTTCCTGTTCAAACTTCACAGAAGAGTACTTTTCTTAAACAAATAGGCTAAAATTAAGAAACTTAAGGATAAACACAAGTATTTTGTCAGATTTGTCTTCTGTAATAAGTAAATCTGTTCTTCAAGTTTCCCCAAGGTGCTCAAAAAAAACTTATTCTAAAAAGTAGTAAAAATTACATTCATTTAATTCGCACAGAATAAATACCTGAATGGAAAAAAATATGCTGCCATGAGGTCTGAACTAAGAAGTTTTTTGCATGAAACTATAGGGAATTTCAGCTTTTACAGTGCTTCAATAATTCTTTCTTGGCATTTCTGAGAATTCCTAGTATAAATATAACATAAGAAAAAACTGCTTGATTGCAACTTGATTTTTAGAATCAGAAAGGAGCTCCCTCAAACAGATTTTTAGCACAGATTCCTCTAATGAACCTGCAAAATGTTTTCTCAAAGCTTGCCCTAGAGAAGCTTACAGGAAACTTGGACAAAATTTTCAAGATCCTAGAAAAAGTGAGGACATTGCTAGTTACCAACTCATTCCTCATAGTTCTTTAGTTCTGACATCCATGAGTCAAGGCTGCAGGAAATGCTCCCAAAATCTGTGGGAAAACAGGTGTAAGAGGCTGAGATGGTGGCTGACAGGATTATCACCCTCAGAAAGGCAGGGATGCCGTAATATTGGTTCTCTTCATCTTCCCTTTCTTTCTTCCTTCTAGGTGGTGAACAGACTGTAAAATGAGCACTACAGAAATGTGAAGAGAACTTTCTTCTGGTCCTTCTATCCTTTATAAATCTACCTATCTAAAAACAAAACAAAACAAACAAAGAATAAAAATCAAAGTGCATAAAAGTTTTAGCATAAGAATAATCAGGCTGCAAGAGACCAAAGTATTACCTCCAGCAGCGGCCAGTGGCAGAAACGTGGGGAAGAGCAGAGGAACCTGGCTTGTACTTAAGAGATCCCCCTGTCTGGTTGTACTTTTCCCAACCACTGGCACGCAGTGTACTTGGGACTTCCTCTGGTTGCTGGAGGCCAGGCTGTTCACTCTCTCATGGCCCTCTCTTTATGCTCACTAACCTGTCACTTTTGCCAAGGGATAGTATAGGACAAAACAGAGATGACTGTCAATGAGAAGAAAGAGCAAGAGGAAATTCTTTAGAAGAGTGATTGGTGTATGTACTGCTCAATAACCAAAGCAGAGGAGTAAGGTCTGTAATTCCAGAGAGGGAATTGCAAAGCCCCATGCAATTGTTCAGCAACTGAGGGCTGATCTACGTCATACAGGTTTAGCTGCACAATGTCCAGGCCTAACTAATTGCAGTTCTAACTGTAATCATTTTAGTTGTGATTTTTAAAATTATTATTACTCCTTTGTATCCAGAAGGCTGGTAAGTTGTTGATCTTACAGAAGCATAGGCAGATTCAATTTCTATAGAAAACTTAGTGGTATGTACAATGGGCAGTTCAAAGCATGGCACTAAATCATAGCAACAAGGAATTAAATCATAGTTAAAGGCATGGCCTTCCTAGATGAAAGACAACTAACAGCATTTTTTTTTCCACAGATTTCTTTAAAATTTCATGAAAGAAAATCAGCAACTAATGCAAGTGAGCCTTACAGCTGCTTTAACATTAATTTCATTGGAGATGTGGTACTAGTGATATGACCAAAAGAATGAAATAATAGGAAATGGGAAGCTGAAATACTGGAGGGAAGAGAAGTACTTTTAAAATTTCTGCTGGCAGTATCCAATAATCAATTTAATAATTCACTGTCTAACATGTTCCTCACAGATTATTTTTTTCAAGATTTGCTGTTTATTATTACTTCTTACAGGCCTGATATTTCCTTTCAGACTTTCCTGCTAGATCAGAGTTATATGAGACAGACAGCTTCAGAGGTATATAAAAATATATCAGAGGTATATAAAATCAGTCAAGTAACTGTATATTCAAGGATTTGGTGCTACATTCCAGCTGTTCTCTGGAAGAGCAAAGACTTGGGAACTATCACATGAAAAATGAAAAGAGTTGGCAAGGACTACTAATTAGTTCAGAAGAAACTGTATTATCATGATATACTAATAGAAATAAAACTGGCAAAAAGAAAATCTGCCTTTTCTTAGGTAGAATTCTTCTTTGTCCCCACATCATAATAATGACCATGTTAGAATTGCTCAGGTAGATAACAAACAATCTGAAATTATTCATTAAGACAAATTACTACAACTTCCTGCCTATATTCATTCAAATTTTATTACTAGATAAGCTATCCCACTGCAATTCGCTGCAATTAATCAGAGCCAGTATGAGTGGAATCCAATGGATCCCAATTCGCTGCAATTAATCAGAGCCAGTATGAGTGGAAATGGAAGAATCAGGCCCAATATAGCCACAGGACATAGATGTTTAGCAGTGGCTCCAAGCATACTTTCCCCCCTCTTTTCTAAAGTTTGGCAGCTTTCTTTCAGAGCATTTCTATCAAATAGTTTATATGAATGAGATAAAGAATTTTCTGGCTCACAGTCTGGAATCTCTTCCTCTAGATCTTGGAAAGATTTAACACGATGATGAATAAGCATCTTCAATTTTTAATTTATATTATTAAAACACTCCGTTATGATCGACAAGTTTGTGGGTTCATTTTAGTTTTATCTGAATGATGAACTATATTCTGACTGCAGCATTTCAGACTATACCTGAAAAATATCAGGCTCCAGATCCAGATAATTTTCTCTCTTCCTTTCCTGTTTCCCCCTCCTCCTCCATTCTTCTCCTATATTTTACTGCCCTTCTGAAAAGAGATTTTCTCCTTTATTTTCCCTTTATGTGCAGACCTTCCTTCAGACATAAGTTTAGAATGTAGTTTTCTCTTCATATTGAAATTAATATTCCATTGAATCAATTGAGCAGGAATGCAAATGTCTTCAGATTTTTTTTATTTTTTATTTTATTAAGGAGAAAAAATATTAAGTGTCTTAGCTAGAAAATGTACTCTGCTGCCATTGTGAACAACTCCACCTTCTCTCTGATTTCCTAGGCTGTGTATTTGAGCAACAGTTTTTTGCTCGCTGTTGTATTCTGGAACAGGTGAAATATTTCAGTTATCCTGTATGGCCAGATTGGAACCACCTGCCAAGACACGAAGGACTGGCATAGCCCGGGGGCAGGTTTCCCTAGGAATGTAATAACGTACCTGGTGCAGTTCTAAATGGCCCCTCTCTTAATGAAACAGTCCTGTGCTACATTCGGGATTCTGGATCTATTTTTCAGAGACTTCAGAAATGGCAAAGAGAAATGGTTTCAGCAGGAGATAATGGGCTTTATGACTTTTCCCAAATTATTCCCCTTTTTAGTAGCCATCATCTTGTCGGGTGACATCTGTAATGATTAGAGGATGATATTTTAGACTGACAACTGGGCTGTCATTCACACTGTCAGTCAGCAAACATCCATGTTGCCCAGGGTTACAAAGCTAGTTTATGCCTTTGTCCTGTAGTATTTAGTGCTGCTGATTCTATACGTTGATTTCAGATGAAGCGGTTCTGACAGCTAGTGCCAGAGGCAGGCAGAGAACTCCTGTTGATGGTGGAAGTCCCGTGGTGCTTTTGTGTGCGACAGTTTTAGTGCTTCTGCAGCAGCCCATCAGGTAGGACGTAGCCCTATAGTAGTAGGGTGGATCTAGTAAATTCCTCTGTTTTCAAAAAATAGAAGGCCAATATTTAATCTATACCCTAGAAACACATCTATTTTAGGCTTAAGTATCTGAATAGGAGCTTTCTTAAACCACGCAGTTGTCTGCAGAAATATTACCCTTAAGAAGACCATAATGAAAACCAGCCCAAAGCAGCAACTTGAGGCTCTGAGGATGAGCAGTCCCTATGCTTTCCTCAGCTTAAAAAAGCACCCTCACCAAATCATCCGTAAGAATAAAATAATTGTGCTACACAGCAACACCTTCAAACTGCACAACTGTCCCTTGTTACACAGTCCAAATACCTGCCTACTCACTCACTGCCTTTGTGTGCATCCCTGGCCAAAGCAAAGGCCTCTGCTTGTCCTGAAACCAGGACAGCGTTTTTGAGAACACAGCTTTGGGATCCAAAATCCAGATTTTCAAAGGGAAAGAGTACCAGCAGTTCTCAGAAACATCAAAGCAATTTTTTGAGTGTGTACCAACTCTGATATTCAACACCTAGAACATTACCATCAGGAAATCAAGAACAGAAACACCAAAGACAGCTTCCCTGAAGGTTTCTTTCATCTCTTTTTGCTTCAATGTATTCTTCTGTTAACACAAAAATAATAACATTTCTTACAGGAATACTGAGCAAACGGGATTCTCACAAAACTTAAAAATTTATAACTAATGAACTAGGTGATAAATTAAGATAAAGAATGCTAACATCCAGTTTGTTATCAGTGAGCAGCTAAGTTATTTGTTATTATTTATTTCCAGACAGGTAACAGTGCAAGACATCCTAGCACACTGTTTCACAGACCAATTTGAAACTCATAACACGCATCTGTGACATCTGCCTTCTGCAAGTAGGCTTGCAGCCTTGTCCTCAGAAAATGTAAAATGAAAAGAGTGTGCTCAGAGCAAATTTGCCTAAAAATTCAATGAAAGTGCCTTAAAACACAGGTAGAAATTGCATAGTCTGAAGGCAAGGAAGTCCTTCAGTAATGTTTCTAGCTAATGTTTCTGAAGCATGTAAAGAAGTAATCCAATTTCATAAATAAGCTGGACAAAAAGGATGCCTTCCACAAATCTTATTGCCTATTTTATGCATGTGAGAGCATAAAGTCCCTACTTGGGTCTGTCTTGCAGCCCCTGTGTATTCCTGGTGCTCTACTACAGGATGTTTACCAATTACAGCAGCAGAGAAGCTGAAAGTGGAACAGAACAAGCATTTAGATACGTGTGGACAGGGTGTTAAAACAAAAAGGAAAAAAGCTGTTTGAAGCGTGCTTTGGTAGCATTGTACTGGAGCAAAAACACCCCTCTAAAGAGCAACAGGAAAGCAATAAAATCACTATTATTTATTTACACTAACTTTTTTAATAGTTCACTGTGATTCTTTCCAAGTAGTATCTCACAAAACTGGTTGTTAAGTATAAATTAAAACCACTCAAGAGGTAATATTTGTAAAGCACTTTTGCATCCACAGATGAATGCTGCTGTATAATATGAACATTGACATATTTGACAAGGCAACAGAGTTAAGTGTGATACAGAGTCAGACCAAAGATTTTTTTCTTGTCTGAAAAGCCCTTGTTTTGTTACTAATATTAGAGCTACAGAGGCCTATTTGACAAAAAGCACCTCCTAATTTGAGAGCTGTAGCTCTTAAGCTCCATAGTAGCAGCTATTTACCTGGTTGGCTCACTCTTCACAAAATGTGCCCATTAAGCTCAGGGTATAAAACCAAAAAAAAAAAAAATAATAACAGCCACTCTACTGAGCATGACTGAACAAGCAACTGTGCTGGTATGTGTTTGATAAGAGACAGCAGAGGAAAAGGAGATAAACCTTGGGACGTAAAACAAGAGTTTACATATTATATTTAGAACAATAGGGAAAGCTATTATTGACTTTATTGAGAATAACTCATAGCAGCACAAATTCTCTCTGGTTGCAAGTGTTTGGAGGATTTTCCCTGAGGGAAGTTTTATGATATATATACATACATACATACACAACACCAGTTTATGTCAAGGGAATTTATGCATGCATTCTCAACCGAGAGTAAATTTTAGCCCTTTTCTTGTTCACTGATGTTACACAAGCATTTTCCTGGCTTGGCAGGGCTAAATTAAATTGGGCAATGTTCTGTGTGTGTTTGATGTCTGCTAAATGAAGTGAGCTTCCAATTCGTCATATTTACTCAAGCTCACTCAACTCTCGTAAAAATTAAAATGTTCCAGTTAATTTAACAAGATAATTTAGCTCTCTCAAATCTTTCTTGCTCAACGTTTGTTGCTGTTTAGAAGTGGGGGGTATGTACTGCCATGTAATTCTTTGGACAGCTCTGAGGACTTAATAGTTAACAGTAGACATTTTAGGTGCTGGTCTGACACTGTGTTTAATCTCAAATAAGTTCCTGAGCTGCCACTTGAGAGGGAAAGTCTAAGATCAGGCTCTTTGGATTCATTATTTAAAGAAAAGGGGTCATGCAAAAAGATACTGAATATTTAGTAAAGAATCAGGGTGGATAAGGTAGCACCTCTGGATAGAAATAAAAGCTTGCACACTGAATAACTTGGATACAAATGGAAGGTAGTGAAGGGCTCTGAGAACCAAAATAATCAACATATCCACACCTAAAGCTATTTACGCTCTATACTTGGAGATAACAGCTCTGTCCTGAGATGAATGTCTGCCTTGATCTTGCAACTCTCTTACATCAACCTAGACAAGGAAGCCAAAACATCATGCAGTATCACTGGTGTATATGCACTACAGTCCACTGAAATTAATACTTAATGAAAGGAATCAAGAGCAATAATTTAAGATTGCCCATACCTATAAAACAGAGATTACTCACAGGAACTTGTAGTATTGTCTCTCTGCAAACTGGCATCATTGGATGTTATCTGTGGGCTTGAGCAGTAAAAAGACAAAAAGGTGCAGTAACTATTAAAGGTCAGAAATCCCATTATAACCAAAGGGTAGGTCATGCAGCATATTGAATGACAGATAGCAGCACCAAAACATGTGCTGTATAATAGGTCCTCAAAGATCCGAAGCACTGAATTGTAGACAACACTGAAATACTATTCTCATGTTCATTTGGGGCTACAGTAAGAATCGGGGGTAGAATGAGGGTTAATTTTCCTGGCTGGCTGTATTTAATCACATTCAGTTGCTGGTGATCAACTTGCAGAAAGACAAGAGACTGTGCAAACATCTCAAAGGCCTTTGGAGAGATTTGTAGGTATTGAAGGGACAAAGTAGTGGATTGTGCACAGCCTTTCCTCTCCCCAGAGGAGATGGGCTGTTTGCGACCTGGCCCATGTCTCCTACTGCAGAAGCTGGAAGACTGGGGGTGCCAGGATGGTGCATGAGATACTGCTTTTGGCTTCACTGCACTTGAAAATACTACTCCTCTTGATGGAGCAGACAGGAAATTTTGAGAGATCAGACTCCTAACAGAATTGGATGTCTAAAGCTAAGCAAAACTCTTCTAAGTCTCACATATGAGTGACTTAACACACTCCGCTTTCAGTCTTTCTGCAATTTGCTTTGACACAGTGGAAGACACAATCACATTTTGGAAAGAATTCATTAAACAGCCTAGCAGCCTAGCAATATTCAGTATACCCTGAAGAACATGCAGACAGGTGAACTACCAAAAGCTAATACAACATGCAGAACAATTTAAACAAAATGGTGCTGGGGACTTGAATAAAATTACAGCTATGTGCCCCTCTTGCTGTAGAATCAAAAGCAAATCAGAGTGCACCTGGTTCTGTTATGTAAACCTTGGTGTAAGTTTGCCAAAAAGTTTGCAAACCTGTCAGCAAAACCAGGAAAAGAAAAGAAGGAAAAAAAAAAAAAGAGAGAGAAAGAGCTGTTAAAACACCTTCAACAATCAAGAATGACAGTAATTCACCCTTGGAGACATGCACCTGTATGTGTGATGAGATACCACTACCATGATAACAAATATACTCTTGATAACAAATATACTCTTTTTTTTTTTTTTTAAATGTGCTTTAATTCTTGCCCTCTTCCCCCTAACCCTCCCCCCGCTCCCCCCGAACCTTAGAGTGTTTTAGAGTGTTTTCATTTAAAATCCATTCAGAAAGACAGACAACATGGACATCAACAATGGTAATATCAAATGACAGTGAAAAGCAAACATGATGCAAGAACATGATGGCAAAACTAAAATTATCATTAAATGACTTTACAGTGCTAAAAGCATTTCAGGAATATAGCATGATTTCTCATCACTTTCTATGAAAGGGATAATGCGGAGATAAAGGGGAGCTGACAAAAATAAAATTAAGAATAGCCAAGAACCTGAAAAAAATAAAAATCAAAACTTCACCTGAAGTTGAAAGTACAGGATTATTTACATTAGAAAGGAGACACATAAGAAGGGCATGATCCAAGTATGAAACCTGAATAGCTGGGAAAGGTTAGGAGCTTCACTTCAGAAAAAGGGATTTACTGAAATGAAAAGGTGGCAAATGCAATGATGATAAAGAGAAACTTATTATTTTGGTTTCATAATTAAACTACGGTAGAGAGCTGAGTATGATTTTTTTTCAGTTTTTCATTGTACAGTGCAATGTAGTCAAAATGGACGTGAAGAATTTATAACAATATACATAAATGTATAAATCTAACAAACTTTTTGAGAGAAAATAAAATATTTAACTTAAACTTCACAGTATTGATTCGAGTTCTTTCATTTGGAAAAAGTATGTTACAGGTATGGGACCCTGTAGGAAGAAGAACATGGAGTGGAAGGAGCTGCAGAATCTGCAGTAAGAGTGTGGAGGGCTCAAGGCCAAACCAGCTCCCTAGCCACCCATAGCTGATGGGAATTCCTGAGATCAGGATTTCAAGGTGTCTTTTCTATAAACAAAAGGGAAAGGGCTTCCTGGAATGCTGCTGAAGCCTTGCAGCTCTCCTGTGAATGGAGGAGGGAACTGATATTAAAGGAATTTGGCAAAATGTTATCCTTTTATAGCTGAGAACTTGAATCTAGTAACAAAAAAGAGAGAATGAAATGGGAGCCAGAAGTGGAGATAGCAGAATAAAATACATTTTCAGCTCCGTTCAGGGTAAAAAAAAATAAAATAAAATAAATGCCATTGTTCAGCCCCTATATCGAAGATAGAAAAAGCACACACATGCACCAAATTCACAGGCTGAGCATTACTTGCAGCTCTTTCAGATGATGAAAAATGCAGATGAGGTTGGTAAGACGATGGAGGGGTTTCTGCTGGCTGCTGCAGCATGAAGAGGTTGCCTTCCATTCAGGACAGAAAGTCAAATGAGGCCCATGTAACTGTTCAAAATTTATTAGAATGACCTTAGTTAAGCTTTGCTTCCATGCACACTATGGTATACGATAATATAGCCTGGAGCAACAGCAGTAGTGGTGGTGACACTTCCTGAAATATTTCTAGTACTTGAAAGCCATTGAATTTGTTAAAATTTCTAAAAGGATTATAACAGGATGAACTGTATTTTTTTTTTCTTTTACTTTCTCCAAGCCATTATAATACTATTACACAGAACTTTTCATCTTCAAAGATCTTTACAAATCTTAGCAATTCACAGTAACTGAACAGTTATAAAAATATAATAAAATTCATTTTTGCTGTCTTGCTAATTTTTTCTCTTATTACTTGTAAGAATTAACTTCTTTAACTGGGATGGTTCTGTAAATGTAAACATAAAACTCATTGCTAAATTGAATGTTGTAATAATAATAATAACATATTTTCTAACTCCCTGCTATTCCAACAGTAGATGACAGTACTTTTCTCCTTTCAGTGTTCATAGCTAATTCATTGCTGTTTTATTATTTAAACCACAAGCAGGAATAACATCAAAAAAAGCACTACCAAAGAAATCATTTTACCAAATATAACCATATCTAATATCTGTGGCAGATAAGACTATAAGGAAGTAATTTTATTATTCCCCTTTTCCTTTCTGAACAGTTGCTCTAATAACATGTAAAATTTTCACACAGCTTTCACAACCACGTAATTTCTCTCCTTAACATTAAAGGTCTGTGCTTACCAACCAGGAGCAAATGCCCTCTGCTCTTGCTCACTTTAATGGATGCTGAAGGCACCCACCAACTGACAGGACTGACTCTTCTAGGCTTTACTTCACATCAAGAAAAAATTCATTACACAACACAAGGTGCTTCTCAGTGCAAGGAAGGGTACCTGGATCCAGGCCTTGATGAAGCAGTTCTGTGCACCTAAAGACTCACAAGCACCTTTACCCATTTATTCCCAACAGCACGTGGGAAGCTCAAAGGCTGCTAGCTTGCTCCTGGAGACCTTACTGATGCAAAATGCCTATTGAAGCTGAGCACTTTCTGCTCTCAGCACTATTACAAGTGTCCCAGTTTGAACAGTCTAATAATACTTAGCAGTAACTTCTTTGAAGGCAGAGAAAGGGTCAGGCTTTTGATGGCCCTAAAGCATTTCCTAACTGAGGCCTAATTCTGCAACCCTTTTTCACACTGAATAGCATTTAGCTGTCCCAGTGACAGTGTCCAAGGTGACAGCTTGCACGGAACTGTCACTGCAGTGGCAGAAGAAGGAACTGTAAAAATTAAATTTGCATGTAAAAATGACTGGGCATTAATATCACTCACTCATTCTTCTATCTTAGCTTCCTCCACAGTAAGAAAGTATTTCACATCATCAAACTGTATTTTGCAAGGGGTCCAATAAATTGTCATGAACATCTCAAAAACTCTAGAGTTCCTACTCTTGGCAGAAGGAAACTGAGGCAATACGTCCTCCACAGCAAGTGGAGTCAGAGCAAGAAAATGGGCAAGATCTAGCTTCTACACAAAGACAGGTTTGTAGCTTACTGTGGAATGTAGAGTTTTTGGCATGGCTGAGTGAATAGAAGACTGCATACCTAAAATAATAGAAAACAGGAGAGTGGCAGGTCATAAACATAAAGAAGCCTGCAAAGAAAAACCTACTCATTTTTTACCTCACAGCATCCTTTCGGCATTTTTTTGTGTTTTTGTTTGTTTGTTTTGTTTTGTTTTGTTTTGTTTTTTTCCTGTCAACCGATTCCAATACTGAACACTAAAGCCTGGGTTCTGGCCTCCTGGTAATAAGTAATTTGCAAGAGCGTGGTCACAGAGAGGTCAGAAAACCATGTAAATTTCTTGGATGGGAAATCTCTTTTCACAGGAAGAAGCAGTAGGTGGTAGAGAGGCTCCCTGCCACAATTTTGCATTCCCTAGACATAGTGATATAGAAAGAGACAAGAGAGCAACACTGTCTTCTCCTGTTGGGCACCCTTCAGCTGCCCTCTGGGGCAGGGATGGGTCCCAAGCCTCTGGATACACTGAAAATGTTGCTATAAGGGATAGAAACCACCCTCAATCTCAACACAGTTTTTCTGCTATTAGGCAAGCAATTTCTTGAAACGGGGCTCTATGGCTGCATATGTTACAGTGAGTTTTACTATACGCACAGTTGCATGTGTTTAACTTCTACTGTCACCTACCCAGAAAGCGGAATGAGATAATACACCTTCCGGTACTGGACTGGAAGATTTACTGGAGTAAATCTTTACTTCCGGTACTGGACAGAAGATTTACTGGAGTAAATCTTCTGGGAGATTTACTGTAGTGTTTGAATTTAATTTCACTGATGAATGCAGTTTGAAGAACATGGAAGCTTAAAGAACATGCTGCAGGAACTCTTACATGTTCAGCCAGGGTTGCTCTCACCCACATGCAGAACCAACTGATGGGTTGATTTGGGATAGCTCATTATAGAGAAAAGTCTAATTCATTGAGAAGCATCATTCTTGTGTGCTTTTCACTTCTGGGTTACCCAAGAGGACATGACCCATTCCTATGGGTCTTCTCTCCTCTCCCATGCCATATGACATGCCTCTACTGTTTACTCTGCAGACCTCCACGCAAAACAGCTGAATAAAACCCTTGGCAAACAATAATGGGAAATACTTCACTAAGGAGCTGGTACTGCCGTGATGCATACAACCCACCACCGAGTAAGTCATGCAGCTTCCTTCCACGTGTCAAACAAGCAGTTCTCATTGTGTGTATTGTGAAATGAGCATTCAGCTTTGCCAAATCCATTGTTCAGCTGCATCTCAAATCCTGATTGTTTGGTATTGGAACTATAGCAATCTTACCAAATGAGATTAAAATATTTTTTACCTAACAAGATTTGAGCTCTGAATATTCTATGATTAATCTCATTATACAGACAACAAGACATAAAATATTTCAGACAGCATTATACATCGTGTTTCTGTCCAAACATAAGTATTAGGATTAAATACAGTGGCAGTGCAATAAACACCATCACATGTCCCTTCTAGCCTTTGTGCTAAAAAAACGATGGCTGGTCTGTGCTATTTAATATTTAGGCTCAAAGATCACCCCTTGCTTTTTATTAATTTGACAAAAAAAAAAAAAAAAAAAAAAAAAAAAGCCTTTTCTCTGGATTAACACAAATAAAACTGAAACACTGTGGAATATAAAGGCCATGGGTTGCATTTTGCACAGGATAGGTTCTGGTTGAATGAGATCTGGGACGTGTGCCAAATTAATAGAAAAAATCCTGTTCTTCCTCTCCAATAGCCACAATGTTCATTATTAAGAAAAGCATATGAACCACAGGATTTGATTTTAATAACACCAATGTCTTCATTAATCTGTACTTTCCATTTAGCCTCATTATTGAGTAAATGCTGAGTTAATGCAGCACCTATTATTGTTGGATTTTCCATGAAAAACCTCCTTTCCCTCTTCTTTTTTTATTCATTCAAGCACTATCAGGTGTGTGTGTCGTGTTTTTAAACAGGCCGTCTGCTGTCAATGGCTGTTTTCTTACCTCAGGTCTATGCAGCTACTGCAGTAACGTGCAGTCTACAGTGCAGACAGTAACAACAACAACAACAACAACAAAACACCACCAGCAACAAAAGGCCCAACAATACACACAAGACATCAAAACCTTGATAAAACCTCTCCTAACCAAACCCCATATTTGTTTTGGTATTTTAAATGCAGTCATGTCAAGGAGCCTCTTACTATCACCTGCAACTAAGCTGATCTTTCCTGGATGCTCCATGCTGCCTCCTTCTAAATCAAGATTGCTGATGGCCAACATTGCTTTGTATCTGCTGAACAAATAGTGGCCTTTTGTCCAGCACAAGTTCCTAAACAAACTTAATCTCTCTAACACTGTGACAGATGACATTTAGATGTCCTTGTTACCCTTCAAATGAGTTTTATTGACAATCACAGAACAAAAAGAAGGCCCAGATAAAGCCCAACGTTTTATAGGCCTGCTAACAACATCTTAGTTCTTAATGCAGAGGGTGTAGAGAAAGCCTGGAGTTGCCCCCATTTTCCCCTGCTTTGCTATATCACCATGACAACAGATATAGAAATCACTTAGTGACTTCTAGAAAGAAAACACAGTGACACAGTACCCCTTGTATGGCGAATCAAACTAAAGCCTGCATTCAAATGGCTATTCAGCATGGGCATTCATGTAGAGGATGGGGTGGATTTTACACAGGTAACAACAACAGAAAGGCCAGCAAGCACTCCAGCCACAGCATATGGTAAAGTCTCTGTTTAATTAATGCATCCTAAATAGAATTTATCCATTTTAAATTTGTTTTCTTTTACTTGAAACATCATTAATGTAAAGGGCAACATTAATCAACATCTTGCAACTTAAAAGGGCATTAAAAAGTGATCTCACCCCCCTCCCAACACACACACACACACATCGCAGCAGAATCTTTTCAAGTACTTTCGCTAACTGCGTCTGCTTCCAGGCAGGCTGAGGCCTTCGTCGGAAGGCAAATCTAGAGAGGCCTCTACCGGCCAGCCTGGCAATGTGCAGCTTTTCTATTTTTAGTGGACTTGGAAACGCAAACAGTGAAGTAACTGCAAGTTTTTATCTTAAAGTCGCACACAGAACGGATTACTGATAAATATATTGTGCAAAACATGGGATAATTGTGCTTTTTTGAAGCTACCGTGTATAGTATAACTTTGCTTTAAAAAATTAAAAAATAGGAAGACTAAAGATTTATCCTGGCTGTGATGTATTTACTTCTATGACATTTTGAGATATTTTAAGATTATAGGCCTAAAAATTAATGGGCAATCATTTTTCTTTGTGCACGGGGTTCACCTGAAACTTGGGATTTAAAGCTACCTAAATTTGAAAATGTTGTATGTGGCATTTTATATATGCATTTCTCACAACTAGACTAAAACATAAATCAAAACTCAGAGAAATTAAATCAAGAGCACAAGAAAAGGAAGTTATTGGGTGATAGAGGAACTCTGCCTCTCTGGGCTTTCCACAGTGACAACACAAAGAACTTCAAAATCTCTCCTCCAGGTTCTTGGAGGTAAAAGTTAATATTTTAACAACGGTCAGTGTGCTCTATGCAAATATCAGTAGTTCTGGGGGGGGTGGGGGGGGGGAAAGCAAGCAAGAAAAAAAAAGCGTTTCTGCATTTTCTTCAAAAATATGAAGTGAGTTTGAAGATAGTTAAAACTAAACTTTCTTTTTTTTAATTCCTGGAATTCATATGGCCAAATATCAACCAAAACCATGGGAATAAGAAATAGCTACCTAAGAATCACCTAGTGCTTCACTTAAAGGAAACTTCTTAACATCTAAACCCAAGGAAAATGGGCAAACTGACAGATCTAGTGAAATGAATCCCTAGGTTGAAGGCTGAAAAATGACACATACAAATAAAGTGCAAAATGTTGATAGTGAATGTAATTAAACCTGGAAGTATTTAACTCAGGCTGTAGTAGGCTTCTCCAAAATTTAAGCTTAACTTTCAAAGATATTATTTTCCACAAAATAGAATAGTCATCCTCATAACTCCTAATCTTAAAGATAGTTAATATATGTATATTTCTTTTAAGTCTGCATTGAAGACTATTTGCATTATAGTTGTAGTTAGAAAACTTTCAGTTCTTGGGTGACCTATAAATAAATCTTTTTTTTTTTTCCTAAAATAAAATGGTCTAGTAAATATACAGTACTATTTACCCAAATCCTAACATTTATACAATAAATATACATCACTAATTTATTTGTCTTTCACCTCAAAGAAATGGGGGAAAAATGTTATATTGTTTTAATTTCTCTTGGATCCAGTATCAATAAATATACATCACTAATTAGAAAGGGGGAAAATGTTATATAAGAGAATAAACTGCGCGGGTTTAAGATAATCAGCATTCAATTTTTTTTTTGTTATTGCTAATTTCTGTATTTGCCCATACCTCCATATAAAAAACAGCTAATTTTACCCGTGATTACCTTTCCCCAGAAGGGCTGGAGTGAGGAGGGGAGATGTAATACAGGTCAATTCCTATCTCATGGTCAACGCAGTCTTAAAAAAATAAAGAGCAGCTCTGCAGCTCACCCAGCCAGTCCCAACAGTGACACCTCCTGGGGCAAGCAGGCTCCAGACAGCTGCAGGATTTTCTATGCTTTGAAGTACAGTGAGAGCTCCCCTTTGCAGAGCTGCACAAGTTACAGTCTGGGAGTTTCTTTGAAGAAACTTTTTGGTACTGAGGCACTGCAGGGAGGAAAAGGAACAATCCTGTTTAATTACATCAGTTTAGCGAGGACAGCACAAGAAGCCAGGAGCCATGTGGATGGACAATATGACAAATTAATGGTATCCTTCGGATATTTCATTTTAAAAATGGATTCAGTTAGGGAAATCATGTTCCAGAAATAGTTTTGCAGTACATCCAGCAAGTGTGTGGCAAACAGTAGCCGCTATGGCTTTTTTTTTTTTTTTTTTTCCTGGCTTTTGGTGCTTTTGTTTTGTTTTGATTTTGTAGTACAAGCTCACCTATGAGGAAAAGCTAGAAACACTTAAAATGAAAATTTCTACAAGATGTAGGCAATTTCATAAAATATATTTAAAAACTATGGGCCAAATAGCTTAAAATCTACAAGTCCTGCAATCTCTCCATAACAGGCACAGATCTTTGAACAACAGGAACTGAGTGAAGTCATGAGAATTAGACTTTGTAAGAACAAGACAAAATGTCCTGAAAGCAAATTGATAAAACATATTGGAGGAAAAACATATTCTAAATATGCCTAGATTTAGAATTTCCTTTACCCATCATTCTTCATGCACTTAAGATAACCAACCAAACAAAACACACACACACAAACAAACAAAAAAACATGCAAATGAAAAACAAGACCACCCTTTTGCAAGAGGAGCCTTTTCTTCCTTTAGATTCCTGCAGTACTAACAATGAATAAAAATATCACCAACCAGTTCACAAAGGGCAAAATATCCACAACGGTCTTTGATGTTAGCCTAGTAAAAATAAATTTTAAGAATCATACATTTTTAGGACTACAGACCGTCAACATTTCATAGAGGAATCTCTGGCATGTGGTAATTTCCTGACAGAGGTAGAATTACACAGATTTGGTAACATCAAAGGGTAAAAAATCTTTCACAAATTGGTTGAGAGTTTTTTACTTTACTTTATTTTACTTTTTATTTTATTTTATTTTACTTTTTATTTTATTTTATTTTATTTTATTTTTAGTGAGTTCATTATTATTTCTAAGAATCCAAAGACACAGCATATGTATAGCCAAATAATAAACACTTTCAATGTGTAAATTTGCAGGAAATGATTCTGTGGACAAAAGATACACAATTCCAATCAAATCTAACAAGTGATCGCTCAGATTTCTAGTAACTAGAAAGCATGTAGAGCACTAGGAATAATAATAATAATAATAATAATAATAATAATAATAATAATAAGCAAAACCTCTAGAGATCTGATTTTGCAGGTAAAGCCACAACAGAATTTTCTGCATTTTTATTGTAATCATTTGATAAATATGCAATTTACTGATTATAATGAAAAATCCAGAATGAATAAACTGGAAGTTAGAAAGTCACAAAAGAGAAGTTAATCACTATTCAAGGAAAGTATTTTGGTATTTTTTATTCAGCTGTAAATGTAGTAGAACACACTGCGTAAAAAAAGGAAAAAGTATGAAAACATATTATTCCTTGTTTTGCTAAAAAGCCGAAGAGCCTTACTTCCAAATATATTTTATTAACATTCTTCTGATTTTGTCCCACAAAATAATAAATATATAAAAGAAATACTGTATATTAGCTGTCACATAGTGACAAACATATCCAATACATGGAACAATTTTAAAAAAAACATTTTAAGAGTTGTATCTGTGTTTAATACAGAATATGCACAATGACTTACAAATAACTTATTTTACATACTTTTTAAAATTTTAAGGCATTATTGAGTTGCATGTAAATTGGAGGGAAAAAATCTCCCTTTTCTGCCTAAAGTACAGAGCTCTTCTTTAGTCACATTTGAGATACTGTATTTACTTTCTGATAGTGTGTTGTTGTTAATATATGATAAGTTTGGCACAATTAAAAAAAAAAAAAAAAGTTTGCAAAAGACCACAGAATACAGCAGCAGAGATAAAAGACAGTGGGGGAGGAGAAAAAAAAAAGGGGGGGGGGGGGGGAAGGACATGACCTGGCCTTATACCTAGCTGCACATTTGTGACCAATATTAAGGCTTAAGGAAGCCAGAAATTGCAAAATGTATGAAGTTTTCCCAAGTACCTAAAGTAGTAATTCACCTAATGTCTACAACAGCCAGGAAAGAGATACCCTTTCTGTCTTTGTGAAGCCCATTTATCCATTTCACAGGGGATTTCTGCAGTGTAAAGCTCCAGAAAGCCCATGGGCTGGTGGAGGGAGATGGCATCGAGCCGCACAGGGCAGCCCAGGCAGCCCATCAAGAGCAAAGGCACAAAACAGAGCCAGAGGCAGCTCCAAGGCTGCCAACACAACTGCCTACAAAAGCTGCCAATGAGCCAGAAACTGCTTGTGGGAAAATATCACTTACCCTTAGCATCTGGGTCCCATGATTACTGTCCAAAGAAACAGACTGGTAAGATAATGGCAGGATAAATAGAACTCCTTTTCTCCTCTTTCTTCCCTTCTACTCCTACAGATTTTTGACACCCCTTCAACTTGTGTGTGTGTGTATAAAAATAAAATTTTTTGTTCTTTTTAATCCTTGTGTTACTCATGAAGTAAAATGAGCCTTCCTACATCATCTTTAAAAATAGCTTTTGCACACTTCCCCTAGCTCCCGAAGTACAAGACATAGTGGGGCTATTTGTTACCATTATTGACATGTTTGTGGTGAGCTGCAGGCGTGTTTACAGTAGAAATGAAGTCCCTGCTCTCTTGGAGGTAATCCTGGGGTGTCTAAAAGGCTCACAGGAGTCCTTGACATGGATGCTCTAAAATTAATTTCTATTCCCATATAAATATAATCGTCTCATCATCAAATATTTATATTTTCATTGATTCAAGAAGGGATCAGATGTAAAAGTTCCTGGCAGCCCAAGAAGAAAGCCCCACTCGGTCTCTACTACTGGGGTTGAGAAAGAACACGAGAGAAAAGGAAGGGCTTGGCACTTTCCAGTTGCAGTATAATAGAATGAGAAATGGGGCTCTTGCAGCAAGTAAATAGGGCTAAGTAAGAATTGGCTCCCTTAGGTGAAGGGTGTCAAAAATGCTAGGGAACCTAAAGGACAGAAATGTCTTATATATATATACAGTGAATTGGCCTGAACTTCCCTAAATTACACACAAGGTTGCCCAGGAAATTTTACTGTCATTAGCTTTTCGCCAGTATTGATAGATTTCCATTTCCATGCATTATCTACACACCAAAGGGGGAAAATGGTTTCTAGCAAAAATATACAGTATTATCATCTCAACAGCATAGGCTGCTTTTTCTTGTAGAAATTCATTAAGAGAAGTAAACTCTAGCCAGAACTGCAGTTTGTACTTTTGCACCACACTGAAACAGACTTGGACAGCTGCTCGTTAATACCATTCAGTTATGTATAACATCTACAGGGTTCTGCAATGTCCGGGTGTTAAACAAAACATGAGCTGACATCATTCTGTGGCTTTTTTTCTAAAAAATATGGTCTCATGGTGGTTTACAGGGAAAAAATCACACTGCTTTTTGGTGAACTGCATATAAAATGGCTGAAGAGAACAAGTTGCTGTTCTGTACAGATTTTGATATCAGGTAAATCTCTATCTCTGCATGCACAAATTCATGTTTATAAGCAGAGACCTACACTAAACATTTTATTAAAATATTCTTCTTGGTAAGGAATAAGGAGCTTAGAGTAATATAAACAAAATTTATAGGAATATCTGTGGGCTGCAGATATATTTAAGAGTATAACCAGCAATAAAATATTCAAGAGAGACTATCAATAACATAAGAGGAAATTGTAAGTTGGATTTCCTGTATAATAAACGAAGCAATCTGGATTCAATAGCATAATTAGTTTTTTTGTTTGGTTGGTTTTTAAATTGTCACGGACAGAAAGGTGTTTGATTCCAGCAGTGGACTCTTTTGATTGATGGGCTATTTGATTGAATGGTGCTGAGAGATCTTCATTTCTATTCCTGTGCAAACTAATGAATTCCAAAACCCATTCAAAATGTATAGCATTATTTATACTTCCATTAAACAAATCAGAAAAATTACTACTGAAGAGTTCTGGTTCCTGCTTATGCATTGGGTAAGGTCTACATTCAAAACCAAATTTACCTCCAGTGTGAGGCTGAGCTCAAGAGAAAGGTACCATATACATAATTGGCACTAGGCAGCTTTGTACTTGGAAACAAGAAAAAAAAGCGTATGTGAAAATGAATTGCTTTTAGTGAATAGAAGTACAGAATACTCAGATACCTGTGATGTACTATGCAATCCTCATTTTCAATACTGTAGAAGGATGAGTACAGAAGACTGTGTTTGATAACTCTGAGTATGGTCAAAATGAAACACACCTTAGATAACATGTGTGTGCCAAGAGATGCTGGGCTAACTCTGATTTACATTAAGAAAAAAAGTTAATAGTTATATAAAGACATATTAAAAGGTTACAGATGAAGTCAGATTTCATATGCAGATTTTCTATATATTATCTTGTAGTATCATAGTGCTGTTTCTAGAATTAAAAAAAAAAAAAGTTTTATTTGTTCTTTTTCATAGCAAGTTAGTATGCAGAATATTTTGCTTGCTTTTTCCATACACATTCAGTTTATAAGCTTTTTCTTTCAATTATCTTAGTGTCTTGAATATTTAGTGACATGCAGATCTTGCTTACATTCTACATTTTCTTATTTCATTCTAATTACTTCAAAAACTTATACAGAAGCTGCATCATAATATTACTTGCTTCTACTTGACCGAAAATCATGTACATTTTCTTGAACATGGGAATATTTATAATTTTTATATGGAATTGCTTAAGAAGGCACACCATTTGAGTAGTTAGGCCAAATGTTCCAACTAAAACATGCCACCTGCATTTCAGGACAAAAAGAAATATTGAGGCTTACTTATTTTAGAAGAAAACCAATGTCACTTCACCTTTAACGATTTTATCGTTTCTACATGCCCAAGAAAAAAAATGTCAAAATTCTCACTAGTAAAGCAAGGAATATATATTCATCTTGAAAAACCAAATGTTTTCCCTAAGATTTTTTTTTTTTTTTTCTTGTGGAAAAAGAGTTATGCTTTTATACAGGCAAGTGTTTCTTTTCTCTTATGACACCAGCTGAAAGTGCAGAGAACTAGTTAGCTGCACACACACTCCATGTTCATCCTGTATTCTTTGGAATAACTGTCCAAATTTTATTAAGATTTTCTTATAATGATGTTATATGATGTTCTTGTTGTGATACCTGCATATGTAGAGATCTTAATATTGATTTACTATATCTTTTGCCCATCCTTGAACAGCGTAGATAGCAATTACAGCTGTTGGTGGTATCTATTTTGTCTTTTCATAATTGTCATTTCTGGTTCTACTTAAGATTAAAATATGAAAATTGCATCACGTGCACATGAACAGGGCATCAGCTAAGTTATCAGCAGTATCATGGCAACATCATCATTTTAAACACCTTCCTCTCTATCTTTTTTATGAAAACTGCATACTGCAATATAAACTTTTAGAAGGAATTACACAAGCAGTCCTGACAGAAAGCCCTCATTCAGATCATTAATATCTTCCCCCCAAAATCATCAGGGACAGAGAAACACCTGTACAGCTGCACCAGATGTTTCTGAATAATTTTGCTTAGCTTGCTGTCTGAGATTCTGAGATTGATCAGTTCAAAACTGATTCCTTAGCTAGATCTAAAATCATTTACAGGCTTCCTATTGCCAGCATTTTGCTCAGCTGAAGTTGCAGATATGTTGTGGAACACACGCTATTTTAATTGCACAATGGATTTTTAAAAAGCAGTAAAGGCAAAAACTAGCATTAATATTAAGTTATTGTTCATGCTCCCCAATAATTAACATAAATCATATTTCAACCACATGCTTGGATGAAGGGTGTGTAATTTATACAAAGAAACAGTAGAAAATATTTTCAAACTTCCCAGGTTTCTATTTTTAGAGAAGCAATTTTCTTTAACACTAGAAAAAGACATCTTGTACAGGGTTGGCCTGGAGTGGGTTTATTTACAATCTGTTCATGTACAAAACACAGCTGAGATAATGGAGAGTAAACTTCAGACGTAACATCCTTGCAAGCATCAACATTATCTACCAGTCCTCCTGAGCAGGGCATTTGATCACTTGTCAGTGAAGTTATCTTCTATTAAAAATGAAGTTGAACAAAGAAAAACAGAACGAGAAGAAAAGAGTAGGTATTTCACTTTTGTTGTTGTTGTTTTCTTTTTTTGGGGGGGGGAGGGGGGTCTTTTTTAAAACACTCTGTCTGGTATTTTAAAAAATCTTTTGCACATATTTAGATACAGATGAGAACAATAAGATACCCTGTAATAATTAATATATATGCAATCTATAGCGTACATTCTCTTCTTATTAGAGGCTGTGGGTTTTTTTTTGTTGTTGTTGTTGCAATCTAGCTAATAAAGGCTTTCTTTTCCACAAGAGAATTTTGACAGGGTTGACTCCAGACGGCTTTCCAGCTGAGGTCTGGGGCCTTGCTGAACCTTCAAAATTTTCCCATTTGAGCTGCATCAAAGTGAAGGAAATTCAAGGATCACTAACGTCTCAGATGGTAGCACTTGCCCTAACAACCAAGGTTCAGGAATTCTTTGGAGCAGGCTGAGGTCATTTTTCTCCCCTTTTCTCCTAATGCTTTTCTCTATTAATCAGAGCTCACAGCTCAGATTGGTCTTCAACTTCCTCCCAATCCTTGCTAAGCCTGTCATTTCTAGCTATTATTTACTTTAATGGACTTTGGCTGATCCCTTATGAAGCTTTGGATCTGAGAATAATAAGGCTGGAGAGTAACGGGCACAGACATGGGTGTGGGTTTGCCTGCAGATTAACCGTGGCAGATGGGCTTTATTGCGGTTTCCTGTGTGCCGAGTGTTGATTGAGGGGGTATAATGAGAGAGGTGGTGTCTGCACAATGGCTGCAGCCACTTCATTGCACCTCGCGTCTAAACAACCCCATTTTTCTAAATCTTTGGGTTGTGAAATTTTAGGAAGTCAGAGCACAAGAACAAGTACAAAAACAACTGTAAATAACCATGAATGTTAATCCAACCCTAATTGGTCCCTTCTTTCATTATGGGTACATTTTGCTGAGCTTTTTTTTCCCTTTTCTTTTAACAAATTAATTATATGGACAGTGATGCATACATTTGACTTTTATAAGTTTAACACAAATATTACTTCATATCAGTTATATCATTATTAATATTAATGTCCCATTAGTTTTGCATTATTAACATCAGCAGCAAAAGCTTACCTTGCGATCATCTTGTTATGCTTTAGGTTTTTGTCATCTTGGGGAAATTTGTTTGAATTAAATTATCTATTGTCTAGATAATATCAAAAATAACAGCAGGAAAATTGCTTATATCTGGCAAAATGTGTCAAAAAATGCTTTTCTAAGTCCAAATGTCATTAATTTTCATCAGCAATCAGATAATAAATTATTTTCAGCTATAGGTACTATCAAAAGATCTTTTACAAATTCACCATTTTAAAGATTTTACTTAATTCCTCCCTTTCACTGATGGATTAAATCACAACTATTGATTCTTTTCTTCTTTTGGGGCTTTACCCATCTGTCCTAACGCTTTCATCCCAGCACCCCTTGGCTGAGAGAAGTGTTCTACAAATGAACCAGTGAAAACCTGGAGAAGATTCCAGGTCAAGTTTGTGTACAAGAGTTTAAATTTTTAGTGACAGTCTTCCCTTACTGAAGACGAAAGTTTCCACACAGAGCTGTACAAGCTAGCCCCACCAATTACCCTCCTCCTTTGAAAACTATTATCAAGTTTTTCAAAACTTCTTTCATTTCACTGTTGTCACTTGATGAAAAGGAAACTAACCACCATGTCAAGACAACTCAGCTGCCTGGCAACCAAGGGCCACATTTTAATTCTGACTTGCTTCTGGTCTTGACTAATGGAAAGTGACTATGTTAAGCCAGTCAGAGGAGTTGTTTGTCACTTCTGAAATGCAAACAAAACTATATTGTTTCAGAAGTCCAGGATGTGATTGATGTAAAGATTTACAGTAACATCATTCACTTGCCCTTGTGTTTTAGTGGGATTGATGTCATATTTTTTCATGGTTTATTAAACACTTTGCAATAGTCCAAATACATGATGTTTTTTGTCCCAAAGGATCTAAAGAGATTTTCCTTATGCAAGAAAACTGGACTCCAACTTGTGAGACTTAATGATGCCATTCAACATGTGCCTATAATTTAATATGAAACATCGGGCAAGAAACAGGAATGTATATCAAACTGACCAGAGGAAGAAAAAAAAAAAGCCAGCACAGAAAGAAATCAGCAGTTTTGGGGGAGGGGAAGAAAAGATACACTGCTAACTTGCCAGTTAAATAAAGCCTGCTGGTTAAATAGAGCTTTCCCACAGCTGTGTTATTTTTTTTTCCCACTTCTAATACCAACACAAAAAGTTTAAATTTTGCTCTCCACCTCTTTCACAATATATGCACCAACAAATACAAAACATGTATATTGCACCAAATTGTAACTGAAAATATTGTAAGATCAGCATCAATTATCCTGACAACGTATGACATATTCAAACAGGTTTTAACAGTTTGTTTTCAAAGTTATCTAAAATAAAATCCCCCCTAAGTACAATTACATTGTAAATTATTTTTGTAAAGGTCAGATTAATTTTTCTAAGAAATTAATGATCAGAAGAGGATGAATGAATTTACAGACAGTTTTCTCCTCAGGGACAGGGGGACAGACTCACACACTCTCCTTGCATATGTATCATTTTTGTTATTATATATTCAAAATATGTGCATGTGTAAGCATATATATGCACACACAAAAATATAAACAGAAAGAAAACCACAGTTGTTGTGGTAGTTTCTGTTTGATTTCAATAGTATAGAACACTTTTCAAATGTCTATTATTAATTGATGCAATAATATGATGAATATTCAGGACAGCAAGCATAGTATAGATTTTGCAAATACACTTACATCAGCATCATTGCTATATTAGAGCTATAAGAGGACCCTTATTCATTTTTAAAAACAGATAATTAAAATTGAAGCATAGTAATATTTGCTGTCATCACAGTTACCATGTAGGACTCTTGGGAATGGTCCATGAGGTACCCACAATATCAGCTGCCTGGGTAGAAGCTTGCCAAGCAGTCCAAATGCAGTGGTCAGCTCAGCAGCAGTGCTGTGCCCTCCAATGTAACAGGATAATGGATATTGATTGCATGGGGCTGCAAGGAGCTATCATGCAGATCCAGTCCCCAGAGTAGGACAGTATTGATACCAGTGCTGTAAGCAGCTGTCAGAGCCAAACAAGAAGGCTTTTAGCTGTGGACCATGCTACAAGAGGTCAAAGAGCCTGGCAGAGGACAAGCAGAGATAGCCCAGGGCTGTTAACACTTGTTCTCCTCGTATAGCCAGGCTCAGCACAGAAGGATGCAGCACCCCTTTTACCTGCCCCGAGCCCATTGGTGTGACGATGCAAGGCTGTGCCTAGAACCTCCCTTCCATAGTCAGAAAGCACCAGGATATGGGGTCCTCCTAGGAAGAGGAATTTTGCTATCCCATTCAGGAGGCTGTGAAAGTACAGTGTTTTCTCGTTCCAGTCCCAGCCTCAGCAGAGGCCAGTACAGGACTTTGAAAGAATCCTGCATAATTGCACCAAAGCACTGAGGCCTTAGGGCTTGGATAAATAAGTGAATACCACTTAATGCTGATCATAAGAAAAAAGGTAAATTAGATGCGTAGATTTGTTGGGCAGATGAAAAAAAAAAAGTAAGGATGTGTGCCTGTCCACCTTCCAGAAAATAAAGATCTCTGCTAAGGCCTGTTACTTCAGCATTTCTCAATGCATGATTAAGCTGAAGCATTAGTGACCTCAAGGAAGGAGGAGGAGAAAGAGGAAGGGAAACAGCTGCCCAACCCTTCCACTGACTGGAAGTCAGGACTGGATCAGACACAATAACTCCATTGACTCAGGAAAATAAAAATACGTTCATTCAGAAAGATTATCTAATCAGTCTAAGTCTGGATATTAGGTCAGTGGATACCCAGTCATCTGGTAAATGTGTTTGATTTCAATAGTATATATAGCATATAGCATATAGCATAATATAGCATTACTCAGTCAATCACCAATCTCAGCAAGTCCTTCATCTCCCAGAAGGAGTGAATTAAGAACATGCACATTCCAGATCACAGCATTTTTACAGTCCTCATCATAGCCAAAAAGCAAAAGCTGGGTGTAAAACTGTCTCTCTATAGCCAAATTACACAGATAGCATGTTGTAAATCAACTTCATTCCAGGGAAGGCGAGCTGTAAACTACCTATCATTTTACATGGCTACATATAACCATCATGGTGGAGGAAACATGAAAAAGTCAAGAGATATTTCTAAACTACCTATGTCTCTGGAGTAGCTCAAGAAGCCACATAATCTAAGGTCCTCAGTTAGTGTCTGCTGTCTTTTTCCTTATGGAAATGAACATGTAGCTTTCTAACTGCCTTCAGCTTCTGCTGAATTAAACACATTCCAGAGTCTCTAGAGCAGCTCTTAGGCAATTGCGCTCCCCCTTGCATTCTCATGGGTAATCCTTCTGGGCAAAAAAATACATAACGAAGCCCTCAGCTGACAATTTGGGAGGCCTGCCACTGGTTATTGCCATCAATTATTTTTCAACTGATTCAAAGGTAACACAAAGACTGAAAGCTCGTAGCTACTTCTTTTGAGAAAACAGAGTTGGCTCAAAGTCAAAACAGTTCCTCTTCATCCTGAGGATTACCTGAAAGTTTCCAGTAACCTACTGGAGACTGACTCAAAATTAAAAAATAAAAAATATATATATATTTTTAAATAATATTGCAATATTCTATATTCCTTTCCGAAAATAAACATACAAATGAAATTGCAATGCAACTGACTGAAACCTTCTACAATTGCTCCAGGTTCATAAACATTTCATGAACTCAGATTAAATTTCAATTACAGTGCAAATACTTCCGTGAGTGGCAGAATGAAAGACTCTTGTTCTACCCTGGCTTTGTATGTGTAGTCAGGTTGCTTGGGACCTCAGGAGGTACAAAGCTCCAACTGAACATGCTGCCCCAGGTGGGACATTCTCTGTCCTGCAAAGACTGCCAATATCTAAGGAGCCTTTCCAACAGTGAGAACAACAGCACAACTTGCATTTCAGCAGAAACGCTTGGCCAGTAGATTCACTATAGGGCATAGCCTGACACATACAAAAAACATACAGAGAACTGTGATCATAAAAAGACTATTTCCAAACAGGCTGAAAAATATTTTGGCACAGTCAGAAGCAACAATAGGGGAAGGCCAAGCCTATGTGAACCGTTAGTTTCCCTGTCTGCCACAAAAAAGACATTTTCCTGCAGTTCATGGTTAAGCTGCCCTTTGCACAAGTTGTCTGTTTTTCCATCTGCTTCAGCTAAAGCTCTTTCATACCTTGTATACTGTTATTTTCTCTCTTTCAGCTGTTACTGAGCTCACCTTCTTCCCACACCACAGACATATTGCTATTCTGATCCCTTTGCTAATTCTCCTTAGTGATGGCATTCACAGCTCACACCACCACTCCCAGCAGGGCAGGCAGACCCTTCCCAGCCCCTGATTTCAGCTCCCTAGGCTCTCCCCAAGCTCTTCACCTCGCTTCTGCAAGGTTAGGGCTCTTCAGCTGTGCTCATAGTGCCCCCTGTCCCCAGACAGGTCTCTCACCCTACAAGCCCTTGAATCACGACTTCTTGTTCCTCCAGATGATGCACCAATGCCTCATGTTGTGCTTCTTTGTCATCCTCACATTGTATGTTCCTTTCTGCAGTGAACATAACTTATTTGTATTGCACACAGAGCCCTGCAAATTTAGGGGACTATTTTAATGTGAGATAAATAATTACTATAATTAACAGAAAAACAAAATACCTCCTGCCAATTTGTCACAACTAAACACCTCTTTCCTTGCCAGATATTTTCATATTTATAACATGTACATATAAGATCCCTCTTGCTTCTGTGTAGGGACATGCATCTCCCATTATCAGCAATGGGAATTATGTGTGTTCACTGAGGGGAGACTGTAGTCTACCCAGGCTTATGGGTTATGCTAGCTGTGCTTTATTGGATAATATGGAGCATGCCAACAAAAAAAAAATTAAAAAAATGTATCTTTTCCTTCTTCATTGTTCAGAGAGAGAAATATGAAATAGGAAGCCCCTGAACACAATCATGCTTTTAATTAAGTGCTATTGCAGGTGCTATATTGCTCCTATTTCCTGTAGCCATTTCTAAAAGAGCAATAACAAAAACTATCTGCAAAATAAAGTGATTAGGGATCAAAATTAGCTAGAGTTACTAGGCTGATGAGAAATTTAAAAATTAGCAATTTTAATAAACCAGATTTTGAAACTGTAAACATCCTTGTATGGGTAGATGCTGAAAAACACAAAACTTCATTTCACTATCAATTTTCTGTTTCATCTGAAGAAGTTCATTATCTGTTAAATTGAAGGGAAGCCTCCAACAGAGGAATGCTGTCTAACGATGGATGTGTTTGTGTGTGAAAGGATAGCCTTTTTTACCTGTTTATCAAAAAAGACATTCACAGACTAGTTAACAATATAATTCACTACTTTGTAAATATGAAGTACAATACATACATACAATCATATGACAGTGGTTCATTTCTGTCATCTGGTTTTGGCACATTAATACAAATTTAGTCCAAACATGCAAAGTTAGGTTGCAAGGGATCCTGCCATCTGGTTTTAATGAATATCTGGGGTCCTTTTTTCAGTTAAGCTTTTCTTATTGTGTTTGTGTGTTGCTTTTTCCAAGCTATCTGCATAATTGCTTAAAGATTTTACTGCAAAATTAATATCCTCACTGTGAATGAGGGAGAAGGGCAAAAACCAGGATGACAAAGGCTGAAATGAGGTGAAAGGCAAATTCAATTTTTCCTTGCACCATAGAAACCTCGTCAGGACTAGCTTTATCTGGTAATCCACATTTAAACTTTAACCTGTAGGGGGGCTCTTTGTGCTAGTTAATGTAAGCATAAAAAGAGTCTGAACAACTAATCAGATTAATCATATTTTGTGAGACTCAAAAGCTTCATTAAAAGGACCTCGTTTCCAGGCTACACATTTCAGAAAGGGAAAAAAAGTTGGCTATGAAAAGGAAAGAGTAACACTGAAATTCAAAAAGACACAGACTGTGTGTCTCCTGGAATTAAACCAAACAGAGTAAGAACTGGAACAACACTCACCTTCATAAAATACACCTTGACCATGCCAAAACAATTAGGACATTTTACTATTGAAATTTTGCATTCCCTACATTTACAAAGCTTTATCTTATGCACAAGAGAGAACTATTTATTAGGTAAATACAGTAAATGTCTTACCTTTTCTCATATTTATGGAAGTCTCTCTCTCCAAAGAAGTAATCATATTTCCTAAGTATTTCAGGTGACCACTCAGAGACAAGAAAATTTGAACTTCAGAAGAATAAGAACTGGAACCTGTTATCTGTTGTCAGGTTATTTACAGCCATGCAAGAAACACCACAGTTCCCTAAAGAGCACGAAAGTGGAAGAGCAAGATATTTTCCCAAGTTAGCACTGTGTTGTATTTGTTTTCAAAACCAGTGTAACTATATTTTTAATTAAAAAAATAAATAAAAATGCCACAAATGAAACTTCAGTGAGATTTTGTTTGCACTTTTGGAACAAAACATGGTTTAAGAGTCAGAATCCCAATCTCAGAATTTTGGTCATTATGTTCAACAAAAACAATTTGCACTTAAGGCAATGTGAAGCCCAGTCAGCAGAGCTATTGTGGAGTTAGTGAACACCTGAAACCAGAGGGAACAATGATGCAAATGAACAACAAAGCTGAAAGTCTTACATTCAGAAGGTTATTTGATGCTGAGCAAATGAAACACTTAAGCAAACATTTAAATACATGACATTAAGAGGTGGGCAAAGAAATCAAGACATGACATCACTGGGAAGATCACTTGAAATTACAAATATCCATTTTCCAATCATGGAACTGGGGAAATGGACTTAGTCTCACTTTTTTTTTCCAAGCAAGATGGTGCATCCTTATGCTGATTAACAGCCAAACTGTTTCCTCGTATTGCACCATCACATTTTAATTTTTCTTTTTCCATAACTTGCCAAGATCTCTTAATGTAGGCTCCATGATCCTCCATGCAACAGGTAAGTTCAGTCCTGAGCCACTTGGTTAACCTAAAAATACATTTTAATGCACACACTGAATTCTCCACTTGATGTGGTTAAGCATAAATTAATATGTTTTCAAATATCTGTTTACTAATTTTATGCATAATTGTACTGAGACTATACTGCCTTACATAGTTATACTGAAAGGCACTGTTCGTAGCCTGGGTAAGGAGATAACAGATGAGGGGAGGAGAAACCTTCTGCGGAAAATGACCAGACACCAAGAAATTGTCATTACACTGCATATTGCAGAACGGACGGACACATCTTGGGTACACTAAATCCCTCTCCCATCTTCATTTTTGTGGAACCAATGTCACTGCATGTGCTGCAGGGGCTTCAAAGAACAGCAGCTCAGCTTTCCTACGCTCCACAGGCCTTACCTGTGATAGAGCACACAGCTTTATCATAAGTTTTCATTTTATGGCTGCATTTCTGAGCGTGTGCCACTGTGTGCCATTGTGTGCCCTGAGGTCTTCACTGTTTCTTCATCAAACCAAGCAGCTGTCGAAATGTGCCTCAGCTTCATCCAGCACACATTCCCCAGCTTTCTCTTCCAAGGAAAAGGAGGGGAGAAAGGCCAGTCAATGCCAAGGTCTTGCTTGCTCCAGTGAGGAGCTGAGATGCAGCCAAGGACAGGCTCACAGGTTCCTAGCATAGATGCAGACTATGATACCATTGAATATCGCACAAACCTAAGTTACTTACGAATTGACTTCAGCACATGTTTGCACCACTGTAAATGTGGAGCAACTGCACCGGCTCTAAGCCAGTGCAACCTAGAGCAGAATCTAGCCCTTCAGATAAGCAAGAAATGCTGTCCTAAAAGTACAGAAAAAAAAAATAATTGCCTAAACACACACACGCACAAAAAAAAAAAAAAAAAAAAAAAAAAAAAAAAAAAAAAAAAAAACATTCATAGGTCTGACCTACAGATATGACTTTAAGTTACCCAAACCTAACTCTAAAAAAGAGAAAAGCACTAGGATGCATTATCATTTATCACCATTTTGTGTGTGGTCAGGTTTCCTCAGCCTTCCTCTCTCACCTTGTTTTATGGTGAATTCCAGCGGAACTCACACAAACATTCACAGAGAGCACAGCACAAACAACTATAATGAAGAATATCCCCAGTCAGCTTGTTACCTGAGCTGTGGTACTTCCCAGTCCATAGCAGAGCAGAGGTGATGGCGTTAGCTTTCAGCACTGCTCAAACTGCTGGGGAAGGTCTAAGCTTCCTGTTTGCCTTTGTACTGAGCTGACCAGGAGTTGTTCACATGCACATGTTCACCACATCTTAGCTGAGGCTAATGACTAATAATAGCCAGGAGGAAGCAAACTACTGCAGCTCTTCTGACTACACTCCGAGTATGTTTCTTACTTTAGGAATTGGGAGCCTCAAAGGTGTAAAATCACATGCCCATGCCCACAAATGTTTGTTTTGGTGACACTCACAGAACTGGACTCTTTGAACTCCATGTTTGCACTCAGTCCTCCTGGCTGTACTCTGTTTGCAATTCAGCCACTGGGGTGCAGGAGTTAGAGCTGGGTGCCCCCGTTGCTCTCCCCTACAGCAGTGCAGGTCATGCACAAAGCCTGGGTCACCTTTGTTGCCACTTGTGCTTCTACCTCAAGAGGACACGTCCATTTCTGAGAGACAGAACTGCAGAGGCATGCAGCAAACTTCAAAAGCTGGAATGGTTCAGCTGATTCAAGCTAAAACGTCCACATTTGTTCAGCCAGAATCTAGTAAATGCACATTTTGAAATTTGTTGTTCACAAAGATCTTAAGAATCTTTGTGACAGTATGATGTTAGTTATTTATGAATGTCCAAACCTGCTTTGCTTTAAATTTGTCAGTCTGTCAAAACCCAAGCAACTGGGGGACTGCTGAGACTGTTGCCTGATGAGGTCAGGTTCACATTACCTGAGCTGCATAATGTCACCTGTCTCTACTCACTCCAGAGTAGAATTTTCCCTCTTCAGGAAGAAAAGCTATTTAACCCCATCAACAATGTATGTTCACAACCCTCTGAGATAATTCATATTTGGTTGCAAAAGCCTACATTGATCTCCAATACGCAACAACAATAAAAAAGTAACATGTTTTATTCGTATTTGTATTAGAGAAATTCTTTTTAAAAGCAGTACAAACCTTATAAAAGACACCACTGGAATGCCCACAGGAAAGCAGCAGACCCAGTACTTTCACCACTTCAAACAAACAAACAAACAAAAATTGTTTTGCAAAAAGAAACTCCTCTCTTTTCTGTAGTTCTAGACTCTGCAGATCATTAGTTTGGCAAAGATATTTTGATCATTTGCAACTCCTTGGTAAGAAGCTTCCCACAAGGCTCACAATGCTCTAAGTCACCTTTGTTTCTTTTCTTTGGCCTCCCTCTCTCCAAGTTAAAACTCACGCAGACCAAAACAGTACTGCTGACCTCAGCAGCATTGTGAAGGAGGAATCTGTGGCACCCTAAGGCCTGATTGTATAAACACATGTAACGGTATCAAGAGAGTGGAGTAGGGAAACATTCCCATGACTGCTTGGTAGGGCTTCATGCCTACCAGGCATGTGTAAAGACAGCTTCACACCTATGAATATTGAAAAGAGTCAGACCCTCTACTGTGTTCTGAGATCTTAAATAATGATGGGGACACAAGTATGAAAATCTTTGCACTCAGAGAGCAAGAAAAAGAAAACACATAGGAAAGGTAACAATCGACAAAATTTGCATTTTTTTTCTATGTTACAAGTAATAAGGTTGCATTTCTTTCTTCCATCTCCTGTCACCCACCTTCTGTCCTTGCTGCACCACCATCAAAACACTCCTATCTCCAATCTTTTAAGTACTTCCATGAAGTTATGTCTAGTACACTTTAAGACACAAACATTACGTGGCAACCTCCAACAGGGGAAGAGTAAACCAAGTTCCCTTTACTGTCAGGGCTGCCCCAAACACAGGAAGGATTTCCATCCTTTAAAATTCCTGATAAGAATGACTCTGCACCGGGAAATGCAAAATTCATCTTATAACCCTGTGAAGTTCTGTAGAGAAAGCCTAAACCTACATATTTGGTTAGAATGGATTTCAGTGAATGTAATAGCCAAAAATATAGAAAAGGATTATTCCCTGAGTCTCATAAAAGATGTGGAGGGAAAGAAAGAGTACAAAAGATCAGGATAGTTCCCTAAATTGTCTGGATGTGATCTGAGCCAATTCCCTGTTGTTTGGATTTCTGTTTACCCTTGCAAATCTGAGGAGACAGTTCACCAGGGAATCCATTGGTTTGCTATATTTCAGAATGTTATTTCAGCTGGGGAGCCACTGGACAAGCTACGAGCAATTTTGCAGCTGCAAATGTATAATGTCTTAGTTTTTTAGTGACGAAGTGGCATTGTATTCTTGAGGCATTATAATGCTGTAGTACAGTGTTTAATTCAGATGGTTAAGGTAATAAAATAATAGTTTTCTATTGACCAAATTGCTGTTGAACCAAACAGTTCATTTCTCTACCTCGACATGAAGAGAAATAAGGTATTTTTCCAGTGTTTGGCACCAAAAGAGTATTTATAGGATTATTGTAGTTACAGCCCCATCTGCATCCTGTTCCACTGTCAGCTGCATAGAGGAAAGAGAAACAGAACTGCACAGTAACAGAGGAAGGACAAGCAGACAAAAAACATACTCTTAGTATTTTCCTCTCTCTTATACAAAATCAGATTTCTAAATACAATCACCTACCGTCTCATTTAAGAGGCTGCACTTTTCACCCATGATGAGAAAGCATTGGAATTTGCTCTATTGAAATCGTAGTTTGGGCACATTGCTAACTCATGTTTGCAAGCTAGTATCATCTAAATTACAGTTTTATGACACACTCATAGAAAAAGAAGGTTATGCACAGTGAAACCTAGTTTTAACTAGCAATGTAGTAGTCAGTTTAGTTGGAAAATTTAGACACTGAGGGAAAGATGCTTCTAAAAGTCACATTGTCTGGAGGAACAGATACACTGCTATCTTTCAGACTATTCCATCACAGGCCTTAATTGTAGTCAGTACTTTACAAAGTGCTTTTTGTAATGAAACAATGATTAACAATGAATCCATTGTTATGGATTACACACAAATCTCGGTCGCTATAGCACAGTCCCACTCTGTTCCTCACTCATCTCTTGCACAGCAATTCCCATTCTTTTAAATGTTTAAACTCTCTCCCCATAATTTGCTTGTAAATATATGAAACCCTTTATATTGTCATGCTTCACCTCTAGGTTCCACCCACTGCACGCATGCAGAAATGAACATGGCTAAATGGGTTGCATAAATTCATGCTGTAAGTTAGTATGAGGATTGAAAAACGAATTCTATTATATTCAGTTCTATGCTTGGAACACAGTTTCTACGACACAAACAGAAACTAGACGGAATGTAGACAAAAAACTGCTGCATTTGCCTGGCAATTCCTTTTTAAATGGCCATTAATTATTTATATCTCCCTTCCTGAGTGTCCAGGTTGAGATCACCTTAAGGAACCTCAGACTAAGTGCTCAAGATCAGTGGCATATTTGAAATCTTTCCCAAAAGTTGCTCTCATATTTGGTTTGAAAACTAATAACTGCTAACCATACTGTGCACCTGGTGAGGACATGCTGCTTGGATCCCTGATGTTGGGGAGCCTCATTCTGCTCCCTGGACCAACAGCACATTTCTCTTGTCTGTCAGCAAGAGAAGCAATGGGAGCTGTGCCTTCACAGTCCAGCAGAGGATCGAGTCTCTTCTGGAAAAATGTGTACTTCTAAACTTAAAAGGGCTCATGACAAATAAGCCAGAGACATTAGTGTCAGTACCAGGTTTTGGGACTTGGGTAAAAGTGTACTGAGTTTAGAACTAAAGATATGAAGCACTGCCTGAATATCGAGTATTAATTTAATATAAGGGAGAAATATAGTCAGGTACCTAACAGCCCTTTCTCTTACACTTCTGTCAGTAACTCTTTCAGCTCTCCACACAGATAGATCTTCTGTCTTCTTGAAACAATAATCACATAGGTGAAATTTCCAGTATTTTCCATTATTGCAAAACTATTTTTCCAAACTATTTTTCTTAGGAAAACATGCTCTTAGGGCTTCAGAGTACCATAACCTTTAAAACATAGCAGAAGAAAACAAATATGTTCCAGCGAAAAATCAACAATTTTACTTACGTAGTCAGGTATGAGCAATGACGTGCAGCTGGCTGGTGGTGGGTCACCTGCAGAAGAATTTGGAGGGTCTCTATTTAAGAACTGGGAAGTTTGGATTAGAAATGTGCATGACTTGAGGGAGCTTTAAGCAATTAACTCTGCACATGAACAAAAGTGAAGCACAAAGAAACACTAATTGGAAGAGATCATTAATGCAATCCGTCCACATTCTCCATCTATACACTCATTACCTACTGACAACAGCAGTAGGTTTTGCCCATATGAGGAAATGGACCAAAATAGCTGTTGCAGAATAAGCCATTTTTCAATAGCCCTCTGTTTGTCCCTGTGTGGACACTGTAGGAATAATTAGAGCACTTATTCTATTCTAGAATAATCAGTGCACTAATTATTCCAGACTAATCTTTTATTTCAAAACACTTTGTCCACAAGGGGAGCTATTGTGAAATAGCTGTGCTCCTCTGCTCAATTTCCATCTCTAAAAAGAACGTAATCCATGTTGTTGGAATAGCTGTACCCCTGGACTCCATGAACAAATCAAATTATAGGCAAGTTCTGATTCTCCCAGTGCTCATGCTGATTTGCTGAAGTAAATGAATATACACAGTTGTTGTGAAAACAGGATTCAGCTGTATGGCAATGGATGAGCTCCTCTTTTAGGAGCTTTTCCTTTATAAAATTATTTTAGTCACATTTGCATCCAAGCTTATTACTGGATTTAATGACTGTAGTGTATAGAAGCTGACATGGTAGATAAGACTTTGCCCACTCTTTTGCAAAGTGTGAAATGCTGAAATTGGATGAGCATATAGTATAAATAGCTAATTTGCTGGGGTAGTTTTACCCAGTCTACATGTTTAGAAACACCACTCATCTAGCAGTTTTTTGTGACACAAAGCAATTAAACTAGAAACAAAATATGACTAGACAGTGACCCCACAGGGCTGTTAAAATCCATTTAAAATGAAGGATGGGAATGGTGCCGTCAGATCTTGCTAAGCTTGGAGGAGAGTCCCAATACCTTGGCCTACCTACCACTCTACTCTAAGCAGCCCAGCTTACCAATTTTGCAGAGTTCCTTACAAAGGCAGATTCATATATATATATATGTATGTATTTATTTATACATGTATGCATATTTTTATACATACATATACATATATAAATATATATATATATTTAATTCTACCCCTTTTATATATATTTTAAATTCTCTGTGGAATATCCTACTTTGTAAAATTGTATACAAGACATTTACGTGCAATAAATTGTAATCTTAATACTTTTGTGTTTCATACAGGTTGCATTGTCTCACCATCCATCCTCTATCTTTGTCTCACCAGAGGAAAAACAAAGGCTGTTTGGAATGTGTTTCAAAATAAATGGCATCATTACTTAACACATATTTCAATAACATTTCCAATGGACATGGGATATTACTTGTTAGGGTTTTACTGATATCTCCACTGTCTAGCTAGGATCTAAGAAGTTGTCTGGTATTTCTCAAAGGAGATTCATTGCTTTGAAGCATTCAATCCCTTCTCATAGTATTATTTTGTTATTAATTAATTAGACTTTTATCTTGAAGTTTATTTACCCAAGATACATTGTTAACCATTAATTGCTCCAAATTTATTATTAATAATTTTTCTAAAATGTGTTGGAAATGGACTAAATTATAACAATTTTTATTATATTGTATACCCAGAAATCTACACTGAAAAAATGTTATTAAATAATTTCTTACTGGATGGAAATATTGACATTTCCAACATATTTGTAGCTCCAAAAAGCTTTGCTGATGGATTTATTTTCACTTTACCAAAATAAAAGAACAAATTTGATTTGTGACAAATACTATCTACCCTATTTAAGGCAGCTATCCTTTATAAGACAGCTTTTCACTAGTGATTCCTATAATAAGTTTTTGCTCAATTAAAGTTTGTGTTCATTTACAAGATGGATGCAATTAGAAATACAAGATGTTCTGTATTCTCAGCTAAGACTGTGCTATTATCTTATGCTTCTCATGTGCTACTGTAGCTGTTCTACCCTGAATTGAACTAAATTATGATTACTAGTTAAGAACAGAAAACACTGCCACCTTTACTTCTTTCTGACAGTTGCTTTATAAATAAATACTTCAAATTACAAAAATGTTCCCAAAGAAATAGGAATTATGTTGAAAGAACCCCACTGCTGCTCTAACAGTTTCAGCAGTGAGTCCTTCTCACTGTATTACAATAGCTCCTGCTGTTTTACCTGGACTAAAGCAATGCCAGACTCCAGCCTTGTATTTTTTTAATGTTTAAAACCATCTGGGATAAAAAATAAAACCAACATTTTTCTATCTTCAAGCTTTTGATTAGAATCAGAATGGAAATACTAAGAAGAAATTTTAAAATGTCCCTTTCTCATTTCCAATAGTTGGCTAAGAGCCATGCAGCTACATTTCAGTTTTACAGTTATCTCAGATTTTACAGGCAAGAGTCTAATTTTATTTTATTTGTATTTATTAAAGCCAACTCTAGCATAGCGGTTCAGAAGATACAGTGTAGTGAGGCAGATAAGAGAAAAAACGTGTTTAGCATTAAAACAACACTGAATTTGAAGAGACATACTTCCCCATCTGCAGCTATCCTACAGCTGGTGCTGTGCTCTTACAATCATTCTTATGAGGAAGTTTCACATCAAATTTCTCGATCTTATTGTCATAATCATTCAAGTGAGAATCCAGGCTCCAGATATTGCCTTTACTGCTGTACTAAGGTATGCTGAAATTTCAAGTGTTTGGATAATTTCACCATCCTGTTGCTTTAGTACTGGACTATTCTCATTTCTTTTTGGATGCAACATGAATTACAAAATGAAAGTTATATGATGACACTCCTCCTTTTTTATATATGTGCAGACCTATCTACTCAAACCATGCCTAACAGGAAGCAGAAATTTAAAATACTTTATGTTTTAAATTACTTCTTCTTTCCTTTCTATATATGTTTATGTACATTTACCCATTTAAAATGCACATCAAAAAATGCAGATCACAAAAATTACAGGCTACAGCATTTCTCCTCACCATTGCTTCATGATAACAGAAACACAAAGTAGTAAAGGTTCCAGAGTGAAGAAAAGCACTGTGGTTTTACACAATAAGTGACTCCAGCAGCCACTTCTGGTACACCAAGAGCAAGCATTTTCTATTTTTATTATTTAATTATTTTTAATTTATTAAGCACTCTTACGAAGTATGAAGGGAAGAGGGCAAATCTGCTACTGCTTCATTCTTACCCAGCACCTCGTGATCTAAAGCCAACTACTACCCATGCATTTTAATTGTCTCACTGAGGTCAAAGGGATTGTTGACTTGTCTAAACTGGTCCAAAGTGATAAGTAAGAGACCTAAATGATACATAGAAATTGTTCCAAAACAATATAAACAAAACCAGATCAGCTGTCTTGCCACTTACTCCCATGGAGATTCCAGAAAAGCAATCCATAACACATTGAATTCTTTCTTTTCATTTTCATTCTTGACAAACTATTTTTTCATAAGCACAAGGGTAGGAAAATCAACTGCCAGATGGCAAGCTGGGGTATCAGCTATTGGATCCAAAGGTATACTGAAAGTAGCCAATATTCTCAAGCAAAGACCTTTAATGATGTTTGAAATTGAAAGCCCTCTATTTTTGGGAAACTAACATAGAATTAACAAAATGGACAACTGCGAAGTGGATCCACAGAGATGATCACTGTGCAAGCTGAGATCAAAAGACAGTGAAATAAACCCAGGAGAGCAATTTAGGCAGTGACTCTTGTTATAAATTACATACACAGAGCAACTCCTGAAGATAATCAGCTTTTCATGCCAGGGGGAGAGAGAGCCTGTATATAGATCTATGCTGAATCCATCAGAGGTATCTTTTGCAGTTTTCTTTTTGTTGGTTGTTTTTTGTTTTGCTTTGTTTTTGACGTTCTTGTCCCTGTTTTTCACTGGTATTCCCTTCCCGAAGCATTACAGAGCACTTTCTGTGTTTTATCACTTGCCACCTTTGCAGATGCATTCAAAGTGTTACACATTACTGAAATTAGCCCTCCACGAGATCCTGGCAGTTTAGAACAGCCTCAAGCAGAGAAAGAGATAAACACATATTTGTACAACTATGAAATGCCTCAGTTGAAGGTAAGCAAAGAAATTAGACTTGGAGAGTTCATAAGGGGAATGCAGATCATAAAATCAACAGACTCCCTGAGATAAAAATAATGACCAAGCACTTTAAGGCTGTAACACACAGAAGATCACATGAAATGAGCTTGGCAAAGCACAATACACAGAACAGTCATTTGCAAACACCCATGCTATGCTCAGATCAGGGAACCATTCCATACAACCTCACAGATTTCAGGATTTGTTTTATGATAGAATACATAGTGCATTTCCAAATGTACTTTCCAAACAGACCATAACATAATCTCTGTTTAAAAGTTGGGCTACTTTCATTTTTGGGTTTCCTTCCTAAATCTAGATCACTCTTCCTAAGATTTAGAAGGGTTTTAGACTTCTCTATTATAATTAGTGGATTATTTTTTTTTCATCACTCAAGAGTGTATTTGAGCATCAGTTTTCCTGCACACCATCACTGTTAAGCAAGTAACACAAGCAACTGCAGTAGCATGGCTCCAGACATTCACTAGTTCAACCAAAATAAATGTTCAGGCTTTGGAAAATCCAAATACAGATTCTCACATCTATTTCAAAATGTTTACAGAACTTGACAAATACAACTTGAAGGTACCTCTAGACTGTGCTAATAATTAGTTTGAGAAAGAGATAAACCTTCAAGTTCACAGAGGAATCCAGCTTTTGTCTCCTAAATGTTAGAGAAAAACATCCTTTAAAAACAGATTATTCTGTAGCTGGTGATTGTAGAGGCTGATTTTAGCAGGTGCTTCTGGCTCCTCTAAGTCATTGGTCTAAATGGACTATGTGAAATAAAGTGGATACTTGCATGCACTGCCATTTTCATCTATGGACCTAACAAGCAAATGACCTTGTAAAATTACATTTTTCCTATTGACATCTAGTACTCTTCACAATTCTTTGCAGAGTCCAAATTAAAGATCAGTTGATGTCCAGACATTCTACAGATTTATTTCACCAGAGAATAGGGAAGGAACAAGGTCCACTGCTATGCCCTTCTACTACAGCACACAAATACAAAAGGACAGACAAGGTGAGGGAAAAGCAGGACCATGACTGAAATTCACCCAGTGTTTTGGCTACCAGAGCTGGCTGACTATACAAACAGAAAGATTTTTCATCCCCTGAAGTGGAGCAGCAAAGGGCTTCTGTGGCTGCCAGGACACCTAGTAGGGCTTCTACATTTTGAGGCATGATTCCTTGAGGCAATATGACTGAAGGGATGCGGCTCCCTCCAGTGCAGGGTTCTGCTTAAATGCAACACTGAGCCCTGGAAAAAGATATTAACTCATTCCTCATTTGAGCTGCCAAACGCACCAGAAATACCTGGCAGCAGCTCCCTGCCATGCTGCCAACCATTCTAGGTACACAGCCAGCTATTTCACTGATTTCAGAAGAACTCAGAGGACTTGCAGAACAGCAGCAATAGCAGTGGAAGAACAAAAACAACATTTGATTTCTTCTCACAAATGTCTGTCCCAGACTAGAGTGAAACTCACTCAGGCACAAACCTCCAGCATTAACTACTGCCCTGTATGGCCCGAACCCAAGCTCAACTTGCTCTATAAAATCAGATGATTAAACAACCAATAGCAAGCAATTGCCTCTCCTACTCTCAGAATGTTTTATGTTCATGTCACAAGCAATCCTGCAAAGCCCTGATAGGTATATTCATTATTTATGGTCTGCCATAATTATATTGAGCACTTATAGCTTAGCCTGCAGGAGGCAGTGTCATGTGTGGAAAGAACTCATCAATGCTAATGAACTTTTGCAGGGAATTTTGAAAAACTATGATTTCACTTAAAAACAAGAAAAGCAAAAAAGGCAATAAGTTTAGTAAGAATATCTGGTCTAGGGTAAAACTGGGGCAGGATGCCATGGGTTTTAAACATGATTTTTTACCCTCAACATTTCCAGATTTTCACTCAATTTAGTCAAAGAGATATTTTCCTCTCTAAAAAAGACTTTGCTTGAGCATTTAAATAGCATTAGTTCAAATAAAAGACAAGAGCAGAAGACTGGACAATATCTGTGTTGAATGCATTGCATTAACCAGTGCTGTTAACAGCAAACACCCAAATTACCAGCTGTAAAATCCTGGCCTCCCTTAAGTTTCCTTAGTAACTACCATGAGGTCCAAATGGACCACACTTTTAACCAAAATATTTTGGGGTTTGACTTTTAATGCCCTAAAAGGAGCAATATGTGAGCAGAAAGGACCATGCAAGTGCTAGAGTTCTAACTTGTGATTTAAGATTTAAGGACACTGTCACCACAGCTTTTTTCCATGGATGTGGGAAAGCTATGTAATTCCTCTGAAGCTCAAATATCTTTGTGTAAGACCAGCATATGAACAGGATTGGTTTTCCCCACAAGGTAACATGAAATGCTTGACTGATAATACAAGACATCATAACGCTTTTGCTAGGATAACTATAGTGTTATGGCACAGAGTTTGACTGAGCAGGAGGAAAAACAAAACACAACAAACAAACAAAACAAAACAAAAACAAGAACAACAACAACAACAACAAAAAACAAACAACAACACAAACAAACAGATTTACAAGTTTGCATCAAAAGTTTAGAACAACTGCTATTTGTGAAAAGGGGGAACTCTCAAACTTCTTAAAGGAGCTAGGCTGTAAATTTGAACTTTTGCAGTTGTCAGTACCAAAATAAGTAAGCTTCAGCTTGGGTGAGTTACTGGGCTTGCAGGATTCAGTGGATCTCCCACATCTTTGTACAGCACAGCTGAATTGTAAGTTAGAGACTGGTTCTGCAAATGGTAATCACCATGTAGTTACAGGGCTGTACAACAGGGTTGTTCCTGTCTTTCTGATTTTCCCCTCAAAATAAGAACTGCAGTCCATCTTTCATCTCCTGCTGACACCGTCTGGTGTCCCGGCTCTCAGTTCTCTGCACAGACTTGCATAGACTCCACCTGTGTTTCTTAATAGCAAGAGAATTAAGTAATAGCAAGTGCCCACCTTCAGACTAGCTACCTACCTACCTAGCTAGCTACCACCCACTGATACCATACATACAGCCTCCTTTTAATATTAAAAAGAAGAAAAAAAGTGATAAATCTGGATGTAGATCTTTCTTGGCGTTTTTACTAATGCAATTTCCACGACTAAAAAATGAAGAAAATTGCTGGTTATTCTAAAAACAGTATGGAAACTATTGGCATATATAGCCCCATTGTATAATCTGTAGGATTATACAAGATAATAAATGTTAAGGTCCAGCAGTGTAAGAAGCTGGAAGTGGTAGAAATGATGCACATCAATAAACTGGCAATACCAATAAGGCTTCAAATCTAAACATTCAGCTTTGAATTGAATTAGTGAAAAGAGATATGATAAAACAGACACTCAGCACAGCTGTGCACAGAATGCCAGACTTAAAGTCTTAAAGTTTCTTTTTTTTCCTCTTTTTAATAAAGTCTGCTAACTTGTGTTTAACAGTACAATGAAAGGTTGGCCATGAAAAGATATTCAGAACTTAAAAGCTAAAACTGGACTATGTTTCATTTTCTTTTTATTAACCATCAGTGAGTGTTCTGCACAGACACAAGCCATGAAACTAACAATAGAAAGAAATTAATTAGATGACTGTATTTCAATCTTGTGGTTTTCTTGACATTTTATACCAAAGGAATGCAGCTCAAGCAGTTTGTAACTGACAGCAGTGCCATGAAATTGCACTACAGCCTTGATAATTATCTTCTTCATTATTTTTATAATATATAAAGAGATAAAATACAATATTTCCCTTTCATTTTGTAATAGTATGAAGTATAATGGAAGTAGCTGAAGGAGGATGTTTGTCTTACAATGCTACAGTTTAAATCTAGTGACAAGGAAAGTATCACATTAATGATACACAGAGAAGAGCACTACAAGCAGCCATCCATTATATAATTATACTATACACACTATAAATATATGGATAAATATATACCCCAAACTTTTGTTACTTCCTCTCTTTCCTTAAATTTAAAGAAATGCCAATGACAACTCACCAGAAATAAAAATATATTAATCAAATTTACATGAATTTCTTTCTTTGTTAAAATCTAGCATCATCAAAGCTTTCTGATGACACATAAAGGGTTGGTCATTTTTTTATATAGCAGATGCAAGTACTTCTGCACTATACAAGCCCAGAAAATGAATACAAGCAAGAAGAGTCCCTTTGGCTGCAGATGGAGACTTGAAAGGACTAAAGGTCTTATCATATACTATCACAGAATCACAGAATCGAGTAGCAGTAGAAGAGTAACAATTCCATAATTTGGCACATTATTTTAGACAATATTCAGAAAAGGTAAGAAGGGAAGACTCAGCTGGAACATCTCAAATACACACAAAGAGATAAGTTACAGTTTCTCTGTCTATCCCAGTGTCAGCTCAATTTGGTATATGAACAACAGAAGTTGGCTCCAGATGGCTACAAACGAAGTCATTCTTTTACTTTTAGTAAAGCAGAGTTTGAAATCCGGATAACTTCAGGAACAGCAATTTTGCAGGTAGTTTTAGCAGAAGCTGCCAAATTAAGCCTGTAGAGATATGAAGCATTTAAAGCAGCTGTGGAGAACAGTAATCTCCTATCTCTGAGCATGAACTCAGTATATTCTCTTGGTGTGACACCTATAATAGGTATCACTATCCAAGTTTTAAATGAATCTGTTAAAACTTTGTGGGAAAATAAATAAATAAATAAATAAAAATATGGCTGCTTGCCCTGGTATTGTATGAATGATAAAACATATCTTTCTGCCTTTTCAAAAACATATTCCTTTAAACATATGTGACAGCTCTAAGCAATGTAGCCACACATATACTTTTGTAGTGAGTTTTGGTTAAATCTACTTCAGCCATTCAGCCATCCATTCCTGTGTCATACAGCTCAGCTGAACCAGTTGCTTTCCAGAAATGAGGAATTCTGGGGCAACACTCACTCTGCTTTACTTGCCTTTACAGCACAAGAATACACAACAAGGGGTATCCAGGATGGCCCTACAAAATACACCCCATACACTTTGTGTGTGCATCCACCACACTTCCAATGCATTCTCTGTATACAATCCACGCGCCCGACAGATCTGATGCTTCCTCATTACAAGTGATTCACTGTGTGTGTGACGTAGGGCCCACCCATATGCATGTTGTGAGTCCAGAATTGTCATATCATGAGAGATCAGCTCCATGCTAACAGTACATCTCTTGGACACAATCAACTATTGCAATCGTTTCCAGTGACACATTGGAAAAACACCTTTAAGTGCACCTAAAGTCAATCAGATCACAAGGGAAGAATACTTTTCTGTTCTAAAACACAGTGCAATTATTCAAGAACGTTCTATGCAGTGACATACATACCCCAAATGCTTATTTTCATTGGTTTGCAGTGGATCAGAATGGACTTTGATAATTCAGGGCATACAAATAATAAAGAAATACTTAGAAACAGTCAGACCTTTGAAATAATCCAAGGTAAAAAGTTTTCTTTTAGGAATATATGAGCAATGTGAACTTACCCTCACAAGGTAAACATTTTCAGAAGACAAGTCCTTGGAAATCTTCATAGTTGCAAAAATTGAAACAAGCAAACTAGTGGCTAGTTTAAGGTATCACTCCTTTGAAATGTCCAAACTTGCTTAATTTTCAGAAACATTTTGCAGACAGTTTCAGCAAAAGTCCCATTGTTATACCCATTATTATATACAAGAAGAGCTTCCATAGCAGAAATAAAGGAATTCAAGTCAAGCCTCAAGGAAAACAAAACAAAAGTCAAACACAAACACACATCTCACGCACATACATACAGGAAGGCCAAATCCTTCTGAAAATTTCATGTGACTTGAGTATCCAAAAGTACATGCTGTCAAAATTGCCCGTTAGAACAGAATCAGAAAGTGATTTGGAGGACTGAAGACCTTTCTACCCACAGGGTGTTCGTTATTTGCCTCTCAGCTTCCGTGAACTTGCTAGCGCTCAGCCTGCTCACATCACTTTTCAATCAGTCTATGTTGAACAGTTGAGTTTGTACCAAAGATGACAGCAAGTGCTCACACAAATCATTTCATCAATTTAATGAAAAGTTACTGATGGTTACCTGAGAGCATCTGAGACATACTCATTTAGAAATGTATAATTTTGTTGTTTTAAGAAAATTCAGACACATGGGAAAAACAGTACAACTAAATTTCCAAAGAATTGCCACTTAAATATGCATATGCTGTTTTCATTTGCTCAAGCTGAAGTTATTATTTTCACTTTGTCATTGCTAATTCAATAGAATATTAAGATTACGAAAAGTTTTAAATACATAGATAGGATCATTAAATTACGCCTATTCACATAAATCACTGTGAAGCTGTATTACCTAAGCACCTAAACTACCTCCATGTAGAAAAGAAATAAAGAGAGGTAGTTTCTAAAATGGAGAGCTTGAAGGAACATAAAGCATACAGCAGATACTCTATTAGATTTCTTCATATGGAGGCATCGCTGCAACAGTGTTGTTTCTTCAAAGAGGTAGCCCCTCAACAACACAAAAATATACAGATTTTCAAACACGGTGAAATATTTTATAATATGAACATCCTAAAAAGGGGAAATCAATAAATTGCATGAAAAACTTCAAAGACGGACCTCCTGTCAATGACAGAGGTTCTTCAGCAATGTAAAGTCTTTGAAGAAGGAATCCCAGTGCTGGGAAACCTTTGAAGTGACAGAAAGCAGACATTTATAATTACAGAAAGGTGCGGTGTCCAGCAGAGATAGTAAAAAGATATAACTGGGGTATGTGTGGGGGAGGTTGAGCGGTGGCTTGGGCCCTGAGTGGCCCTGTTCACTTGAAGCCTAAAAGCCCACAAGGTCAACTCTATATCCATATGAAAGAGACAATTTGTGAAATGGACAGGTGGATGGGACTTAAACACCAAATCAATGCAGCTTTCACACTTTTAGCCCATGTTTATTAAACAAGACATCTCTCTCTTCTCTCACTACCCCAGATTCCAGCACACGCATCACCACACAGTCCGTTTTCACTTCCCAGCGTAAAATTCCCTCAAGGGGTAATCTGAGCTTGTTTTGTCCATTGGCTTGGAAACTGGCATGTACTATGAAATGGGGTCATTCAGCTTTAGAGGGATTTTTCTCGATGTTTTTCATGGGTGTATCACTCCTTCCTGAAATTCCTACTTCCCTCTCCTTCCCTGTTTCTTGTCTATTTTTTAATTAAGTGTTAAAGAAATGCAGGGAAATGAAAAAAATATATATATCCTCGAAGAATGCTGTGCTTGGGCTGTGGTGTTCTTTGAATTCTTGGGTACTTGAAAGGGAAGATGTGAAAGCACAGGAATGGATTTTTGTTTTCCTGTCAGACTATGAGGTACATCTCTACGGTGTTTTTGGAGCAGACCAGGTGGATGGATAGAGGGAGAACAGCTCACTCTTGCTCTTACCCTTTGGAACTCCACAGCTCCTGATTGTCCTAAAGCACAGGCCCAGCTCTCTTGCTTCTGTCTCAAAAACTTAACTTAATCACTTAACTACATCCCAAATATTTATTTTTAACTCATTCCTTGCCTGTGACATACTAGAAGTAAATCATTTACAGAAAAACAACTGCCTGATGCAAGTCAAGATCTTCTGGAAAGCTTAAAGGAAAAACAAGCGAGCAAATCAGCCAGATGATGCCACATCATTTTCACCTAGTTGGTCTTTCTTGTATAGCTGGCCCAGCATCTGGAAGCAGGACTGCTCACAGCAGGCTGAAATGGGTCCTCCAATCAAGATGTCTGGTGTCAGGAGGACTCTAGAGCATTCTATAGCTGCGCCTGTGAACCTTAAATCCACACAGTCCTTAGCCAGTAAAAAAAAATGCACTACTGAGAAGGAGAAAAGGGCTATTTTTTCCTTGTGCTTCCCTGCAGGCTTGCATAGATGAATACTTCCAAGCAAAAGCTGGTGGAATATGACATTTTTTTAACACTGAAATAAACACATGGACCATGAAGTTTGTTACCTTTTGGAACACGGCAACTGCAGATCTCAAATCCAGTTACTAACCCAGTTTGTGAATGGGAAAACTGAAGTCCTGGACAGACATTCAGCCAGGCTTTGTAAAAGACCTTAAAGTCTTTAGGAAAAGCAAACCAACGTTTATTACTGCAGGAAATTTAGAGTAGACAGCATTGAGTCTTTTTCTGTTTTTAGATAACCTTCAGTCCCAGGTTAAGGTCAGAGCTAGAGAAAAAAATATCAAAGTCTAATGCAGGCTTTAGAGAATTGCTGAAAGATTTTTTTTTGTTGAACTCTTTTGTTGGTCAGATAGCAACTGTATAATTATGCAACAGCATTTTTAAGGAAGTGTTATAGAGAAAAACTCAAACTACAGTACATATTGTGGCACTGTATTTGTTTCCTCATGCATCAACAATTTAGTTTTTCTTCTGTTCAAGAGGTTAGCCTGAAGGGAATAAGAGAGAAGAAATCACAAAAATTATTACCTTTTTATATCTTTCTAAAAGTTATGGCATCAGCTACATGATGTGTATAGTAAAAAGAAGAGAAAAAAAAATCCTAAATACCAATGGAGAGACTGTATGGAAACTCAGAAGGCAATTAACATGCAGACAAAATTTTTAAGAGTAGTGATGAAATTAAGTATTGTTGCCAGAAGATGTTTACTACTTAAAATATCTTTCAGGTCTTTCAAAATATTGCTTGGAGGATTTGGCATGACAAAGAAAGCAGATGTCAGATAACACATAACACATCAAGAAACCAATAATATATTCTGAGCTTAAGAGTCATGCTGGTGATATGGGACAAAAATATGCATGGGCAATATGAAATAGCTTTTAAATAAAACAAAATCAAAAAATATATACATGTTATTTTTGAAGTGTCTACATATCATGTAAATTTTGTGGTACAGAAAGTTAGGCTACAGACAGGATGAACTCAGCAAAAACTGAGATTACCTTAAATGCAACAGATCAGTGGAAATTGTTTTCTGATGCATAGCATTCCCTAGCTTTGTAATACGCACTGATAAGGTTTGGGACATCTGATTGGTACACAGCACTGTTTATACTGTCTATTTAAAGCCAATGCTTTCATAGAATAAGCAACCTTAATTCCCAGATGAACTTTATTATAAAAGAAGGTTGCAAATGTAAAGACCTTTCCAAACTGAGAAGCAAGGAGATCTTCCTTATGGCTGCTACATGATAATCCTTCTGTAAGTTAACACCATGTTCAGTATATTCTGACATGAGATGACATGCGAAGACCTGCACCTATTGTTACCTGTCTTTTCTCCTATTCCTCCCTGTTAGTGGCATCTCTTGGCATTTGTTGCTCATTCTTATAGCCTAGATCCTAGGCTATTTCTGTAGCCAGTTCAACACAGACTTCTAAGAGCAGTGGCTTTACCCCTGAGCAGGGTGAAAACATACTCTCTGCTGATAATTTGAATTGGAGCAGTACTCCTCTGACAACAGTAGAATAGGTCATTAACAGCAGTCTGGGCAATGCCTTACTCACAAATGAGGTCAGAGTGAAACAAAATTAATTTTCTTCCTATTGTTAGTGCATTAATTACACCATAAGTATATCCTCATGGCGTGGTAAGAAAGGGATCTAAGTGACTATTCACAAAGGAACATGCAGTAAAGCCTTAAAAATGAGGACCAAACACCCTGAATTTAATACCATAAAATAAAATATGAGCAGACAGTAGTATGATTTAGGAAGATGAGGTATTTCTGGTTATTGGAAAGGCTTCAGGGTTCATTTGAAGGATGGATGATTTGTCTTACTGTCTTATTTTTAAAAGAAATTAGAAAGAGGCAAAGAGGTTCTCAGCAGATAGGATGATGAGGGTAGCCTTTTCATGCATTTAAAAGAAAAAAAAAAAAAAAAAAAAAGTCAGATTTGGCCATGGTCTAAGAATCAAGAGAAAGAGGAATAAAGAATGAGCCAAAGTATAAAGAATGAGCCAAAGTTACATGCCTGGTTGATATTCCTATTTTTTTCCCCGCTATAGATGATTATAATTTCAGTGAGTTTGCCAAGATGTCATTTTTGTCATATTCGTTTTTGCTGTTCTTTCCTTATATTTTGTCTGAGAACACAAGAATCAGATTTATGAAAAATGTATGCTGTTGTCAAGTACATACAAGTAATTTCTGTGAAGTGTTAACTAAGAAGGACTTATATGCCAAAACTTAAGTTTATGTTTGTTTTTAAGCACTTTTTATTTTCATTCTTCTGTGGGAATCATCAAAATATGATAATGTATTGTTTAAATTCTAAACTTCAAATATAATAAATTAACCTGAGACAGGACCAATGCTGAGAACTCAGTAATTCTTCTTATACCTATTGTATTTCAGGCACCTCTCTAGCTCCCAAATGCCTTTCAGATTCTAGAAATACCTCATAAAGGAAAAAAAAAAAAAAAAAAAAAGACTTCTTTTTTCAAATATCAATCAGAACAGATTGCTTACTTCATGAAATAGCGCCTTCCACACATGCAGGAGCTGCACATAATGATAACTTGAAATTAGCAGCTGCCAGTATAAAGCTATCAAAACAAACAAGGAAAAGAAAAGAAAAGAAAAGAAAAGAAAAGAAAAGAAAAGAAAAGAAAAGAAAAGAAAAGAAAAGAAAAGAAAAGAAAAGAAAAGAAAAGAAAAGAAAAGAAAAGAAAAGAAAAGAAAGGAAAATGAACAAACAAAAACCACACAAGTGTTTTTAAAACTTCTCCCAAGCAGATTCTGTATTCAATTCTATTCTATCTGGTAAAAATAAATAAATGTTGTGCCGATTTTCAAGAAGGGTCAGAAAGAAGACCCTAGCAATTACAGGCCTGCCAGTCTCACGTCAGTGCCTGGTAAGATCATGGAGAAGATGGTTCTCGAACTTATTGAGGCGCACCTGGGGGACAAAGCAGTCATTGGTCCCAGCCAGCATGGGTTTGTGAAGGATAGGTCCTGCCTAAACTAACCTGATTTCCTTTTATGATAAGATCACCCGTATGGTGGACCAAGGGAAACCAGCTGATGTGATTTTTTTGGACTTCAGCAAGGCTTTTGACACAGTTTCCCATAGGATCCTACTGGACAAAATGTCCACCATACAGCTAAATAAAAACATCATACGATGGGTGAGCAATTGGCTAACGGGCAGGGCCCAAAGGGTTATGGTAAATGGGGCTGTGTCAGGCTGGCGGGCGGTCACCAGTGGGGTCCCTCAAGGCTCCATTTTAGGGCCGGTACTTTTCAATATTTTTATAAACGATCTGGATGTAGGAATAGAAGGTATTTTGAGCAAGTTTGCTGATGACACCAAACTTGGAGGAGTTGTGGACTCGAATGAGGGTGGAAAGGCCTTGCAGAGGGATCTGGATAGGTTGGAGAGCTGGGCGATCACCAACCGCATGAAGTTCAATAAGAGCAAGTGCTGGGTCCTGCACCTGGGACGGGGAAACCCTGGCTGCACGTACAGACTGGGTGATGAGACGCTGGAGAGCAGCCTAGAAGAGAGGGATCTGGGGGTCGTGGTAGACAGCAAGTTGAATATGAGCCAGCAGTGTGCCCTGGCAGCCAGGAGGGCCAACCGTGTCCTGGGGTGCATCAAGTACGGCATCACTAGTAGGTCAAGGGAGGTGATTGTCCCGCTCTACTCTGCGCTGGTGCGGCCTCACCTCGAGTACTGTGTGCAGTTCTGGGCACCACAGTATAAAAAGGACATGAAACTGTTGGAGAGTGTCCAGAGGAGGGCTACGAAGATGGTGAAAGGCCTGGAGGGGAAGACGTACGAAGAACAGCTGAGGTCACTGGGCCTGTTCAGCCTGGAGAAGAGGAGGCTGAGGGGAGACCTCATCACAGTCTACAACTTCCTCGTAAGGGGGTGTCGAGAGGCAGGAGACCTTTTCTCCATTAACACCAGTGACAGGACCCGCGGGAACGGGGTTAAGCTGAGGCAGGGGAAATTTAGGCTTGACATCAGGAGGGGGTTCTTCACAGAGAGGGTGGTTGCACACTGGAACAGGCTCCCCAGGGAAGTGGTCACTGCACCGAGCCTGTCTGAATTTAAGAAGAGATTGGACTGTGCACTTAGTCACATGGTCTGAACTTTTGGGTAGACCTGTGCGGTGTCAAGAGTTGGACTTGATGATCCTTAAGGGTCCCTTCCAACTCAGGATATTCTATGATTCTATGATTCTATGATTCTATGGTAACATCTACATGCAGTTTCCATAATATGTTCATTTTTCAAAAAATATCAATAAACAAAAAGGGCATGGATCACATGGATCAGACCCCAAGTATTCTTCATGCAGAAAACAGTAAAACAGTAAAAACAAGTGCATATATTTCAGCCTTATCCTGCAAGCAGTGATGCATGTGTGAAATTCAAGGCCACTAATTTTTATCAATATTCAAGGCCACTAATTTTTATCAATATCAGTAGGATTAAATCTCCTTTTGACCATTAACTTAGCAGGATCAACCTTATATGTGAAATCTAACACAAAAGAGAGGACAAAAGTCACCACAGAACTGAAAATGTTAATTGATACAGCTGAGTCTTTTTCTTAGGACTTCTGCTGTTTGGCTACAGTCTGTATGTCCTTTGTGAAAGAAAATTGTATTGTTTGAAAGCAAAAGCAATGGAAAAGAGTAAGACTTCAAAGATCACAGCATCAAGATTTCTAGGACTTTCTAGACATCATGAAAATGGATATTTAGCTATTTCAGAGTGAAACGACAGCAAATAAAAGCCTCACATGCACAAGAAACAGGGTGAAGAGCAAAACACAAGATAACTAGTAGCTGGGGTATGGACTATGTTAGGCATTAGAAGAAAATAGTTTTGTGGCTTGTTTCCATCATGCAGATTTTTGCACGTATCTTCATTACTGAGAGCTCAGTTCCAATGCCTAAACATGGCTCTATGTCCCAATGGTATCTCAAAACATGGAGATGGTAGATATGATAAAGGACACACATAGAGCAGGACTTCAGAATCCCTGTGCCCTGGCTGCATAGTCACACCATTCCCTACAAAACCAGGGTGCAGCCACCTCATGAACAAAAGCCTGAATCCACATCATGCACAAGTCTGATCACAGCCAGGTGCTCACTTACATTCTGCAGTCCAGAGCACTTATTGTGGTCCTACCCTGTGTCGGTGATGGTGATGACTGCCCTTCCTCAGGCATGTTGGGGTGGGTACAGACCCTAAGTCTTCAACTTAGGCAAAATGAATCCAATTCCCACAACTGATAGACGACAAAGACTTCAGAGACACCACTTCTTCACTTTGAAGGATGGCAGGATACAGAACAGGAGGGAAAGAGGTGAGCCTTATCCTAAAGGGACTATGGCTGCTTAGAGAACCCCTCCACTATTTTTTGTAAAGGGAAACCACATGGTCCAAAAGCCACAGGGAAAAAGGAAAGCAACAAGGCAGCAGAAGATCATTCTTACTGCTGTATGGTTTAGATTTCTTGCAAATAACAGGGATTTGTTATGTTGCAGGAAAACTAAGTATCTAGCTGGAGCCCTCCTGCAGAAATCAAGGCCTGAAGTGCATAGGTCTTTGACCTTGCATGATTTTCAAGGACATTTTTCTTAGCTTTTTTGCAAACTGTTAAAACTTCAATGGTGGTACCAGTCTAAAATCCAAAGCACAAATGTCAGATATCACCCAGATTGTTCACTTTTTGATTTCTCTACAGTATATTGAAGGATTATTAGAGCATTCAGAATTAATCTGTTCAAATTGTTATTGTTTGGAGAGCATGCATTTTTCTTAGAATCACCTACCATTCATACCCATAAACTATGCACGGTATGGAGGGTTGGATAACATCAAAGGAAGCAGATCCTTTTCAGTAATATATTGTATTGCGTAAATCAGCTTGAAAGGTATTTTTCAGCTCATTTTGATTTTTATGCTTCCTTTTTCCTGCTGCTTGATGTAAAACTGACAACAAGCAGCAGAGAGATGCAAGCTTCCTAGTACAGAAGAGTAAACATTTCTCTTAACAGATGGAGTCATTTTCACTTTTATTGTCATTAAAAATTTCAAAATTCAGTGCAAGTGGAGGAGCCAACAAGCTAGCACTCAAGGATGCTGCTTTGTAGCTAGATTTTTAGAGTTACTTGTATATTATGTTTAGAAGATCGTGTAAGACAGTATTGGATACAAATATAGGTTAGCTTTGAAGAATGTGGTCCAATACTCTGAGTAGGACTGTGGTAATTGGACTGTGAAGAATAAGACAGACTAACTAATTTGAGTCACTGAACTGTTGTCACCCCGAAGCTGGTATTCACCACAGCAACACTGGACTGCTGTGCCTGCTCTCCAGAACAGAACAGATGAATTTTCTGTGTAGAAAGCACATAGATGCAGGTGACACTAGAAGGGCAAATATATAGGTTGAAAACGGGGCAGTAATGCAAATAAGGCCACTGCTTAGGCAGAGGGAGAAAACGCTTCTGTTGGAAGCAAATCCTTGGAGGATACCTGATGGCTGAGTTGGCAAAACTGGGCAGCCAAACTCTATTTACAACATATGACATCAACATATGACATCAGAACATCCATAGGATCGATTTTTCTTTGTCCCAGTGTTTATTAATCTTCCTCATGTAAACATTCATAGAATGGAATCACAGAATGGCTCAGATTGGAAGGGACCTTAAAGATAATCTAATCCCAACACCCCTGCCCCTTTCACAGCACAGTCACAGAGGAAGTTGCTATTCTTGTCCAACAACCTAGGGGGATATGTTATACAGTAATACATACATTACTGTAAGCAGCACCACATAATGAGGAAATCATTCTTCCAGTTAGGAAAAATACTGTAAATAATTATTAATTTTCTTTCTTATTTGGCTGTCCAATCTTGTACTGTCTGCAGTGTGTTTATTTTTTCTATAGTATAAAGACATTTAGCATTTAGAAATGTTTTACATAAATTATTTTGGAGAGGAATACACATTATGAATCACAACGGTTTTAAACTACAACTGCATTTCCAGACTCTTCGAAGCTGGCCCAAATTTAGATATAAAAGCTCAATGTACAACGTATCCTTTAAGTATTCTATTGTTTTATACACTTAAGTAGCTGGTGGTAAATTGTAAACTGCTAAAACCTGCAGAGATCCTTTTATAAAGGGTTTAATAAGCCATTTAAGATTTAAGCCAATGGGTTATTAATTTACTTCAACATTTGTGAGCTGTAAAACTAACTACAGCATTTTGTTTTCAAGTGTAGCTCATAGACTTTACTCATCATAAAAAGGATTTTGTTTGTTTTCACAACTTCTTGTTCTGCATCTTCTTTCCTACAGACCAATTTGTAAGAGCATTATGTTTGCCTGAAATGGGCAGCAATTTAATTTTCTTTTTGCTTCCCTAATGTATCAGCAGAATCGGATAGATGCTTCAAATGAGTAAGGAATAATAATATCCAGAGAAAATTACAGAAATAAAGAGTAAATAACTTAGTGTTAAAGAAGGATTAATATAATGGGATCACTCAGAAACTATCAGGATTTTTAATGAAATTAAAGTATAACCCATAGTAATTTAAAAATTCAGTTAAAGGCTATGTTTAAAATTACTAAATGTCAAGGGAAAATATATAAATTATGAAAATATTTATTATAGAGCTATGACTGGAACTACCCATTTACACAAGCCTAAAGTCACCCATTGAGTTTATATGCATTGATACTCGCACTAGATTATTTAGCAGAAAATTATTAAGGGAAACGACTTAGTTCTATTTACTTTCAAATATAGTTAAGATACAAATAAAGATACAAATGCATTTTTACTGTACTTCTTGCATTAGCTCCATCTGACTTTTACGATAACTGCTTTTAAATTAATGTGATTTTCTGAAGTATATCCTCTTGTACACGTGCTTATTTGGCAGATTTACTGACACATAGGGATGGTGCAGGGGTGATAGCTGTGCATCAGGGAAGAGGCTGAATTGCTGCTGCATTTGTTGAGCTCCTGTCCATCACACATCACAGAGTTACATCCACCCAACTCCATATATACACCTAGAAGGCATGTGCAAACACAAACATCTTGTATTCATGAAGTTTTCTGTGCAAACACCAGCAATTTTTTTGAGCAAAACATTTAACAACTAACAAAGATTTTGTGACCATACTCTAAAGAAGGTTGGCAAATAGTTTAGAACAGGAGCCCTAACAGAAAATCTGCTACCACTAAAAGACTAAAGCAAATGAAGAGATGCTTAATGTATGTCAGGATCACAAGGTGACATCTCAAACCCATGCATGTCTTGAAAGATTTTCAGTGGAGTTAGGATTCCACCCACAGTTTATGGAAGTTTAGGATGAAAAGTCTGTGGACAGCAGTAGCACAAGTTATTTGATACAAGCTATTAAATAGCTGAAGCTAGGAAAGCTTTCTTTACATTGCAGGTGTAAGACTTCCTTGCCAGTTTAAGCATGTTAGTCAAGTTTGGGTGTCTACACAGATCAACCAAAAACTAATGGAGAAAACAGGGCAGATTCTAGGGCATGGTTATGCAGAAAGTCTGAGCAAATTTTATCAATCATTTCTTTTGGATATAGAATCCAATTCTGACCATGAATTTTTTGTAGGTATCTCTTGTTCTCCACAGACACAGCATGGCCAAATTTTAAATCTTGGGAATTTTACAGGCAGTTCTGCTTTCTTCTCTATTTGTCCCATGTCCTGAGCAGTCCTGTTACTAACATTATACTGTGTAGGTATTGAACACTGGCAAGTGTGGAGGAATGGAAGCTGGCAGAAAAGGACTTGAAAATACCCTTCAAGGTTTCTACAAAATTAGTCCAATGAGGAAAGTAACACAAATGCCCCTTTCATGTACAGCGAGTCAATCATAAACTGCATTTGCTGTTGACAACATTCTGGCCATTGCCATGGACCTTCCACAATTACTGTGAGCTGCTAAGGCACGGTATGATGAAAGTCATTAAGCATGTAAAATCTGAATTAGCTCATTGACCTAAGTTAAGTTATTCCAAAGTTAGAACCACAAAACTACAGCCAATATCCAGATATAAATGAAAAATTACTGTAAATTCTAACTTCAGATGTCTGGATGGACTCTATAAAGCCTCTTCAAATATAATCAGACAAATACAGTCAGTCACAACAGTATTAAAACATCAAAATGGTCATGGTCTCTCAAATATAATTAATTTTGTCCAGTTTGTGAAAAGAAACATTTTGGGAGAGAAGCAAGAGCCGAGAGATCTTTTTTGTTGTTTGTTTGTTTTGTTTTTGTTTGTTTGTCTTGTTTTGTTTTGTTGTTGTTTCAGGTGACTTGATGATTTATTTCCAAATCTGAAATGGTCGGTGCTTTTCCCTTAAAAGCAAACTAGGAAAAAATGTGGCTTTAAAAACAAAAACGCATCTGCAGAAACATTTTCCTGAATGTATTTCTCTTTTGATCTATTTGAGATGACCAAACAGTAGGTTTTCTTTTATTCAATATCTCTCTTATAGCCAGTATATTCAATTATATTTGATGTACTTTAAAGCTACATAGAAAACGTGGAACAGAGAAAATAAAGGAAATAAAACTTTAAAGGAAACAGCAGTCGTTATTAGCACAAACATATACATATGTATATCTCCTGAACTGAATCATTAATTTCCCCTAGTAATTTAGTGACACCAATTACTGAGTTTTGTCTACCTTTTTCTCAGGGTGTGTCCCTAGCCTAGTTCCTTTAAAGTTTTACAGATCCAACTTCCATTAGCAGCAATGCAGGCAAGAAGGGAAAACAGATGGGGATACAATTACAACTTTTCTCTGCAATACACGAACTTAACTAGAAAGAAAACCAGCTGATTTTTCAAAATGTAACTGTGCAAAACACCAAACACAAAACCAAGACTTAGGTAAATCACAACTCCTCCAGTCCCTGACACAGACAGCAAGCAGAGCAGGACTCTAAAAGCAAGTAGGTTCTTTGTTCATGGTCCCAAGTTCTTCCTAACCAGCACTCAGCTCAAATCACTCTTGTTATCTTGCTCTCTCCCAGAGCAACATTAGCAGTGATTCTCTCCATAATGCTTTGGCTTTTCATCCTGGTCTCTTGCTGTCCCTTGCTACTTGCAAGGCATACTCCTGTCAAACTGCCCAGCAAAGCACTTCCGTATATATAACTATGCTTCACTTTGACTTGACACATAGTTTGCCTTTTTTACTGTTGAATCCCAGACATCTGTTGTTGTTGTTGTTTTGTTTTTTAACTTTGACTTTCCCTATACCTTCTACTAACCCTGCACTATCAGACAGTTGTCAGAAGCTGCTTGGTTTGAAACTTCTGTCCTAATGACAATACATACCCTTGGCATGTGTGTTTAGTAACAGCCTAAAAGCAGACCTTAGAATAGAAAGATATAGAAAGGGACAGAGTTTATGAAACCTAATAGTCAACTAGATAATGCATTTTAAAATTATTTAAGTCTTAGGGGCCTCAGAAAGAATCAAGAACTAATGCTCTCAAAACTCCAGGTTAATTTTTAAATACTATTGGAAGCATACAAAGGTTTGACCTCATTAACTAGAAGGTATGAAGCATGGTTTAACTTGTGGTTAAAGCAGTGCTAGCAGTAAGCAGTATTGCAATGAACAGCTCTTTTAGCCAAGATCCAGGAAAACTGTGCATTAATTCTTGAACTTCTCCTGAGTTCTCTGGTTTCTTCATTAATTCCTTCTTGAATTTGCTGTTGGACAAAAACAAGGAACCACATGGCTTTGTACTGCGCCTTACATAATTCTTTGAGTTCACAAATCTTCCACTGGATCTGAGTTCAAGGGCTTGCAAAGGCAGCATTTTATCCAAAAGAGTTGGCTAATAAATAGTCGGCAGGCATAAATACCTGGTAGGAAGTTGTTTAATTTCAGAAGGGGAAGGGGACAAAATAAGTCAGAATATCAGAATTCAATTAAGAGAAAGGAAATTGAGTTAAAGCATCACAGGTGCTCGTGAGACCATATAGTGCAGCGGGCTCACTTTGAAACAAAATGAACCCACAGAAAATCATCTGAAACAAAAAGTACCTGAACAAAAAGAAAAGAAGCAAAGTATGAAATAGCAGCTGCAAAAATCATTAAAACATGGGCTCCATCAAATTTAACAGTTTACCATAATGTTAATTGATATATATATAATACACAAGAATGATTTGTGCATTTGCAGTATAGCAATACAAGCAAGAACTCTCGTCTCTCTGCTTTAGCAACATCAAAATAATTATCCTGTTTATCAACCTTAATGTCAGTACAGTACACAAATATTGCCCAGCCTCATTGTGAAACTATCTAACCTCTTTCTTGTCTGTGCCTCAACCAGCCCAGATTTTCTTCTCAGCCCCAGCCCACAACTACTGCTGCTTTACTACCAGCAAGACTCCAGCACATCCTGACCCTAGGATTTTACTATAGAAATTTTTCCCATTCCTATATGTCTGGCCTTTTCGTGTCTCTTTGAGCTCATCTTTATCACAGTCTCACTGCGACAGTCCCCTATCCACAGGAAGTCTTAAGTCTACAACTATACCAACTTGTTAGCAATAACTGCCTTGAGCCCACACTGGATCTGCCATTTGTGAAGTGTCCCTAAATGTTCCTGTTCTGTCAGCAACTGTTTCCATCATTAATTTCATTGTTCATTTGCCTTTCTGTGTCACTGCCCTCATGCAAGGTCCTTCTTGACAGCTTACAAAAAGAAGCCTTTTTTTTCCTCCACAGCAAGCACAACTTGCAGACTCTCCTGCTGCCTCTTTCCTCTAGGGACTTCCAAACATACAGGCATCTGACGTCCCTAATTATCCTGTCACAGAAAAAGTAAGCAGCTTTCAAACTGCTTGTAGCATTACCATCCAAGGGAAGTAGTCAAGTTCCTATTGTATGAATTGTTTAAAACTAAACAGTACAAAGCATCGCACAACCACACAGGGAAAACCCAATATTGACAAGGGACAAAATTTGGCAACTTAAAAGGTGTTTTCTGTCCCCACTTTTTGTGATATCTTGAAGTGCTTTCCTGCACTAAGGTAGAAATTGTCACATTTCTTCCAATGTAAACAATGGCTCTAGGTTTCATTGCATTCCTTTACTGCCTTACCTTAGTTATCCACCTGCAAGTGTCAGTTTAATTTTCCTTAGCGATTTCATCAATTTTTCCTGTAGTACCTAGAGAGGATCTACCTTTGTTTCCTGCTTAGTATACTGGAGGAATTCAGCACAGCTCATGGAAGCAAAAGCATAGCTCTGCAGCAATCTGAAATCTTAACTCTTTTAAGAATCTGGTCTCTCAAACTATACATGGACTGCAATGGTGCTGGTCACTTCTCAAATTCTGTTCTGCCTTTGCCAAATGCAGATGAATTGGCATGCTTCCATTCATCGAGACAGGAGAGCATGGCTAGGGAAGGCATGGGGAGCATGCACATATGTGTACCACATGGGAGTGCAGATGCCTAGGGAAGCACAGGGGAGGAGAATGAGTGGAGAAGTCATGATTCATAACCAAGCAGCCCCTCTTTCCTCACAGAGAAGAAGCAAAGGAAGAATGCATGCATGGTCACGTGGCTTCACATTTCCACTGTGACCTGAGGGATGCTTTCTTCAAATATGTAGATGTTCAGAGTTTAGCCAAAAAAAGGACCCTTTGACCAGGGATGAGTTAGACTTGAACTTTACAATTAGTCCTCACAGCCTTCATTTTACTGTTTTAAACCTTAATATCTATATCAATAAATAGCAGACTCAACCATTGTCCAGGCTCCTCTCAGGTAAAAGTCAAAGATTTTTTCAGCTGCTAAAAAAAAAATAAAATGCCAAGGGGAGAGTAGAGCTAATATCTTGTAGCATTTATACATTTTCTGAAGCTCTGTGTAAATTGTAAAGCCTCTTGTTTTATTGCACACTGTTGGAAAAGTTGGAGCTGGAATCTTGTAATGTCAGCTGAGAGGACCCACACACAGTCACCACAACCCCAGGAAGAAAAGAATTAACAGCCTTCAAAAATTGAAAGGTTTTTAAAAGATATTTAAAAGGCTTGACTCACAGCCAAGTGTTAAACAGTAAATACAAGTTTTAAGTGTCTTAACGATTGAGATGAAGTATCATAATTCAGCAGCATGGAATGGGACCTCTTACTGGGAGAGGCTAAAAGAAGAAAACTAAACCAGTACAAAAGGAACTCCCTCTAGGGAAGATCTCACACATTTGGGCTTGGAGCCTAGTTAGAGTAGGCCAAAACCTGATACTTTTATCTCCAACCTTTGACCTTGACATCTGGAAACTTAGTTTCAGTCAAACAGAAGGAAGTTTTCTTTTCTATTTCAAATACTTTATAGAAGAAAAACTCCAAGTATCTACAGTCAACTCTGTTAGTACAAACTACTTTTATTTGTGCACTTGTAGTGAACTCTAAAATATGGAACATTTGTGCAGGAAATGCATGCGTCAGAACTTTTGGGAAAAGAGAGTAACTTGGTGAGACTGGCACATTGTTCGATGCTTGTATGGGATCCAGATAACAGCCCAGATAAACATCTCCAAGGGGGTGCTGAAGAGTATAAAAGGTCCAGTTCCTTTGATGTTCTTAGATGTTCTCATTTAATAGCTATCAGCCTGGGTGCCAGAAATAACAACATGTTTAAACATTCTGTATCAAAACACAAATTAAATTCATTTAGCGTGAAACCTGTGTTTCCAAAGTTCATTTTCATCTTTAGCTGGAACACTAAGTGTGATGTAACTCATGTTCTTCAGTTATTTTCATTATTATGTTTATTACTCATTTAAGAGGCATTTTTTTGAACAGAGGGATTAATGAATTTAGACTGCACATTATAACATCAAAAGGTTTGGTTTCAAATAAGCCCATCTGAGCTACGGGAGATTTTCTCCCCTTATATGAAGCTAAACAGCAACTTCAAAAACATATCTCTGTTACAGTATTATTTTCTAGTTGACTGAAGTCATGGGTTTTATGTCAACCTGTTATATTTGCATATAATAAATGACTATTTATTTGTATTGTCCAAGCGACTTCTTTAACCCTCAGATTGTTTAGAAGTCAGATGTTTTCCACAGATACAAGCTGTCTCCTCAGAAGGATTTCTGATCATGTGAAAGAACAAAAATAATAAGAAAGGAATTATCTTTTGTTCTTCAAATGACTGAGATCAGTTCATCAGTGGGTAAGAAGACACACAAACTGCTCAGGCCATTGTTAAACTATTATAGCAAACTAAGAATAAAATAGGAAATGAACACATTAAAACATAACATTTAGCAAAAATATTTGAAACCTGGATATGTTCCTTTTGATCACTAACATTTCTGTTTACATGTGAAATTATTTTTTTTAACCCTCTATTGATTAATAGCAAATGTGCAAAATCTCATCGGAAGTGCAAGCAGAGGTCTTAGAAATCAGCCTGACTTTACAACTGAAGGCAGATTTCTGCTGAATTTTCTGTCTAAAATATCTTTAGGATATATGGAGTCCCCCCAGTCAGTGATTTCACTAGAAATACTAAAACACTGCTTAGCACACAGGCCAAAATGCCAGTTTACTCCAGACAAAATATTTTACTCATTTTTAGTGAGCCTAGACAACTTTACAGCACTGTCTTTAAAAGACTATAATGTCCAAGGTAAAGGTCATGCCTCTGCATTTCCACATGCAGATGGAGTAGCTCTCATATACAGAAGATACAGTCTTCAGCTAAGGAAGTTATTTCAAAAGCTTCACCTTTGTTGTCATGAGAATTTACTGTGTCTTAAGGAACTGAGTTAGTAGGAAATATTTAAACGTATCAGCAATTGAAACCAAAATGTCTTCTTTGAAAGTGTTATAAGTACACTTAAATACCTTGAAGCTGCTTTTGATAAACACTGTGAAAGACCAAATTTGTTAAAAGCAACAACAACAACAACAAAAAGAGTCAGCAAATTCTTCTTTGGAAGGAGTTAATTACATATTTGTCTCTGGTCTAGCAAACAGGTACCCTTGTGAGAGACAAAAAAATGGAAAACTGCTCTGACATTTTTAACTATGAGAACGTAGTTTTGCTTCTTATTGTTTTCAGCAAGACTCTGTCATGTCTAGACAACTTGTATTCTTACTACTGCTTGCCATTGTTGAGATTTGTATCCTGCTTCTCAAAAACAGTTCAGCAATTCCCATCTCACCTCTCATACTAGAAGAACAACTAATAGCACTGTATGAAACACCCCTCATGCCTTCCTTCCTCATCTCAAACAATCCTATGATGCACCTTAATGTGCAGTCTGCAGATGTTTACTTGTCTCTTTCAGCTCTATTTTTCATGAAGGCGGACTAACAGAAGAAAACACACATCCACTTAAAAATCTTTTCCCCTGTACTTTGTCAACACACCTACACCATCCCAGTCAATATGTATATATCTGTATAGCAAGATGAAGTCCTTTCCACAGTCTCAGCTTTAGTTTAGGTAGCGGACTGCTGCTCCCCTTACCTTGAGAGCATCTTCAGGTCCTCATGAAAGGCCATCCCGTCGAGACTAAGCATCTATGTGTGTGCGGTTGACTGCTATACAGCTGCCAAACACAGCTCCTAACAATACTTCATTTAGCTCTTCATTCTTAAGTCCTTCAGGCTCTAGGAGGAAGGACATGCTATTTAGCTTAAATGTTGTAGTTTAATAAGACATCATTCACATTTGTTTTCTCAAAACTCACCAGAGCTGTGGGATCTGATCATTTCCAAGTTCATAGTTAGACTGTAGTTATTGATGCACATACTCATAGAACCTAAAACCATTACAAAGTTTTACTATATTTTTTTCTTATTTTTCCATTAGCATGCTCCAAGCACACAGTGTACAGGAAGATGAAAGGCCAGGTGATTTTAGTGATCCATCTCACAAGTCCATTAAACAACCAATGCAAAAAACTCAACTGGAGAAGTATTGACCTATTTCATCTTACATATAAGTGCTTAGAGAAGAAAATAAAGTTGATACAGAAGTTAATTGAACCAATAAAAAAAAGAACAACGGAGACACAATTTGACAGTCAAAATAATATAGAAGGGGAGAGCTACTTCTGTTTTTTCTTTACCGCTCTAAAACCAAATAAATAGAAGGACTGCTGAGACAGACGTGTTTTTTCATTTCCTAAATTTTCTTACGTCTCAACTACACAGTACAGCAAGGGGCATATTACCCTTTTGAAGCCCAGACCTAGCATTAACATTTATGGGAGTTATGCATACATCAAAAGGAAACCCTACTTTAAGCAATTTAAAAATCTGAATATTTTTTCTCTCTGACCAGTGCAAATGCAGGATTATCTGTAACAGAGTGCAAAATTGTCTCATGTTATTTTTGCTGCTGAATACCTATAAGGGAAAAAAGATGGAGAAGGAGAAAGGGAATAAGAAGATAGAGTGAGAGTGGATGAGAGAAACAGGGAGGAAGGACAAAGGGGGAGAGAGAAATGCCTTTCCCACTCTGATCTGAAAACTGTTTAGAACCGGTTTCTACTCTTTTTCATGTGCTTTTCTTATCATTTTGGGCACCAAAACCATAATTGTTTATATTTAGAACTATTTGTAGAAGCATTGCCCTTCCTGAAAGACTTTCTTACTGCTTTTTGTCCACTTAAGGAACCATCTGTACATGGCACAAGTTCAAGATGTTTAAACCCTCTGTACGTAATGCCATGAAGTACTTGTACTCCCTTTCATTTTTTTTCAGTGCCTTCTGATCCTACAAATTAATGTATGTTCCCATCATTATTTTGTGATTAAAACCCCTTGATCTTTCACAAATGCAAAAAAGGATTCCTTCCATATATTCCCATTAGAGAGAAAGCTGATTAAAGGAGTCCCTTATTCAGTTCTATTCTATTCCTTTCCAGTTTAATCTCTTGGAGAAATAACTCCACTTCCTTTCCCTAGACTATCTTTAATATATTTTCCCCATACATATTCTCTTTTATCTGTGTAAATTTAAATTCAAAAAAAAAAAAAAAAAAAAAAAGTAAACTTAAGCTCTTCCTTTAGAGAAGCAAGATGGTTTTGTGAGCATTTAACAACTTTCACTATGAAGTCATTGTACATTTGCTCTTGGTCATAGAGCCAAAAATCCCTGCTGAGAAACTTGGATTAGTGAATCAGAGATGTTTTCAAAAAATAAAAATAATTAAAAAAAAGGTCTGGACTCCACAAATGCACACTTTCCAACGATACCATGTTTCTTTGGAAAACACGCTGTCCTTGCTGCTATTCAAGACAAATCCCACAGATGTGACACCATGATAATGTGAGGTTGTCAGCTTATACTGCAAAGAACTTCCCTGTACACTGCACATCTGAACAACACGCACCCAACAGAGATGCTATCTCCAGTTGGTATTGAACTGTATGTATTAGCAGTACTAGACCCCACAATTCCCCACTGCATTTCTTATTATATTGTGTACTTTTCTTCATGAGATATAGAGTGAATTAACTGTAGAGAAAGCATTAAGCTTGCTGTGGCTGGGTTGGTTTGGTCCTTTGTTTACAGCTGTCTTGGGTACCTCTGCATTCTCCTGGCATCTAAAACATGATTCCTAATTTAAACCTCTTGCCTGTGCAAGGGGCCTTTCTTATAACAGAGCCTGTCACCACCTGTTTTCAGAGAGGATTTTTCAGAGACAAGACCATGGCCATTTGAACAGTTTGGAACTGGAAGTATTTCCTGTACAGGTTTCTAGTCATGAAATGTAATTGGGCCTCTAAAGAGAAACTTAAAGCTGGCCAAGTAAGATTCCTTTGGAATACAGCAAATGGGATGATTCCCTTGAAATGTGACCAGTGTTGATCTGGGGTTTGCTGCTCTCTTAAGAAATACTAACAAAAATATTCACCAGGCTGTCAAACAGACAGCAACAGCAGTGAGAGACAGGAATATATTTGCATTAAAAAAATCACCATGCAAAAATTTCCTTGTCAAAACTTTGCAAAGCCAAGATAAGAAGTTAGCATGCACAAGACAATAAAACAAAATGACAGAAGTAGTAGCTGGCATATTAGTTGTTATTTGAGTGTTAGTGATCAGATCAGATATGAAATAATAAAGAATTTTAGATGTAAGCTAAAACATTTATTACAGGTGCTTAATCATGAAATCCGCTTAATCGGGACATTTCCCAAGGAACCAAATTAAGCCTAATGATACTTAATGGCAAGGACTGCTGCTTAATTGGGGTGGTAATTCCAGTTAATTGGGATTCCTGCAGGTGAGTAAATGGTACTCAAATAGAGATACTGTATCTGGCCTTCATGATGTTCTGATATTGGTGGTGCTTTGTCTTCCCTAAAATAGCCTCTCCTGTTACTGGATCAGCAAAGCAAAATTACTTCTGTGCTCCCATTTTGGTCCTTACAAGCATTACTTAAAGTTACAATCACTCTCTTTGGGCAGGCAGTACAAGAAGCCTACTCTGAAATCTAGTGAATCTGGATTTATAGATTTATTTGCATTTAATCACAATAAAAAGATCACATTCAACCTCCTGGTTGTGACCAAGGTGAAGCTTTTTAGTAAGCCCTTAAAAGATGCACAAGGATATTTGAAATTTTTTGGTAGCAATTTCAACTTAAAAACAGCATGTCCTAACAAAATTGATTTTGCACTGGCTTATGAGGACAAAGATTTTACCACACAAAACAAAACAAAACAAAACAAAACAAAACTACCCTGAAGTCATTTAAGTCATTTTTCAATAATATGAAACGGAAAGACCTACATTCTCATGGCACACTTGCTATTGCTTGAGGTTTTGTTTCAGTCCATCACATGTACACAGGCACACACACACAACTCTTTAGATTATTTTTTTTGCCATTATTGAAATATGCTCAAACATTACTTAGGCTGCTACATAGTGCCACAGACCTTGAAACTAAAAACCAGTAATGGTAGTCATCTTATTAGAAAGATATGTTCTATCATTGTTTCTTGAGGTCCTTATTATCCTCTGAAAGACATGGTATACTGCACTTGGTGTGCCACTCTCTCTTGCTTAGCTGGAAGATAGGCAAGTTGCCAGTTCTTGGGAGAGAGCTGTACCAGCAGCGCCTGCAGCTACCTGGGGAGAGACACTCTTCTCTGCAGGTTTCTAAAAGCAGTAGAGCTGCTGCCTCTGACAAACCCAATGTGCATCTCTCAGCTGCTGGGAATTTTGGAGAAGGAGGGAATCTTGGTCACTGCAGCCCATACAAAACTTGGGCAGGCCGTGAGCCATTATCACCCAGAGTGCAGCCAGGTTGGCTGGAAAGAGTTGATCCCAGTCAGCTGAGAGAGGTGGCTGCAAGGTTCAGGTATGTTGGACAACAGCATCCCCATGTGAGCTCAGATCTAACTGGAGCCAGGAGATCCGCAGACAACAGACCAACAGACCTTGTCTCCCACAGTGGCATCTGGCCACCCCTCAGTGATCTTCAAGGGGGCTGCTGCAACCCAAGCAGTGTCTATACACAAGACAAGGATACCCCCACAGCCCCCATTTCTCACAGAAAGTGGGATGGTGTTTCTGCCAGAAGCAGCTGCTCCTGACTTCTGGCTGCTGCTGAGATCAAAACCATACGTTATTTTTCCCCTCCCACTCCAAGAAGTGATTCATCATCTCAAAATATTTCACAACAGAAATGTTATGAACAAAAGAAGGAAACATTCTGCAAGCACTTGGAGGGGGTGGGCTGGTTTTCCTACATAATAGAGTACCTGTTTGTAAGTAGGACTGTGTTTCACTGCTCCAGCTGAATACCAGCAGTAGCTCAAACTTGTACTAGAGACTACTATCTCTGCACACAACATTGCGAGCCTCTGTCAGGGTACAACTTCAGTCCCAAAGCAACGCACAATATGGGATTTTGATTCAGTCTTACAGTAGAGGGCTCCAGAGTGAGAAATCAGACACAGTAAAATATTAGCCAATAAAAGCACCAAGGTCAGATTTTCAGCATGCTGGGTTTTCCTTTCTCAAGCATTTATAAGCTGCAGATCAGGTTTTGCAAAAGGAAAATGAGAACAATAATTTAAGAATGAAAATAGATTGATCTTTGTTGTGGAGCTATTTAAGGTAAGTGCCGCAGTTAAAATGCAACAAAATTCTCAGGTGAAATACTACAAAAAATTTCACTTCAAATTTTCTCCCTCACACCACTTTCATTTACCTCAGATAAACTGAAATAACTGGCAATTTAATCATTTGACTAAAAATTATCAAGATATTTGTCAAGCTGCTGAAGTCCTCCTTCAGAAGACATGTTCCAGCTGAAATCTGTACTGCAATGACTACGCTGGTTCTGAATTTGTTACTCACTGCATCATGTGAGTAAGATGAGTAAGAGTGCAGCTACAAAATAGTCAATATATACACAAAGAGAAACCTAAGTGGAAACCATTTTTCACTCTGATCTACACTTGAAGTTACAGATTCTTCACAAAGCTTATCATAAAATATTCACAAAACTTGAAGAATATCAGCATTATTCAATTATTCACAATGAATTGTTAACTTAAAGTCATAGCTTTTCCTCTTCTTCAGAGCACCCACACTCGGCAAATCACTCACTGCGTAAAGTGAAGATGCATCCTACGTGTGAAACTAGCTTGGATGAAGGATTTGCCCAACAATATCTCACTAACAGACTCCAGACAGGACGAAATCAGAGGTTACCAGCCAAGTATATCCCTGAAGGAAGAAAACAATATTAAACTACTAAAACAAGTGGGGTAAACAGAACAATTTCTCCATTTTAAAATCCAGTTCATAAATTTTAACTGGTTTCCACTGGTAGGTGGATGCTGCTAGCTTTAAAACAAAGAAAGGTGATCAGGATTTTTTATCCTCAAGAAATGTTACTCTAATGAGAACTTGCACAGACTGCCTGAACCCACCAGGAATTAGCTGAGGGATTTTAATGGACTCTACAGCAATTTTCACTGTGTAAGGGAAGAAATTGAATGAGTTTAAATAAGTAAAATGTAAATTAATAATCACTATCATGAAAAAGTTGAAATGTCAGAAAAAAATTTGGTGAGATAAGATTAATGAGGACACCAAAGGAAAACGAGGAAAAAAAGAGAAAGTAAACAATACTTAGAAAAGTCAAGACTGTTAGTGTTAGAAATTAGTTATTGCAATGAAATACAAGGGCTCAGAAATGATTGAGTCAGCAGGTGATCAAAAACATAAATGAATATTAAAATAATGAAGGACAATAAGGCAAGGTGAACTAACTGAAAATCAACCTAGAAGGAGTTTAAGGAATTAGTAATGAACAAAAAGGGACAGCTCCTCAGCACGTAGAAATCCATCAGAGCTATGTTGATTTAGACCAGCTGAAGAGCTGGTCTCTGTGCAGTCAGAAAATACAGAAAAAATGACCTTTCACTCCTGAATCCTAACTGGAAGAAAGAAAAGAAAGCAACCACCAAGATAAATTTCTGCCAGGAGCATAGCAGGCTAAAACTTCTCAGACAAATGATGTATTCACTCAGAAATGCAGTCAGAAGTCTGACGTAACTATCTGTGAATTTGGATCAACTCAACAGATAGAACTGGACGAAAATAAATAAATAAATAAATAAATAAATAAATAAATAAAAAAAATACAGAACACATGTAATTCTGAAACATTTTGATTTGATGTTTTTGAAAGTATAAGGGTTTTCATACAAAATATTTTAAACTGACAAAAATTAATAACTGAAAAGGTGCTAAAAATCCATTTCAAGTTCGAAAAATGTTTCACTTGACCTAGAATAATTTGGGGTGGTTCATTTTGTGCAGAAAATTGAAAATCAATTCTTCTCACAGCTCTAGCTCAGGCCGTTTATGTAGATTCTGATATTCACTCTAATCTCAGAAGCATCCAAAATACAAACAAAACTATATATTTCCAGCATGTACAAGTGATTAAACAATGCAATATTCATAAACAAAAGACCCTATTCCAAATTCAACTGAGAACAAAAAGATCTGTATTTATGTTTAGAAACAAAGTTCTTACATGAATGAAAGATTATATGATATGACTCATGAATAAACTTAGTATGAGAAGCCTCTACATACGTAGGTGGTAAGACTTAGCAATGCAATCAAAATAATTCCTGAAAAATATTTTTCAATCCACATCACACAAAATTGACACAATATCCCAAAACACAGAAGAAAAGAAATCCACTAATATATGGCAAACAAGATCCCAATGTGCTACTCCCTTATAGTCCTGGGCACAAAGTTGAGCAAAACACACGCCTAGCCACAGAAAGGAGCTTTAGAGAAGACGGAAATCGTGTGAGCAGAAAAATATGGACACTACCTGTTCTGGGAGGAAAAGTGCTAGTAGTATGTTAAGGACCTCTGTGCTCAGCAGAAAAGATGAGACAATTCTATCTTCTGTGTTACACAAGAAACCACAGCATTTTTTTCCTTTCTCAAGTCTCTGAGTACTCATCATGACCAAGACCACTGAAACCAATGGTTGTAGACCTATATAAAATCTGGTGCAACTGAATAAAGAATTGGACTCCAGTCCCTGACAGCAGGAATCCCTCATGTCTCTTGAGCTCCTTTTCACTCAAATTAGCAAAATTCCCGACTACCACCTGATACATTCATACTTAATTTTGCCATATCTTCTGTAAGTGTTGTTGTTTTAACAGATGTTGCAATATTTACAGATCATACCTTACCTTGACTCTGTCATGACCTGTAGGAAAAAGTGTCCCAACAGAGAAGATAAAAAGAGGAATCAGCTCACCTAGACTCTTCCATCTGTAACACTGCCTTTACTGTTTTTTTCCTGCACTTTTAACAGTGATATATCATGTTTTGTTTTACAAAAGCAAATTCATTAAATGCTTATAAAGAATTCTGAGTTTCACAGAGGGAAAACTTTACCAACATTCAATATTATTAGAAATAGCATGTGGATTAAGCTAAAGTAATCTATCTCAATTTAAGTCAATATAAATATTTTTGTAGCGTCTCTCCAGTACAATCTTCCTGCTAACTGCTGGTAAATGGCTGCATTCTAAGACTGGCTTAAAAAATTGTTCACACAGTCAAAATTGTATCATGTGCATTTTAAACAAGAGTAAAGCCAGAAGCTAACTCTAATTCCACCCTCCTCTGCCTTACCCAGCAAACTCCACAGTAATGTACATTTTCAATTACTCTCCATTCAAAATTCAACAATTCAACAAACTGTCATATTAGCAACAATTGTGTCTTATTGGCAAAACCTAACACTATTATTACACAGAAACTGTCAGCACAAAAAATAGTGTAATTTCTAATTGAAAGAAATGTTCATGCAAAGTTCCATCCAACAGCAATGGATGGCACAATTTAGGCTATATAGCTTCTAAGCAGAGAGCAGTCATTTAAATATCATTTTCAAACAATCTCTAGCTCTGCCTCAGAAAATATAGTAGCATCCAACATCTAATTATTATCGTGGAACATTCTATATACTGTATCTCAGAACAACATGAAAATTAACTTCTATTTGTCTCTTCAAACATTGAATAGTTTAATGTTATGATAAATCAAAATGAACTAAAATTAATACCTATTGGGTGCAGAATACCATTATACTAATTCATAAAGCACAATTCACGTTTTCTAGTACAATGAATTATCTTGCTAATGAGGGCTGAAATATAACAGAGCAGCTAATAGAGAGACTCTAACTCACGTAATATAAGTTACCATAGTCAGTTACTTAGTTTAATCAGGTAAAGTATTATGGTATTACATTTTCAAGTTCCTTGGGGAGATAGTGTCCCCTCTGGCAGAAAGCAAGGTTACATGGTCATCTTCATCAGCTGAGGCTGTCATCTAAATTACCTCACATTTACTACAGGCTTGGGAATACACAGAGCAATTACTAATGGCCAGCTGATGGGTGGTAACATGCAGTCTCAGCGCCCACAGTCACTGCATCTAACCCAACAGAAAATGTAATATAATTTGATATAATTTACTTCACGAAAAAAAAAAAAAGAAGAGGGGTAAGTTGTCTCAGATATACTCTATCCAAATGGGCAGTAGCCACAGAAGCACTGATCCCTCATGTTTTCTTTATGAGGTCATACCATGAGGTCAGACCATGAGGTCTCTCCACTGTGTTCAATTCAAAATGGGAACAATACAGGGAAAAGACTGGGCAGAATCTCATAGGGGTGCATGCACTTTATGGAACCTCAGAAAAGCCAAAAACATTGTGTTAATAATGGGGAAAAATACCATGTAGTTAGTGCAGCATCACATATGATTAAGGTGAGTTCTACTTCAGAACTGTATGAAATGTTTGCAACAGAACATGATGAAACCATTTAATATATGATTGACTTCTGTGATGTTAAACTTGCACATGGAAGGACTACTAGAGCTAATGAACCTTAAATAATAGTCAGGGTGCACCTGTGTACACGTGTCATTACAGCATTGCTCAATTTCTAAATCCGAGAGGCTTGATTATATTTTTCAATTTTCTTGAACCCCAATCTCAAAGCTAAACTGTTGTCCAGTGAATGACACTCAGGGAAATGTTTGCAGCAACCCTAACAAATGAAAACCACAGCATTTTGCATGGCTCTTTCCTGCTAATGCAGTCCCAGTCACATCTGGTGTTCCTTTTATCCTAAAACAAAGATAAATTCATATGCAAGAACAAAGAGATATACATGTCATTTGGTGTTATTTTACAAAAGAAGAAGAAGAAGAAAAAAAAAAAAACTTTCTGGTTTTCCCATGTCAGCAATCAGAGCTTTAAATCCATGAAAGGAGATTTGCATTCATTATTTAACCACAAGGCAAGACAACATTTTTAGAAAGCATCCAAGATTGACTAAAGTTCCCCTCGGGTCTCCTTTCAGACATATCTTCTTCAACCCCTCACACAACAAACATTCCACTAGAAAAATGCATCTGCCAGGTTTTAAGATCTTTGCAATGCTCCTTATTTGCATATTATTTTCCTAGCCCACCCCCAATCAATAATACTTACCTTTCTGTTGCAGCATTTGATAGTTCTTAATCCATCCTGCAGTATCTCACTCAGCCTGCAGCTCTGGATGTGTCCTGATTTTAGAGCTTGTCATCCCTGAACATATTTCAGATAATTGTTTGATTCTTTTCCTAAATCCACCAGCAGTTTTGGAAACTTGCATTACAAATAAAATGATGAATTTCTTTAGCTTCAAAACTGCTGTTATTAATTATTACCATGGAAAATATTATTTAGTGACTTAGGGCTTGATCCTGTTCCCACCAACCTTGATTTCAGGGCTCCCATTGCTGTTAGAGGAAGTAGGATCAGGCTTTTAACTTCCAACGGATTAAATACATCATTAGTAGAGTTTAATTGGACTTTACAACATGATTCTGCTTACCTCAGACATCCTGTAAGACATCAGCACATTGAAATGATGAACGGTGGCAGTGAGAAACTAAACACTGGGATAACGCTGAAGGTGATTTTATTTCTTCTGTGTTCTGTAGTGTGTGTCAGTGATGGCACTGCTGCAGTGAGTGCTAGAAATGGAATTGCTGCAGGTAACTCCTGGAGCACAGCCTGGTGCTGGGCAGAATTTCTCATAAGCACAGCAAGACAACCTGAGCAATCTCAGAATGCAGAAGGAAATGGGGTGGTAGGGTAGATATTTTTGGCATTACGTGGATAAGGAACAAGACTTAAAATCCAGTCTTAAACTTTTGCTTGTTCTGCAGCAACTGCCATAAGCAAGCCACTACAATAAAAGCGGCATTAAGCACCCACTGAATAAAGAGGAAAAAACACATATACAGACATTCAGGGCATATTTTAATTGACCTTTGCAGCATGAAGATTTAAGTCCCATTCTGGGAAATCATTACTTATAATGCTTGATCAACTGTATGCACCTCTGTGCCCCAGACTCCAGTTGAACTGACTTCATATGTGAAGTTAGGTAAACATATAATTATGTGTAGGATTATCACACTTCAACTGTAAGCTCCCTGGGCCAGGCTATGTCTACCTCATTATCCTTTAGTAAGCAGAGTCCATAGTATCAAGCAATACTGTTACAATTGTGTGCTGAATTATGCAGCTCACAACAGGCAAAGTAGAGCACTTGGATGCTGTTCATAGATTATTATTATGATTATTTTAAAACTGAAGCACTTACCACACCAAGTGATGCAACTGCTTAAATTCATTTCTGGGTGAAATATGTGTGACTACTTTAAAGATATATTTCATATCGTTCAAATTATGTCTGGTTGCTTCACATTTAGACTAAAAACATAATAGGTTTTTAGTTTGGCAATCAGAGCCACACATGTTGACATGTAAATTTACATAGGCTTAAGCCATGATCTGCTTTTTTAACAAAACCTAACATCTGATCCCTTTTCTCAGAAATATCAGTACAAGTAAAATCCTGTTGACTCCAGTGGCAACTACTTAAACGTTATACCAGTTGGAAATATCTACCAGCATTACAGAATGTGTCTGAGGGTATGTCTACATCAGCATTTTATTTCAAATCAGAAACGCATTTTGCTTCCTAGTCATCCCCATTCAGCACATTTTGCCTGCATTCTCAGACTGCACAAACTGAATTCCTCTTGGCTAAAGCTATACTAGAAGATGTGCTTCCAGCATATCTACTGTACATCTGCTGCTAATGGGTATTCAGTCCATGGGACCAGAAGAAAACTGGATACATCAAAATCCCATGACTTCTGTGATGCACGTTGGGTCCTCATCTCCAACTGTATTACTCTACACATCAGGCTCTTTTTTTAGAAATTACCAGAACATTTGGGCACTCAAATTTGGTTGCCTATTACACTTATTCCATGTATATTATTTTATACAATGACTTTCGTAAACATTTTGATATTTCCTCTAAATAAAATAACCGATCAGAGAGTCCTCTTCCATACAGGGACAAGCCCAAACATTCAGCTACACATGTATTATTTCTTCCATGCTCCCAATTACAAACTCTGTTGCAAGGTCATAACTAAACACTGATGGAAAAGTTGACATTAGAGTGCTTCATTACCCAGCACTAAATTGAATTTAGCTTCACCCTAAACATAGCTTCTAGTTTCTGCAGCCTCTCAACTAGCACTGTAAATATTTGCTGCTCTTGGCTTAGACTGGCGCACGCTTCGTTGGGTTAGAAACTGGCTGGATAGCCGGGCCCACAGAGTTGTGGTAAATGGAGTCAAATCCAGTTGGAGGCCAGTCACTAGTGGCGTTCCCCAGGGCTCGGTGCTGGGGCCGGTCCTCTTTAATATCTTCATTGATGATCTGGACAAGGGCATTGAGTGCACCCTCAGTAAGTTTGCAGATGACACCAAGTTAGGTGCGTGTGTCGATCTGCTTGAGGGTAGGAAGGCTCTGCAGGAGGATCTGGATAGGCTGCACCCATGGGCTGAGGTCAACTGCATGAAGTTCAACAAGGCCAAGTGCCGGGTCCTGCACCTGGGGTGCAATAACCCCAAGCAGAGCTACAGACTGGGAGAGGAATGGTTGGAATGCTGCCAGGCAGAGAAGGACCTGGGAGTGATGGTGGATAGTCAGCTGAATATGAGCCAGCAGTGTGCTCAGGTGGCCAAGAAGGCCAACGGCATCCTGGCTTGTATCAGGAACAGTGTGACCAGCAGGGCTAGGGAGGTGATCGTCCCCCTGTACTCGGCTCTGGTGAGGCCGCACCTCAAGTACTGTGTTTAGTTTTGGGCCCCTTGCTACAAGAAAGACATCGAGGTGCTTGAGCGGGTGCAGAGAAGGGCGATGAAGCTGGTGAGGGGCCTGGAGAACAAGTCCTACGAGGAGCGGCTGAGGGAGCTGGGCTTGTTCAGCCTGGAGAAGAGGAGGCTCAGGGGCGACCTTATCGCTCTCTATGGGTACCTCAAGGGAGGCTGTAGCGAGGTGGGGGTTGGTCTGTTCTCCCACGTGCCTGGTGACAGGACGAGGGGGAATGGGCTTAAGTTGAGCCAGGGGAGTTTTAGGTTAGATGTTAGGAAGAACTTCTTTACTGAAAGGGTTGTGAGGCATTGGAACAGGCTGCCCAGGGAAGTGGTGGAGTCACCATCCTTGGAAGTCTTCAAAAGCCGTTTAGATGTAGAGCTTAGGGATATGGTTTAGTGGGGACTGCTAGCATTAGGTCAGAGGTTGGACTCGATGATCTTGAGGTCTCTTCCAACCTAGAAATTCTGTGATTCTGTGTGATTCAACTAGCACTGTAAATATTTGGTTGATGATTTCCTTTATGTCCTCTCTAATAGAAGTTCTTATACTAGGATACCTATGAGGAAATCAATGATATTAGAAAATCCTTTTTTTTTTTTTTTTTTTTTTCACTCACTCCTCCTAATCTCTGTGGCAATTTGCAATTTGCAAAGCCCAATTTGTCCTTTTGTTCAGTTTCACTAATCCAAGACGAAGATCGTAAAGTCTCCCAAGTGGTCTTTAATTAATAGCTGACATGAATATACAAACGTTCTCACTTAGACTAACACTGGAAATTAACAAATATGTCTGCAGTCCCTCAGGATTTATTGACAGTCCTTTCTTAAACTATTGCTTGCAGAGCTGTTGCTTATCTACCCTCAAAATATCTTTGTTCAATGTGGCCAGGTGGCCTTCTTCCCCCTCAAATGGTGATATAACTTCATGAAGGAAAATGACTACATTTTAGCTCACATTTTTTTCTGTTCCACTTGGTAAAGAAACATGCCAAATACATTAGGGACACATTGTCCAATATGTTCAGATCTCAACCTACAGTTCTGTGAAGTGTTTTCATAGGAAAACCCTCCAATACACTAAATTCTTCCCTTTTTTAAGGATATAACAATACACATATGGAAAGACAGGCCAATGCCTCATAGAAAAATGGAAAGATAATTTACATATTTCACACTGCATCACTGATGTTAACTCAGTGCATGTATGGCCATTCTGCTGCATATGCACATGATGACTTCCTTGACATCTACATTAGTTGCATTAACAAAGACAACAGAGAAATGTACTCTTTTAAAGAGTGCTATTGAAAGCACCAGAATGCCTTTGCTCTTTTTAATACCACTTCCTCCTTCCCACGGTTCAGCAAGGCTGTTTCTGGTTATAACAACATACAATAGAACTTCAATTCCTCTTTGTTTCTGGAAGCTTGTATCAGTAAGCAGGGTAACAAATAGTTGAATAGGTTACCGAAGTTTTCTGTGGTTAGTACTTGGAGCATACTACTTACATGTATTTATAAAAGTCACATTCACAAGCACACTTGCAAATGAAAACCTTCTCTCTCCAGCCAAGTTCACCCCAGAACTGCTCCATGCACTGAAAGGGACGAAGCCACATAACAGTCTTGTCACTGCTATTGAAATTTAGAAGATATTAAATACAAAAGTGTCTATACAAAGCAGCAGCAAGATTCAACAGAAGAGATCTTCTACTTTGCTATTCAGCATAACCAGGAGAAGTAAAGGGGCAACCAGTAAAGTAAGAATATCTAAAGTATTTGGGGATTTGCAATGAAGTATAAACAAAAATACCATTATAATAAGTATTATAGCAACTGAGCTGGGCAGGTAAGGTAGAGCAAAGTTCCAAGATACAAAATATCTCAGATGCATCCCGTGATTCCCATTCAGTGGGATACATAACATTGCACTTTTCCATAGGTTTCGCTAGTACCACATAGGCTGGGCTTGTTCAGCTCAGCAGTGGGAAATTTCACAGAAAAAAAATCTGTAAAAAAAATAAATTTCACAGAAAAGATCTGATAAAGTAACTGAATATTGGCAAAAGATTATTTGCAAGTTTGCTTGAAAGCAGAGAAGCAGCGTGGGTGGTTTTTTTTTGTTTTGTTTTGTTTTGTTTTTTCTTTAAGTAAAAAAGGTGTAATTACTTCATAGCGGTTAGTGTAAGTAACAACACTGAACAAATTGCAGTGATTACAAAATCCTCTATAAATATGGGTAGCACTATTCTTGACAATAATTAGTGTACAGCATCTCCTCAATAGTATCATGATTAATATTTATTCTGATGTTGTTTTTGTTCTGGGAGATGGGAGGGGACAAAAGGGAAGGGAGATAACATTTAAGTAGAGCTGAGTATGTTTTTGAAGCAGAACCAAAAGCACAAAAAAAATCTGTTTTATTTTTCTGGTTACTGTCATTCCTTCCTCCCCTCAAAAAGGCAATGCAAATGGTGCTGGTTTTAAAAGTAAAGTCAGAAATTATGTGGAGTTGGAAATGCTGAATTATTCATGAGTTCTGATTGAATGGGATCATTATCTCTGGTCTTACAAGCTAATAAATACTGTCTAATGCCTGGGTACTGTTTTGATCTAATGGTGTCAGAGGGAAAAAAATAAATAAATAAATAAATAAAAGGACTTATTTTTTGCAAGCTAGAGCCTAAATTGGGGAGGAGCTCCCTGATGAGTTCGTTGCAGGAAAACCATGTGTTTTTTTTTCCCCTTCCATTGACTACAAGGTTCACTTTGCAGTTCTCAGTTCCATTTGCTGCAAAGGCATTTTAACTTGGCCATGAGGTTAAGATGTTGCTCTGTGCTGTCTATACAATGACTTACTTATTTCTTATAATTTCTTATTCCTTTCCTATTTCCAGTAGTATCTTTATATTTTCTACCCCTCCCCCTGCTTTCCAATCTCTTGCACCTCACAGTACAAAATACCCCAAACATTCAAAGAGGCGGATAAAGCAAAGTAAGTGATTATGGCATCTAATCATCCACCTGTCAGCAGTCAAATAATCTTAAATTGCACTGTTCCGTGTTTTATTTCAGAATTGACTGTGGTGAGTCTACCCTCACTTGATTTAGGAACCCAAATTAAGGTTCTGCTGAGCCAGCGATCAAAGAAGGAGGGGAATTTGTTAGAGGTGCTATGCCAATGTCCATTGATAAGATGTGAAATAACAACAAAAAAATCATTCAAAAACTGTATAAATTAAAATGAAAGCCAATATATTTCGTTGGATAGAATTTCACATGCTTTCTTGAGGATTACTTTTAGAATGGGACTTGTTTCAATAAGAAGAAATAATTAGGATATTATTACAAGTTTAAAACCCCTCATAATTAGATAGGGATTAGTAACTTCGTTTTCATATGATTAACACAATAAAACCCATTTTTCCCCAAAGTAATTGGAGACCTATTAAGCAACATGAGATCATATATCAAGGGGCCTTTTAGTAATTCTGCAGTTTGTAACATTTACACAGACTGAGTCTTCCACAGACAAAGTCTTCCACAAAACAGCTGGCTTCATTCTGTCAAGAAAATACTTAGTTTTGGTTGTATTTATTTTGCTGTCTAACACAATCCTTGAAATTATATCGTTTAATTAAGGATTTTTTTTTAAAACTAGAGTTAGAAATGTGTGAACAGCTAGGGGAAAACTGTGAACACTTTCTCAAATACTGCATCAGTAGTGGAGTGCTCTGCCCCAGTTTAGCATGGGAGAACCTACCTGGTACCTCTACATTTAAGGGAGTATCTCCTAATATTTTGCACATTCCAAGCTTACAAATGCCTAGCAATATGTTTTTGTTCGTTTGTTTGTTTTTGTGTTGTTGTTGTTTTTTTTTTTTTTGCTAGTAAAATCATGTTAATGCTTAGCTCTGTTATGATAACTAGGCTGAATATGAAGCAAATTATTGACACATTTGCTCTTTGTACACACAGTTCATAAGCAATAAGTAATAAAGAACAGATGCGATATAAATTTAGTTTTGTGGGTCTATTCAGTAGAATAATTCCCCAAACATTACCTTTTCATTCTCCCTTTTTAGTGTTTTTAACTGCAGCAAAAATACAAAATTGTTCCTTTTGCTGTTATTAAGTGGGGACGTGATCACCCTTTCTGGTGATGCCAGTCATTGCAGCCAATGAGACCTTCAGACAGTAGGCATTATCTGTCACACTCCTGGACCAAAATAATAAATAATATGCCTGGAGGTGCCGCGTTTTGTGACTGCTAGTTTCCCTGCATGGCATATGCCTCGATAGACTCAGATGAGAGGCGATTGCACAGAACTGTGATTGTGAGATGACTTAGCAGAACCCATGATGATGTCCAAATGGCCTCCTGCAGAGGGAAACAGGGGTAATTGTTTGTCAGGGGAACGAGCACATCTGTATGGAGGCATCCTCTGCAAACCAAGCAGCCATGTGGAAAAAAAAGAAACAGAATCACAATGCAGCGATGCTGCACTGGAGTCTAATAAAACGAGTCACAAAAAGAGGTGGGAAATGAAACAATGTATTAAATGACCAGGTTAAAAAGCTGTTACAGGTGTGCACTAGACTGAAAACAAATTGAGTCATTTCCAGGCAGTTTTGTTCTTTTAAAACAGTCAGGTGAAATTCTAGGAGTCCCAGCAAGGAAAGTTAAAGCAGCAAACCTGTGAAATGTAAACACGTTCCCAAAAGCGAAAGCAGGCACATAGCAACCAGTGTGCCTGTACATTCTCACTTGTAATAGGGTGGTTTCGTAGCCCTCATCTCTTTGCTGCAGTATTTTCTTCTTCCAGCTTTTTAATTTTCTATTTACTTTTCATGTGATCACTGCATAGAAAACTAACATCCTCCCAACATCCTTTCTATAGCAAAGATACTGGATTTCAGAAACGAGAACCCATCAGTGTCAAGCCAGACAATTATGACATCAGTCACAGCAGTGGGAACTTGCCTTTAATGTCGACAGGGACAGAAACAGGCCCTTAGAGTATATTAAGGGCTTTATTTTAAACCCTTTCAGCATCTTCTGTTTGATCAGAAATAAACTGAAGCAAACAAGCTAATTAATCGTTTACTGAACTAATTCCCCAGTCTTTTCAACCCACATCTTAATTGTTTATTTTCTAACTACAGAAGAGCAGACATACTAATCTCAACAGTAGGAAGATTCCCTGTAAATCAATTAATCGATTACAGCTTTATTGATCTATAGGCTATAGAAAGGAGCCAAAATTCTTCAAGCTTCATCTGTACTCATAATCTACTAATTACACCTTACCAATGGACATCTGGAAAGGAGTCACAAAATGAGAGCCAGGAGTTCCTATACTAACTTCACTACACTAACATAGAAAAAATGTTCTTTTGTTTGTTTAAATGATGTTATGTAAACTCTCTCTTTAAAAAGTTAGCAGAGCATTTAAAAATACCTTCTAATCAGATCTACTTGCAATCAAAAAAGCATCTAATTCACAAATTATTAAATGAAATTTGCAAAGTGAATCAAACAAATAATAGCTTTTATTTTTCCCTGATGAGTGACTTGTAAAACTTGGGCCAAAAAAGGGTATATAATTATTTCAAGAAACAAAACATTACAGAAATCAACATAGCAATTACTTTGCACTTTTCCAAAAATATAGGTTGATCTTTTAACAGAAAATGATTCTCTGAAAAGTTAGTCTCACTGAAAAAATGTTCCAATGAAGCATTTTGACTTTTCTGAAATATCCTTGTTCTCATGTTTTCCTTCCATGTCTTTCTGTCAAAATTATCCACTGCAATTGATCTAAATTTTCAATTGCTTCCAAACCTTCAAAAATGATACTTTTGGGGAACTTATTCTCTCCCATACAACAAATGTTATATAGCCCTATTCACAAATATTTGTGACAAAGCTTTGAGTTTAAGAATGCTTCTTCAAAAATAAAGTAAAAATTAAAATGTAAAGTAAAAATTCTGGGGCTTATACAGGGCATGCTACTCTGTAGATGAATAGAGTTTGGGGCTATGTAACACATCCCACACTGTGGGTAGCTGCAAGGTGCACAGGCACACATTTTTCTACATAAAGTCTCAGAAAAGAATATGGGAACATCAGTTAAGGAATTGGTGGAAGTGCTGACCTGTTTCACCATCAGCTGAAAAGAGAGTAACCCTGTAAAAGCCCTTCCACTGACATTCAAGTTTTCCTTTTTGAAGGGAAAAAAAAAGGAGTTTCAGTAACAACAATTATCAATTGTCTTGTTAAGGCAAAATACACATGGTCATTAACAAGGTGGCAATATCTGAGGGCCAGTCACAAATTTCTTTCAAAAATGTTTTGATGGGACACTGGGCTTGCTTAAGCCCAGACTAAATGCTCTTGATTGATTGTTTCCCAAAGCAAATTACAAATTGAATAAAAAAGCCTTTATTTTTTTTCCCTAAAAAAATCATTTTCTTTTATCCTCTGCCTCAAATATTCACAAAGGTGAGTTTCTTACAGGCAAACCAGCCATGGGCAACAACAAAATACATGCTGCTGAAGAAAGAGGGGTTTGCTTTCTCGGTGCCTTGCCCACATTTCCCACTATCTGACTAGAGCTGCTGAGGTGTACCTCCTGTCTCAAAGTAGACCAGGTGGCAATGGTAACATAACTGAACATAAAGATGTTTTCTCTGGGTTGCCTGAACAAACAGAACCCAGACCTGACGAATAGCTTCCCAAAAAAATCTACATACAGCTGAAGAAGAAATAAACATGAAAGTACAAAGTGGTGAGGCGATCTACTGTTTAGGCTTTACTTGTTGGTTCTGAGCTCTCCTCTTCTCTGCTTAACAAAAAAGTTTATCTAGCTTTGTGGTGCCACGGGATGCCATGTTGTAAAGGTCATATTCAGAGCAATTACCCTTCTACTAAATTTAGCGTCCATGGAAATACACAGAATTTCTATTCTACATATAATAAGTCATATATTTTTCTACACATAGTATATTCCAATTTTGAACAACTCCAAGGCAATAGAAATCTTTTCTATTTCTACTATATTGTGTGCACAAGTAAAGCCTATGTTTTTATGTGATTGGAAAATTATAAAAAAAAATTTTAAAAATACTTAAGTAACAGTGATGTTAAAAATCACCATTTCTCTCCTCAGCTTTTACCACTGATCTTGTGAATATCATTTAAAACTGTTTTATTACACTACTTAAGGGTTTTTATGATTTTCAATTATTAAAACTGTACTTCTGAGTAAGTGTCCTTCTGTTGTAACACTGAGAATTTGTATCTAATTGCCAGGATACCAGCCTGTGCTTTAAAACTGAACATTTAAATATTTTAAATGGTGCTTTATTCCTATTAGTTTTGAAAATGATGAAGATCAACCACAAAAGTAAACTGGCAGCAAAGCTCTGCTTTAGCAGTGTTTGTCAGGCTGCACATACTGTCATCCTGACTTTCGCCATGCAGGAGACAATGAAATACTGCTAAAGACACATCTACCAAGGAGGCAGAAGCAGGAGTCTATAATTTGTGCCTTCACCCACACCAGCATTTTTGTCCTCCAAAAACATGGGAAGCAATTGTTCAAATCCTCTTCACTTTCTTCATAAGAGCTTTTTCAACTACATAGAATATGTCTGACTAACTCACTGAAATGTGGCTGGGTTAATAGAAAATATACCGCAGACAGTAATAATAAGGAAAGTTTTATTTTACCATGTTGAATCTATTGCACCATACTGACCCATTACATATCCCCTCACCTATACACAGAGGCTAATCAAGTAGAAAGAAGCAAAATTTGATGGGCAAAATCTGTAAATCTGTGATTACAATTACTGTAAGAGGAAAAAAAAAAAAAAACAAACAACAAACAAACAAACAAAAAACTTGCTTTGGTTTCATATAATATAAAAGCAGACAAAGTACAGTAGGAGCAAAGTCAGATAAATTTATAATGTCTTTTATAATGTCTCAGTACAATTTTGATAACCTTGCAATGATACAAACCATAGAAAGAATATTTATTATAGAACTAACCGAATGAATTTTACAAGTCCAGAAACTTTCTGAAAGGGACAGAGTAACTTACTATATTTGCAAGTGAACACTAAATATTTCTATATACTTGTAATGGAAAATGTTATTGAATATAATGGATGAACTTGCTAAATAACTAAATATGGTGAATTTTTATGGATTACAAAATGAAGCTAAGTGGATATCAGAATTTCTTTTCTGTATGAAGTAGTAAAAGCAGTAAGATGTAATTAGACCTTGAAAATGAAATGGTACAAGCAACTTATAGTAACTTGTAAAGAACAATACATAAAATGTGAAAGGACAGCACGCATTATAAAATATAGTGGAGATATTAGGATGTCTGCATGATAACTCATGAAGAAACTCATACTGCAGAGAAGTACGAAGACTTCATAGGAATCCAGGCCTTAAGAAACTAATGCAAGATTTGTTCTTGTGTTAAGATAAGATTTCACTACCTCAATACATAATTTTTTAACATAGAAAATCAAAGTAAGAATCATTAGAAAAAGAAATGGTGTGCCAAATGAAGTCTAATTTCTCTGCTACATGCTTTACTTCAGGGGTTGTATTAAAATCCGTAATACTAACAATGTGAGTGAGTAATCATTTGTTGAATTGTGTCCAAATTGGTTGCTGACTAAATCAGATCAGATTAAATAGATTTGGCAGCTTGAACTCAAGATTACCTATTTTTTCATTTTCTTTCCTTAATTTCAGACATCACACCTTGCCCAGTTTAACCCCCTGGCAGTCTATTAAATCATCATTTTTCAGTACAAAAATAGCATAAACAGCCTAAATTCTACTTTGCACAGAACTGAAAACAAAAAAGTATTTAATTTAGCAGGCACTCCAAATGAAATATTTCCCCTCCTACCAGGCATTACCTCTCTGTTCCAGCTGTACTTTCCTATCTTATTGTATGGTTCTCTGGTAGAACCTTTTAGTTGCTAGAAAAACCTGTAATGAAATTAACACACTGGCCAGCAATAAGTCACAGCTGGTAGTGATGGCAGGCAGCTCTAAATATGTCTCCATTACTTGTCCTTATTCAACAGAAAAATCATTGTTGTATGCTGTTATATACACACATGTCGTTGTATTTCACTAATCTGTGCACATGTATATGTATAAACTTGTATCTTACATAAGCTTTCCTAATTTAGCAGTGATCTCAAACAGTATTTTAGTATAGTAACATCATCTTAAAATGAATGATCATCAGTAAACATATATGTGAGCTTTCTAAGAGGAATCAAAGTGATGCCTTTCAACAAGGTATCTGTCCTGGAGTATAACTATGTTGAGATGCTTTTTACCAAAGCAAAATAAGTTTGTAAAACGTGATTTTATTTCCTAACAGCTAGTGAAAAAAGCATTTCAGAGATTTTCCTTGGAAAAATAGAGCCAAAGATATCAATACCTTATTACACTATCAGATCACTCTTCTGTGCCAGCATTTGCCTATAAATTTTCAGTTAGCACTGCTCTTTTTAACTTAGAACACACACCATGGGATCAAGGGCCCCATATAATCCCTGGCATCTTCAGGAGCTGAAGGAACTGGGAACGTCACAGGTGGTGCTTAATCAGGATGTGACAACAGCACCCTTTGGGGATTCATTGCTCCATGGAGAACTGATCAGGGCCAGGCATACTGACGGCTGGCCTTAAGGAACCCTTTAAGCTTATTCATTGTACAACCCCGTAAGGCCAACAAAACTCCTCAGGAGAGCACACAACATAGCTGTAGTATGCTCATGTTCAAATGGCACAAGAGGCAGATGCTGGACATGTCCTGTCTCTCTGTGCCAGCATATATGTCATAACTACATAAAATGGAAAACTCAACAGGAATTATTGAGAACTCTTTGTAACACCCAAGCCACTCACTTGAAAGTCCCTAGTTTGAACAAGGTCCAGCAGAAATTGAGGTAACCAGGAGACTGTCCTGAAGTAGGTGTCTCATGATATGCAGTTATGCCTGTCATCTGGGGAAGCATCAACAGAAATGATACATCCTTGAAAAAAAAAAAAAAGTCTTTCCATAAACATGATTTTTGTGGAAAAATAAATGAAGCATTTTCCAGTTCTTTCCACTGGTGACCTAGTCTTTCTTTCTGGCAGACATCTCCAAGAAATAGCATACAAAACAGAAAAATGTTGATTTGCCACGTTCTACCTCAGTCTGATTTAGCATAACATTGCAGTATTTTTCTGTGTCTTTTATATCCCCAATCACTTGATTACTGAGTTGCATCATTGCTGAACCCTGGCCCATAAAAACTGAGGGAACACAATGACAGTCAGCCAAAACATCACAAACAGCTGCTTGTCTAGACATATTAGTAGTGTCCTGAAACTCTGGCAGCCTGGTAACATAATCTAAAATAAATTGCACCACTATTCTTGAAATGTTTCATTGTGATTATGTAAATCACATTTATTTTCACTGGAAAATAAAAAAATGCAGGCAAAAGAAATCATGAATCATTGCCCCTTGGTTCCTAACTAAGGGTATGATTCAAAGGAAGGTATCTGCAAGCTTTTTTCTCTAACGAAAGACTCCTAAGAATAGCATATTCTATAGCATGAGGGGACAAATTAATAACAGTGTTACAATATAATTATTTTCTTTCTGTTGTGTGTGCTTATTTTACTGTTGCAATTATTTGTTTATAAGCCATTAAGTTATCTGAAAGGCCTATTTGATATTCTACCTCTGATTTAATTAGTAGAAGACAGTCCCTTTACAGTAAACAAAGTTTAATTTTGTGTTTAAATTCTCAATTGAATTTATCATTTCTTTGCTTATTTATATCCATTTCTAATTAAAAATATATGGTTTTGTTCAATCAAAATGTGCGATTAAGTCCTCAAAGTATGTAACAGATTGCCACCAATGGCACATAGCATTGAGAGTCCCCACAGAGTCACTCTGTACTCAAAGTTACTGGTTCCTCAGCTTGTGAAGAAAAATAAATGAGAAAAAGAAAAGCAGAAAATGGTCTCTGATTTGCACTAGCCATGAAAGACATCTGTAGTCAAAGCAAGGAAGAAAATCGAAAGCCATGGGCCTGAACTCTGGGAGCTTTACTCCCGTGCCCTTATTTGTGTGATTTTTCAGTCAGTTACCTCAGGCTGTCAATGATCCGAACTGCAACTTTTCCTGACTCCAACTATTGCACCTTTGAAAAACTGAGCATCTTTGAAGACTGAGCCCTACACCAAAGGGCTCCAAGTTTCAAGTGCATTTAATGGCTAGAGATATTCTGACTACCTTGGCTGCTCAGATAGGGCCTTAGAGGTAGTTAGAATGAACAAGGGGATGAGAATTTGACTGCTTGTTTTTGTCACTTTAATATTTGGCATTTCTGTGGCCTAAAAAGACTAGGGAAATCATTTAAGAACTAATGAAGAGCTATTTACCTCCTAAATCTTCTTCCCTTGAGTAATGAAATAATTACCCTCCCATAATCATGGAAATATTCAACTTGAATCTTAAATTGAGCTGTTGTGAAAAGTGGTAGTAATGTTACATAGGTGATCACCATGGTAACATTGGGAAACTGCACTGTTGGCAAGCCAGGAATATCACGGACTCACAGAATCACAGAACTGAAGGGGCTGGAAGGGACCTTGAAAGATGATTGTGTCCAACCCCCCTGCAGAAGCAGGTTCCTTAGAGCAGGCTGCCTAGGTAGGTGTCCAGACAGGCCTTAGATATTTCCACAGAAGGAGACTCCACAGCCTCCCTGGGCAGCCTGTTCCAGTGCTCCATTACCCTCACTGTGAAGAAGTTCTTTTGCATGTTGGTGCGGAACTTCCTGTGATCTATCTTGTGACCATTACTCCTTGTCCTGTCCCTGCAAACCACTGAAAAGAGGTTGTCCAGATCCCTCTGTCCCTCACACCTCAGGTATTTGTACACACTGATGAGATCCCCTGTCAGTCTTCTTTTCTCCAGGCTGAACAGACCCAGGTCTCTCAGCCTTTCCTCATAGGAAAGATGCTCCAGGCCCTATATCATCTTTGTGGCCCTCCGCTGGACTCTTTCCAGGAGATCCCTGTCTTTCTTTTACTGGGGAGCCCAGAACTGGACACAGTACTCCAGGTGAGGCCTGACCACAGCAGAGAAGAGGGGGTGGATCACCTCCCTTGACCTGCTGGCCACACTCCTTTTAATGCACACCAGGATCCCATTGGCCCTCTTGGCCACGAGGGCACACTGCTGGCTCATGGTCAGCCTGTCATCCACCAGGACCCCCAGGTCCTTGTCCTCAGAGCTCCTCTCCAGCAGGTTGTCCCACAGCCTCTACTGATACGTGTGGTTGTTCCTTCCCAGGTGCAGGACTCTACATTTGCCTCATTTGGTTTCTTCCTGCCCATCTCTCCAGCCTGTCCAGGTCTCGCTGAATGGCAGCACAGCCTTCTGGCGTGTCAGCCACTCCTCCCAGCCTTGTGTCATCGGCGTACTTGCTGAGGGCAGACACTATTCCTTCATCAAGGTCATCGATGAAGATGTTGAATAAGATTGGACCCAGGACTGACCCCTGGGGAACACCGCTTGTCACAGGTCTCCAGCTGGACTCTGTGCCACTGATCACCACCCTCTGAGCTCGGACAGTCAGCCAGTTCTCAACCCACCTTGCTGTCCACTCCTCTATCCCACACTTTCTCAGCTTTGCTATCAGGATGTCATGGGAGACAGTATCAAAAGCCTTGCTAAAGTCAAGGTAGATGCCATCCACCACTCTCCCCTCATCTACCCAGCTGGTGATGCCATCATAGAAGGCAGTGAGGTTGGTCAAGCACAATTTCCCCTTGGTGAATCCATGCTGACTACTCCTCATAACCTTCTTCTCTTCCAATTGCTTGGAGATGGCATCCAGAACAAGCTGTTCCAACACCTTTCCAGGGACAGAGGTGAGACTGACTGGCCTGTAGTTTCCCGGAGCCTCATTCTTGCCCTTCTTAGAGACCAGAGTGGCATTGGCTATCCTCCAGTCTTCATGCACCTCACCCGTTCTCCAGGACCTTTCAAAGATGATAGAGAGCGATTTGGTGACCACATCTGCCAGCTCATGCGGATGCATCCCATTGGGACCCATGGATTTATGTGCGTTGAGCCCACTCAGACACTCCCATGTCTACCAGGGAGGAGCCCTCCATTTCCCAGATCCTTTGTCCTATTGCCAGGGGCGAGGAGTCCCGGGGAAGTGTCCTTGAAACAAAGACGGAAGCAAAGAAAACATTCAGTATCTCTGCCTTCTCAGCGTCTCCCGTGACCAGGACACCCCCCTCATTCAGCAAGGGACCCACATTATCCCTAGTCTTCCTCTTGCTGTTTACATACTTGAAAAAATCCTTCTTATTATCCTTTATCTCTTTCATAGAGATAAAGCCTCATCTCTAGGTGGGCTTTAGCCTTCCTCGTCACATCCCTGCAGGCCCTGACAACACATCTATACTCCTCCCAAGAGGACAGGCCCTTTTTCCACATTTCATAGACCATCCTCTTCCTTTTGATCTTATCGATGAGCTCCTTGCTCATCCACGTGGGTTTCCTGCCCCCCTTCCCCGATTTCCTATTCCTCGGGATGCACCAATCCTGAGCATGGAAGAAGTGCTGCTTAAATGTATCCCAGCTCTCACAATTACCCTTGCCTTCTAGCAACCTATCCCATGACATACTCCCAAGCAGGTCCCAGAAGAGGTCGAAGTTGGCTCTTCGGAAGTCCAGGGTAGCAATCCTGCTTTTAGCCTTGCTTCCTTTGCCTAGTTCCATCTGGAACTCCACCATCTCACGGTCGCTGCATTCCAAGCTGCCCCCAACCTTCACATCCCTAACAAGGCCATCCCTGTTGGTAAGAACGAGGTCCAGGAGCACCCCACGCCTCGTTGGCTTCTCCACCACCTGTGTCAGAAAATTGTCCTCAACACATTGTAGGAACCGTTTGGACTACTCGTGCCTGGCTGAGTTGCTTACCCAGCAGATGTCGGGGTAATTGAAGTCCCCCATGAGGATCACAGAATCACAGAATTTCTAGGTTGGAAGAGACCTCAAGATCATTGAGTCCAAACTCTCACCTAATACAAACAGTCCTCCACTAAACCATATCCCTAAGCTCTACATCTAAACGTCTTTTAAAGACCTCCAGGGATGGTGACTCCACCACTTCCCTGGGCAGCCCGTTCCAATGTCTAACAATCGTTTCGGTAAAGAAGTTCTTCCTAACATCCAACCTAAAACTCCCCTGGCACAACTTTAGCCCATTCCCCCTCATCCTGTCACCAGGCACGTGGGAGAACAGACCAACCCCCACCTCGCTACAGCCTCCTTTAATGTACTTATTAGAGAGCAATAAGGTCGCCCCTGAGCCTCCTCTTCTCCAGGCTGAACAAGCCCAGCTCCCTCAGCCGCTCCTCGTAGGACTTGTTCTCCAGACCTCTCACCAGCTTCATCGCCCTTCTCTGCACCCGCTCAAGCACCTCGATGTCTTTCTTGTAGCAAGGGGCCCAAAACTAAACACGGTACTTGAGGTGCGGCCTCACCAGAGCCGAGTACAGGGGGATGATCCCCTCCCTAGCCCTGCCGGCCACACTGTTTCTTATACAAGCCAGGATGCCGTTGGCCTTCTTGGCCACCTGAGCACACTGCTGGCTCATATTCAGCTGACTATCCACCATCACTCCCAGGTCCTTCTCTGCCTGGCAGCTTTCCAACCATTCCTCTCCCAGTCTGTAGCTCTGCTTGGGGTTATTGCACCCCAGGTGCAGGACCCGGCACTTGGCCTTGTTGAACTTCATGCAGTTGACCTCAGCCCATGGGTGCAGCCTATCCAGATCTTCCTGCAGAGCCTTCCTACCCTCAAGCAGATCGACACACGCACCTAACTTGGTGTCATCTGCAAACTTACTGAGGGTGCACTCAATGCCCTTGTCCAGATCATCAATGAAGATATTAAAGAGGACCGGCCCCAGCACCGAGCCCTGGGGGACGCCACTAGTGACTGGCCTCCAACTGGATTTGACTCCATTTACCACGACTCTTTGGGCCCAGCTATCCAGCCAGTTTCTAACCCAACGAAGTGTGCGCCAGTCCAAGCCAAGAGCAGCCAGTTTCTTGAGGAGAATGCTGTGGGAAACGGTGTCAAAAGCCTTGCTGAAGTCAAGGTAGACCACATCCACAGCCTTTCCCTCATCCACCCAGCGCGTCACTTTGTCATAGAAGGAGATCAGGTTCGTCAAGCAGGATCTGCCTTTCATAAACCCATGCTGACTGGGCCTGATCGCCTGTTTGCCCTGCAAGTGCCGCATGATGACTCTCAAGATAATCTGCTCCATGAGCTTCCCTGGCACTGAGGTCAAACTGACAGGCCTATAGTTCCCCCGGTCTGCCCTCTGGCCCTTCTTGTAGATGGGCGTCACGTTTGCTAGCTGCCAGTCAACTGGGACCTCCCCCATCCTCCGTTTTGCATTGATGTATTTGTAAAAAGATTTTTTGTTGTCTTTAGTGGCAGTAACCAGATTGAGCTCCAGACGAGCTTTAGGCTTTCTAATTTTGTCCCTGCACAGCCTCGCAACATCCTTATAGTCCTCCTCAGTGGCCCGCCCTTTTTTCCAAAGATTATAAACCCTCTTTTTTCTCCTAAGCTCAAGCTGCAACTCCCTATTGAGCCAGGCTGGTCTTCTTCCACGTCGGCTCGTCTTTGGGCACGTGGGGACAGAACACTCCTGTGCCATTAAGATTTCCTTCCTGAAGAGCGCCCAGCCTTCCTGGACTCCTCTGCCCTTCAGAACCGCCTCCCAAGGGACTCTACCAACCAGTGTCCTGAGCAGCTCAAAGTCAGCCCTACAGAAGTCCAAGACAGCTGTTTTACTGGTCCCCTTCCTGGCCTCGCCAAGAATAGAGAACTCCACCATTTCATGGTCACTCTGCCCAAGACAGTTTCCAACCACCACATCTCCCACCAGTCCTTCTCTGTTTGTGGGGCACTACCCCTGATAGGCTCAGTAACTAGCTGCATCAGGAAGCTATCTTCCACGCTCTCCAGAAACCTCCTAGACTGCTTTCTCTGGGCTGTGTTGTGCTTCCAGGATATGTCTTGGAAGTTGAAGTCCCGCACGAGAACAAGCGCTGATGATTTCACAACTTCTGTCAGCTTCCTGTAGAACTCCTCATCCGTCTCCTCATCCTGGTTCGGCGGTCTATAACAGACCCTGACCAGGATGCTTCCCTTGTTGGCCTTCCCGCCCCCTAACCAAAGGGACTCAACCTTGTCATTCCCAGCCTCGAGTTCCACAACATCGAAAGATTCTCTAATACAGAGAGCCATACCACCACCCCTTCTGTGCTGTCTGTCCCTTCTGAAGAGCTTATAGCCAGTCATTGCAGCACTCCAGTCATGAGAGTGGTCCCACCACGTCTCTGTGATGGCAACCAAGTCATAGCCTGCCTGCTGCATGATGGCTTCCAGCTCCTCCTGTTTGTTACCCATGTTGCGTGCATTAGTGTAGATGCACTTCAGCTGGGCCATTGCCTTAACCCCCGGCCTTGCCATTGTTCCCCCTGGCACAGCTCCAACAAGCCTTGTTTCAGCCCCATCCCCCTTCTTACCTAGTTTAAAGCCCTCTCAATGAGCCCCGCCAGCTCCTGGCCCAGGACCCGTTTTCCCTTTAGAGATAGGGACCCGTCTGCAGCCATCAGGCCGGGTGCCGAGTAAGGCGCCCCATGGTCAAAAAAAAACAAGATTTCTGTGCTGGCAGCAGCCCCCGAGCCATGTGTTTATCAGGTGGGCTTTTTGTGTCCTGTCAGTATCTCTCCCTGCCACCGTAGGGATAGACGAAAACACCACTTGTACTCCCGCTCCCTCCACTAATCACCCCAGCCCCTTAAAGTCCCGTTTGATAGCCTTGAGGCTTCTCTCTTCAATGTCATCACTGCCTGGACTATCAAAAGGGGATAATAGTCAGAGGGGCGAACCAGGTTGGGAAGCTTCCTGGCAACATCCCTGACCCTGGCCCCAGGGAGGCAGCAGACTTCCCTACAGGTAGGGTCAGGCCGACAAATAGGGCCCTCTGTTCCACGGAGAAGAGAGTCTCCCACAACAATTACCCTTCTTTCTTTCTTGGTGGAGGCAGTCCTGAGGCGGAGTCGACTTCCTTGCCCTAGGCATCCTCCTGAGTACACTTTCTACCTTTTCCTCAGCTACCAGTCTCAGTCTCCAGGGCCTCAAACCTGTTGCATAAGGGCACCTGGGAAGGTGTGGCCAGTGGGGGAGGGCATCTCCTGCGACGTCGAGCAGGGACCTGTCTCCATTCCTCCTCAACTCCCAGGTCCCCTCTCTCTGCCCGACGGTGACAGGGCAGGGGGTCCACCCCCATTTGGGGTGTCTCACCCCGGTACTTCTCCTTGAGGCCCTGCAGGGAGTTGCTTCACCAGTCTATCTCCTGCTCACACTCCCTGATATCCCTCAGCCTCTCCACCTCCTCCTTGAGCTCCGCCACCACGTGGACCAGGTCATCCACCTGCTCGCACCTCACGCACGCAGTTTCTCTGCCTCCCACCGATGGCAGCAACAGGCTCAGACACTCCCCACATCCAGTGACCTGAACTGCTGCATTTTTGAACGGGTAGTCGGTCTGGGTGTGTACCGACTTTCTGGAGAGCGCACCGTGCCTGGTGGAGACCATTGCAGCCTAGCTAACGGCTGTCGTTAAGGAGGTGTTCGTATGGGCGGGGGAGAGCGCTCTGCCCTTCCTGCTCGCCCTGCCGCGCCACTCCCTTCTGATGCACCACACCCTGTTTGCCTGCCCTGTTCGCCGTGCTCCCTAGGGGCAGATTTTGAACGGCCGGGAGGGGGCGCTGCTGGCTCTGCCTACGCCTCGTCAGCCTCCCTCAGGAGGGCTGCCAGGTCCTGGCGGCTCCCTCAAGTAGTCTCAATGCCAGAAAATTTAGCCCTTCCTGGCCTGATCCCCAGTTCTGCTGCAGAATGCGTCTGCCCTGGAGCCGATCGCCTCAGCAAGTAGGCTCATGATCATGAGGCTACTACTAGCTGCTCGTAGAAGGCCTCATCGACTTCCTCCTCCTGATCTGGAGACCTGTAGTAGACCCCTACCACCATGTCTCCCATACCAGCCCAGCCCTTAATTCTTACCCACAAGCTCTCCACTTGTCCTTCACCCTCCCCCAGCTGGAGCTGGGTACACTCTAATTGCTCCCTCACATAAAGGGCAACCCCACCCCTCGCTTCCACAGCCTGTCTTTTCTAAAGAGGACATAGCCCTCCATGACAGCGTTCCAGTCATGCGAGCTGTCCTACCGCATCTCAGTGATCACAATGAGATCAATGTCCCAATTGATCGTGGTCACAATTGTCGTGGGTCACAATGTCCCATGACCGAACACAGATCTCGAGCTCATCCTGTTTATTTCCCGTGCTCCATGCATGGGAATATAGTTTTGCTTTTCCCATAAGAACCAGGGTTGAACTCTTCCAAGATCCCGTAATACAAGTAAAAGTGAACATTTATCTGTCTCACCCACATGGGAAAAAGGCTTTAAAACAACAACAACAAAAATAAAAAATAAAAAAATAAAAATTAAAAAAAAAGAAAAAAAAACAACCCAACCCATCAGTACACCACCCATAAAGTGAATTTATAATGTGACATCGCTGTTTGTTGGCGCTGTATTATTATTTTATTTTATTTTTTACCTCTGTACAAGACAGGTTCCAAAAGAACAATGCTGTGGGACTACAGGGAGAAATCAGATTTACTCATATAACTTATGTAATTAGACATCCTGCAAAATATTAGAGCAGTTACCTTTTAAACTGTGGTTATTTTACAAAGAGAGCCCTCCCATTTTGCTTGATTTTTGACTTCTCACACAAGATAATTTTCTAGACCAGCAGTGGTCATTGCATCTGAAGCTAGTTCACTTCAGGGTACCCAGTGCAAGTACCCTAAGCATGTGCTTAGGTTCAGAGAACTATTCAAGGAACAGTGAAAGGGATGATCAATACTACAGATATTGTTTCCATCAGCAGTCTGAGAGATACAATGAAAGACCATACACTGAATCCCTACCAGAAATGGTACAAGATTAAAACCTCATAGATAATGTAAAACATGAAGGACAATATAGAAGAAGCTGAGTAACTTCAGCTAGGGTTTCACAGAAACAAGGGGATGAACTAATGTGCTTTTAAATAATCCACCACAAATAAGTGATTGGAGGCTCTGTATCAAAGCTGAAGGACCTAACATTTTCCCAGCACAAGGGTACCATGATTTCCACTTTGATGTCTGTTTTTCTGTCTACATGCTGTGTGGTATGAAAGGCATGACTATTCAAAGGGCAGACTAAGCATTTGGGATACTAATCTTACATTAAGCAAGGTAGAGAAACTGAACTGTCAACAACGTCAGAGTACACAGTGCTGCAGAGATGGCAGATAAGATATCCAAAAGGCATTGCCTGTTTACAGCTAAGTGGGATTATGTGATCCTAAAATGTAAAGTTCATTAAAAATCCAGATGAGAAAATAGAAGATCTTGAGAAAGGATGTATAATTCTAGGAAATTACCAGGAAGCAAACGATTAATTCCTCCTGAAAAGGACATTCTACTGCAGAATAAACATACTTGAGGAATGTTCACATTCATTCTTTGGAGAAGATAAGGAAATCTTTTTGCCAGGCTGTTGCAATAAAATAGCAAGCAGTAGGTTAGGTGAGAACAATAACAAAGACAACATATGTAGACTCTGAAATGATTCTGTTCCTCTTGAACTTACAAGTGAGCTACAGACTGCTACTACTTTTCTTCCATTATGCACAGCAGAGCTTTATCTCCTAAAAATGGCCATCTGTTTAATTTTGAATTACTTAAACCGTTACAACATGTGAACTGCAGGATGAACCCAAGAGGACTGTCCACAGCTGCTCACTGACAATATCAAGCTTGGGATGGGACTGGTGGAATGCCATCATTTGGCTGTAAGCTCCCTGCTACCCAGCAGTTATGGTGAGTGGTCCACTGCAAAAGGTAGCCAGAATTCTATGAAACAGGAGTAGAGGCCACTGCCACATAGGATTCACCCTGTCCGCTTAGCACAGAAAGAGAAGATGGAGACAGCACGGAAAGAAGTAGGGTTCAAGAACACTTTGACAAGTGTAGAGAGGTGCTGAGGCAGGAACAGCATGTGGTATCAAGTAAAAAATACCTGCTTTAGCCAAGTACAGATAAAGACAACTCACAGACTTTTAGAGTGTTGCAAAGGCAGAGATCAGTGCAGAGCCTTAGACTTTGAGCAGCACTTCTTTCTTCTGTGGACAGCAGGGGCACATGACTAACGCAAGATTGCCTACAGTTCACTCTTAAGAGACTTCAGAAGTTGTAAGAGACCTCTTTATTCCCAGAGAGCCTGGAATAACCATTGTAACAGATGACACGTTCATAGTAGACTGTGGTCGTGTGAAAGAAACAGGAGATTTCTCCCATGGAAGAGGTTCTGAATCAAATGCCCCTTTCACCGACTCTGCCATCCAAGCAAATTCAAATTTACTTGTCAGCCTATGGTCAGCTGCCCATCTCAAAAGCCTTTCCATTTACACAAACATAGCACTGTCCAACTCCTTCCCTTCAGCAGGACCATATGGATTATCCTCTCATAACCCATTCCCAGAGTGTTCTCTGGAACGATCCTAGCTTTGGTCAGGAGATCTGAGAGGGCTCAGCACTCCACATGGCTCACCCCCCTCTAAATCTGTAGAGAAAAGAAACAGCTCTTTCAAAAGAAAAGTTCAAGCTCTGTGCCAAAGAACACACAGTTTAGGAAAATGGGTCCAAAGCACTGAAGAGCGTTATCTAAATATTTCATTACCTCAGTGCAACCACTTATCCAAATGAAGAGGGATCCAGCTCATTCCTGCCTCTCCTGGAAGACTCAGCTCTCTCTGCCTGCATCTGATCCAACCTGCTCACAAAGCCCTATTTCCTTTGATCTAAAGTTTAGGATTGAAAAAAAAAAAAAAAAAAATCTAGTCCAGGTAAAGATTTTTTTAGGTCGGGTGGATACAAGCCACAGTTATTCACTAATTAACATCTTCCCCATTGTGCTCCAAGAGCATTAGTATTATCTAGGATAGATTCTTATCTCTGCCTTTTTCTCTGCCCCTTTGTTCAGTTTTGGGCCCCTCGCTACAAGAAGGACATCGAGGTGCTTGAGCGGGTGCAGAGAAGGGCGACGAAGCTGGTGAGGGGCCTGGAGAACAAGTCCTACGAGGAGCGGCTGAGGGAGCTGGGCTTGTTCAGCCTGGAGAAGAGGAGGCTCAGGGGTGACCTTATCGCTCTTTTTAGGTACCTCAAGGGAGGCTGTAGCGAGGTGGGGGTTGGCCTGTTCTCCCACGTGCCTGGTGACAGGACGAGGGGGAATGGGTTTAAGTTGAGCCAGGGGAGTTTTAGGCTAGATGTTAGGAAGAACTTCTTCACTGAAAGGGTTGTGAGGCATTGGAACAGGCTGCCCAGGGAAGTGGTGGAGTCACCATCCTTGGAAGTCTTCAAAAGACGTTTAGATGTAGAGCTTAGGGATATGGTTTAGTGGAGGGCTGTTAGCGTTAGGTTGGAGGTTGGACTCGATGACCTTGAGGTCTCTTCCAACCTAGAAAATTCTGTGATTCTGTGATTCTGTGATTCTGTGAAAATCTCTTTGACCAACTCTGACCTGACTAATAGGTAGTGAAGGTCTTCACTTTTTTTCCCCCTCCCTACTCAAAAGTAAAGTTTATCTCAAAAAGTTTTTCTGTTACACTACTTAGAACCATATTCAAGTTAGGAGTGTATTTCATGAATGATTTATAAACTGAATGCTTTACAGGCTACAATTTTCACATAAGGAAACAAATGTCCTATGTACATCAAAGGCACACCCTACTGGAGAATAGGTTTCTGCATTGCTATTGGAGCAGTAAACTCATAATTCATTTTCCATTTGCTAGTCTTGGCCACTGTATTGTATAAGCAAGAAAATGCCATACAACGAAACCTTTTCCATTGACTGTTCTGACAGCAACTCACAAGAACCACTAGAGACCTAAAAGGAAAACTCAGACATTTCTGGGTGGGAGGCAAGCAAGGCTGCATAGTGTGTGGCTCTGTCCTTATGCCCCCTAGACCAGTCAAGTGATTCAGATCTCATACTTGGGATACATGTCCACAATGGCAGTGGGGTCCTTGTATATGGAGACTAGGAAAGAAAGAGATATTACTTGTTTATTTACTTGCTTCCAAACTGCAGTCCACCATGACCACCACATCATTTCCTACAAAACTCTCATCTCCCCAGTGCTCTCCAGGTCATTTATGTATATGCGTAAACCCATTGTCTCACTCCCCATTGGGAATTCCTCTCAGTTTGGCAGCACCTAAAAATTTAATAAGCTACTTGCTGGCCCATTATTCAGGTCATTAATGAAAAATAAGAATAATATCAGATCCAGAACAGAACCTTCTTGATGTTCACCCAACATACATACTGGTAGTGAACCACTGATAATTCCTTGCTTTTTACATATCTTTACATATTTCAATGTCTTTCCAGCAATTGAAATAAAGTTGTGTTCTATACATTTTCACTTTTCCCACTCCTTAAACATAATTACTAACTTCACATTTTCTCTCATCTAGGTAATTTTCTGTCTTTCAGAAGTTCTTATGGGTGGCTGTTCAAGACTCCAAGATTTCATCAACCAGCCCATTAACTACCAAGTAAAAACTTCACCTGTGCAGCTGATTTGAAAACATCTAAATTTTACCTATATTACATCAACTGTTTCTATCTTGTTCTTTCCTTGTGGTGCTGGTGTAATCCACATTATTGCAGCAGACCTTTATATTGAAATCCAACACAAAAGACATAAAACACTCAAATCCTTCCACTCTCGCCTTCCAATAGCCTTTCCTCCCTCTCAAATATTTTCTCTGATTTATATGCTTGCAGCTGGCCTTAGTGAGCTAACCTAGTTTCTGCTTTGTGTGATCTTCCTTTTCATGTTTGCAGTACGTGAAGAGCTCTTCATTTAGCCAACTCGGGCTCTTACTGTATTTCCTATCTTTCCTCCACAATGGGATAATTTGCAGTGCCCTTAGCAGCATTTCCTTAAGGAACTGCCAGGTCTCTTACTACATTTTTTCTTAGACCAGCCTCCCAAAAATCTAACCTAACTGTGTGTAGAGCAGACCTATTCCCACAAATGTAAGTCCTGATAAGGACATCAAGGATCACAAAAATCAGGTTTGTGGTACTCTCATTTATTGTGTTTCTTTGTTTGTTTAAATTTCAGACAGTTACCAAACTGTTGATAAACATTTTTTTCTCTTCATGCAGGAGTGGCTGAGTACCCTCTGGGTACATCTACACACTTCCACATCTTCTGAAAAACAGATTTTCTTCAAACTATTTTAAATTGATTGATAATGGAATTCATTAAGAAGTGAAGAATACAAACAGTGACTGGTCATGACCTCCAGCAAAAATAATACGCAGGTGATAGCTATGTGTATTATTTTTCTTGAGATGCTAGTCTAATGATTCCAGTCTCACTTCTCTAGTGTATCCCTGCCTCCAGTTCATTCATCCTTTTTCCTTGAAGTCATTCTGGTCAATATTGTGATCTTTGGTATTCCCAAAGTTTCTAAGTGCAAGTGGCATCTGTCGGCATTGCAATACAAACAAGAGCACAAAGAGGAATAAATGTAGCATACTACAAGACTAGAGAGCGTCAGTCTCTTAGATCTGCATCCATTAAGATGTTTTTGTTGTTGTTTTTGTGTTTTGTTTTTTTTTGTTGTAGATGTTTGTTTGTTTGAATTATTCACCTGCTTTTGATGGAGTTACCAAGGTTTGGATTCCCTTCACTTTCAAGTGATCCCAAGCTCCTAAACTTGAGGTAAGTACAATTTTTTACACCAAACATGTGAGAATTTTCAGTGCATAATATAATCCAGAAAAAAAGTCCATCCAAGAGTAGTGATTTATAAAAAAAAGAGGAACCAAAAATTAATCCTTGTACTGTACAAAGATTTTAGTGAAGAAATAAGAAGAGAATTAAGTTATCTCATCTTTTCAAAATAATCTAATTTAAGAGCATGTATGCCATGGACTTGTGCTCTTGTTATTTAGCCACCTTTGAAAACCCCTCCTCTGCACTACCAATTTATTAGTGCTCCCTTGTCTCTAACACTACTGAAATAAAAGCATAGCTTGTCTGAAATTGGGCTACCACAAATTAGTAAGCATTTTATTTCTGATAAATTGTATTGATACAAGCAACTTGTATTACTCCCCCATAAAAGTTGATAAAGAGCAACACATAGGACTTGCATTCATCAATACTACAAATTGTTAATTGAAACAGTAACTACCCTGTAGTTTATAGAAATGACTGGCAGACGCACTAGACTTACTATATTTGGTGACCTAATGTGTCCAGAAATTAAGACTACAGTCAAAAAGAATAAGGCTAGAGGCCATTTAGGCCTAAAAGAATAAGGCCTAAGGTAGTTTAAACTGTGATTGGAGAGCTGTTAATTTCCTCTCATGCACAGAAGGTAGCTGGTAACGGGAAGCTTGCTTATGCTATGTGCATTACACCATGGTTTGATGGTTCAGCTGCACAGGCCAGAAAGGGCACAGGCTGAAAACTAATCCCTGGCAACATCTCTACGCACCCATTTATCCTGGAAAAAACATCCATAGATAAATCACCCACTATAGATGATCCAACCCTTGAGGCCTTAAAAGATTGATGGTTTAGATTCACAAGCCACTACTTCATCAGCAAATTCTGATGTAATTTATGTGAAGAGCTAGATTCTGAGAAGTTTGTCTAGCCATATTTACTCAATGAACAATCTCCTCGATATTAACAGGAGAAATTCATAAATCAACCTACTTTTTAGGGTGAATAAAATCCAACCCATGATTACTAGTGGTAATACTTCATGTTATAACACTTTCATATGGTTTAACTGTCTATTTTGCAGGAGTAGACACCACTATTCCCATCCAGATGTAATAAAATCATTACTGAAAAGAGGAAATACATTGTGAATTTTTATCCAAGTTCTGAGGAAAAAATAAAAATAAGAATTATAAATTGGATTTTTAAAGGACTAATTGGATTACTTTGATTTTATAAAAAAAATGAAACATAACACAACACAAACATAACATCAGAAGAATTTCTTTGCATGCTCATAGGAAAACAATATTCATAAACAAAATTATTTTGTAAGATGAAGTTTTATTAAGAGATGATTTTAAAGAATTTTGTAGAGTTCTAATATCACTCCTGTTAAAGCCATACCCTGTTTGTAAGCAGAAAAATCCTTCTTCTTGAGTTTACTTGTCAGTGGAAGTCTTCATGTACAGATGACTCATATAGAACTAGACAAAGATTATATATTCTCTACAGAAAGCAAGTATTTTCAGAATTTGCCAGGCACTGTTTCTGGTCCTCATTTTTTGATTTATGGCAATACATTTTGATTGACTGCTTGACTGAGGAGTGTCCTGGGTAAGACCCACTTGACATTCTCAATCGTTTTCCTGAAGTCTCCAGAAAATGAACCGGTCCCTTTTGCTGTTCTTTTACCAAGCCTTATGACTCTGTATCTTTATATGGAATGAAAGACTCCAGATCTAAAGATAATCAAGACCACATGACTGAAGTGTGAGCCAATTGTATGCAGATCTAGGATCCAACACTGTAAGGTTAATACCTCCTTGTTGAAAGCATATAATCATTTTGAAGTATCTTCTTTGTTTTGTGTGTTTTTTTTTTTTTTTTTTGCTTTGTTTTTAAAGAATAACAAAAAACAGAGCCTGATGTTATGTGCCTGGGAGTAGCTATCTAAGCTTCAGGCAATACAAACGCTGCTATTACTGGGGAGTAAAAGCTCTGCATAATTAACAAACATCATCAGCCTTACAGTTCCTGTAGAATGTAGTAAGTTCCTTGCCTGAAGGCTGCTCTCAGCCTAGTAAGTCTGTTTACCCTGTCCAAGATTAGATTAGTTTAATTATTATGAAAAAGACTGCTAAGATCTTACAGCCTAATTATGCAAATGTTTCTAAATGTTCACAAAAGTAATTTATTTATTTGGAGATAAATGAATCTGTTTTGTCATAAACCAGATTGCAGTCCTGGCAATGTACAAGCAGGGTTATGTGCCCTTAGGCATATCTTTCACCACAAATATCAGTGGGACCCCTGGATTACAACATTTATAAATACATAAGTGGTTTTTATCAGGTTTTTATTGTTTTTGTAAATTATTATAATCCCAGAAAGAACTATCGCAGGTTTAATACTCACCAACCTTGTTATGAAAACAGGGTTTCTCAGCAGAAGCATTTAAAAGATGCTAACAGCTAAAACATTCCTAGTAGACCTATTAAGGTACACCTGTTTTATTATGCTTTGGAACTGATATCTTCTAGAGTTCTCCTCTCCTAGTACAGAGTCTTGCTGCTAAAATAACCTGCATCAATAAAGCACTATTATTCTAAATACTGTGGTAACATTCAAGGTAGACAGTGCTAAGCATAACTCGAAGCAATTCCTTTTTACATTAGAAATTATGTAGGTTTACCTTGTAAACATCATTGCAGTTCAGAGATTTAATTCTTCATCTATTTGTAATTACATGACAACACATGAAATAGATGCAGAAAAACTGTTCTATATTTAGCTACTGCTGTAGTTTCATTGCTATTATCATGGAGATAATCCCTAGGCAGCACACTGCTGCCTTCTGTGAACTCATGCACATTCAAGACAGAGGGCAGAGTACTTATATTTTGGAATGGTAGACGCTTAAAACCTGATCTTGACCTCCACCCCCCAAAAAAAATAACAAAAAAAAAAAAATAAGGCTTAATATGTTGCACAACTATGTAAAATGGAGCAGGACATATGCGCAAAATAAGACTGGCCTTCAAAGAGTTCAAATCTTTTCATAATGAGACAGTTCATCTGTGGGTAGGAGATATTTTGCACACTGCAGAGCATACACCCCTAACTCCTGGAGGCATCAGCTTCTGAGGGAACTAAACAACATGCACCTTTAAAACACAGCACAAGAAAAGTTTAGCTGTATGCTACCAGCAAAGCAGGTGAAACAGAATCACATCTCTATGTAACTGGGACACTTGGAGCCAAGTTCATTTAAACACTATTGTCTGTTTGATGCTGTAATGCTTTCTGGCATCAATGTTTGTTTTCTATTTGAGACATCAGCATGACATTTTACTGGAAATATACTGTATTAAAACCAACGCAGAGTGACTTCTTGATTTGTTTCTAAATTAACCATTCCTTAAATAAGCAGGGAATCTCTATATGGGAATTATACCCACAGTTCCGTGTATTAAATGGAGGATGTGAGCAATGATTTTAACTGGCTGCAATGACATCACCATTATCGTGGATATTCAAGACATTAGAAGCTGTTTGCTGTCAGTTAAATGATCACATCTCAAGTGCACCTGCTTTATAATTATTCATTTGGAGCAGGATCATTAGCATATTCCTTAAGTCATTTACAGGCAATTTGACTCTACTGTAATGATTTTTTTCCCTCTTTGTAACAAATTAATGATATATATAAATACGTGAGTACAAATGAAATTCACATAATTCATACCATAATTAGTGTATACCGAAGGACTGAAGGTTGTCTAACTTGCCTTTTTTTGTTGTTGTTAACAAGGCTAGAGAATGTGGAGAATCATATGACTAGTTGATAGGCACACATGAACACACAGGAGCATGTCCAAGCACCTATAGTATGTATTTTAAATACCGGTAACTCCTTTGGGGATTTTCCACAGCTCACATGCTGACAGAACTTCCCTAAAACCTCCATCATTAGTGCAAGATAGTGCTGATCTCACCTTGGCTTGCATACAAAGCTCTTTATAGAGAACATTACTGCTGGGGTGAAGGATACTGTAAGACTGTCAGAAAACTGCAGTGCACACTCATTTTGGCCCAAAGAATCACTTTTCTGTAACACCTGAGATGCCATAATTGCCTACCCTAGGCAACATCTCTTCCTCACAAGATGCAGTGGCCTGCAAAAATGCACAGCAGAGTTTGCACAGATCATTCCTACGTATTATTATTTGCTCTTAGCATGTGGTTAGCCAGTGTCATGGAATTTCTGCAGAGAGGCAGTGAGGAACAAGGGAATCAAGTCAAATTCCTTCATTAATGATATGCAAGCGAAGGGCAGCATGGTTCAGCAAACTACTGGGTTGAAGTCCGTTTACCAAGAGGGTCTCTTCTGTCTCCAGCAGCCCTGTTCATTACATTGGCAATGTGACAGTGAGCAGGAGACCTTCTGCAGGCACACATAGAAGGAGAGATGGGCATGGGAGCATTTCTTCTCCTAACATGCCTTGCCAAAAAAATGTGTGGAAAACACCCACCATTTGGGGAAATTTCTATTATACAGCTGCTCTTCAGGACTAACCTGAGAGCATCTGAGAGAGAGACATCTATAGATAGGGTGAAAAAAATATTTCCAGCTTCCTTTCAGGTGATGGCAGACGGTTCCTGAGAGTGCTAGAAAAGCCCCAAAGGATATCCACAGGAGCAGTATCACCTCTGCCCCTGCTGAGCAGTCCCTCTCGGACAAGTGTCTAAGAGGAACTGAAAGTGACCTTGGAAAGTGTAGTTGCATATGAGCATAGGAAACTTGGAGGTAGCATTTTTTAACTCCAAGCACCAGACCAAAGACCAAAGCATTCTGGATGCCATACGTGATTTTGTATGACTAACAAATGCAAAAAAACTCTTGGATTTTTTTTTTTTTTTTTTTGAAATTATTTTTGTGCTAGACTTCTGACTAGAAATCTTGGCCTTAAAAACACCATGATTTTTCTATTAGCTTCTGCTGCCATCACGATACCAGTCAGTGCTGGTGAACCAATGGCAGATGAGAAACCTAGTAGCATGATGCAAACATCCCTGAGCTCGTGATCTGTTTCCCTAATTATCCTGAGAAAATTACAGCACCCTTTATGGAACAAAAGCCTTATAAAAAATAATTGTTTGTTATATGGTTATCAAATTCTCTAGTTACAATGTGTAAATTTGACAGGTGCATAAAAAATTAAATCAACTTATTTACTAATGTCATCAGTGGGTGAAAGTGCCACTGTTATTAAAAATGTTACAGAAAGCTGAAGAATACTAATCACCAACGGACATACCAGTTATAAAAATCAAAGCACAGAGACACTGTGATGGAAGTAAAAGGAAACTGAGCCCTCAGTTGTTTTAATTTTTTTCTTCCAGGTGATAAACTACTCATACTTAGATAATCTCACAATATAACCATACCTACTGTGCAGGATATATATCATTCCCAAGTATCAGTTAGAAATGGAGATTCAAAAAGACTGCTTAAACCTTTGTATATTACACTCACTCTATCAGGGTAATTTACTGTTTTTAATATACAACTAAAACGTTACAGAAAACAAAACACTGGATTATAATTTATTTTACATTACTGAAAGACACTCCCTCCAACAGTGTATTCTGCATTATTGAAAAGTGAGCACTTGCCTTCCTTTTTCTCTTGGTACAGCTCCTGTCACCATTACTGGACCAGATGGCTCTGCTCTGCAGCCCTTTCTCAGGATCTGATGTCTGCGGTGTGGCATGGGAGAGGTTTTACCTCTCCCAAAATGAAATCTGACAACTCACCAGCTCTTAAATATGACCTGCCCTGCACATCCCTGCATAACAGCCATGGTTAGTTACTTACCAGACAATAAAGCACAGATTCCTCATAGGATTTCTCCTACTTTCCACCATGACAGCAACTGATTAAAGCAATTCACAAACAGAAGAAAGCATTCGTTATTCCTTCACTCAGTGATGGAAAGCATCAGTGCCACAACAGAAAGCCAAAGGAGAGTCCCATACCTATATTCTCCTACCTAACACAGACTCTTCCTTCAGTGCTCAAGCCAACCCAGTCTACCTGCCCAGCTTTGGATAAACAGCAAGTCCTCAGCCTGCAGCTTCTCAGTGCTGTGATTCTTCCCTGGCTCTGAGCTGCCACGTTTCTCTTTTGCCTTCTCTACTACACCCTCTCTAAATCCCCCTCTCTTTCCTCAGGACAGAAGAATGGGAATTCTCCCCGGCCATCAAATAAGCCCTGGAAATAGTAAACCATTATACTCTGCATTGTTTCTAGGCCAAATTAAAGCTGTGCATCTGAAGCTTACCTGAGCCAGCACTTTTCTTTTCCTTCTAACTTTAAAGACCATTTTACAGACTTCCTTGACATAAAGCTGCATTCACTCAGGCAGCAATGTGCAAGTTTGAAGAAACCGGTAATACATATCAGAATAATGCAGAGAGCTCATCACGACTCATTCTTACTTTCTTGGTGCTCACTGAAAGCAGTTTTAGATTCGTGAACTGCATGATACCACTGAACAGTACCTGAGTGCCTTCTCTGGGTGACAAACTTACACAGTCAATTTGTTGGACTTGTATTCAGAGCCAGGGCAGAGCAGTATCATTCCAGTTCCCTCCCGCTGAATGCTCCTTTCACCCTTCTTGGGCCCCTTTAGCCATAGCCACTGACTCACCACAGCACCATGGATTTCCAATGCCTTTTAACTTAGGGAAACAAAGGGCAATGGACCTTATTTGCTCTGGATTGCTGCACTATGGTGTGTGCAAGTGAAGCAGAGACCCCTTTTCCCCATATCTTTGCTATAGTTCTATTTGGATCACCTACTGGTGTGTCTACTGAAAATACATGCCCAGTAAAGCAGTTATCTTCTTTACCATCAGTTCAGGTGCATCGACATCAGACTGTCGTGGTTCCCCTCAAGTGGGCAGCCGAGCTCCACTACAGCCGCTCTCTCACTCCCCCTCCTCAAAGAGGAATGGGGAGAAAATATGATGAAAAGGGTTCAAAGGTTGAGATAAGGACGAGAAGATCACGCAGTAATTATTGTAACGGGCAAAACAGACTTGGCATAGGGAGATAGTAAGATTTATTGCTTATTACTAACAAACTAGTGAAGTGAGAAACAAAGGAAAGAAACTAAAAGCACCTTCCCCCCCATCCACCCTCTTCCGCCTCCTCCCCCCGAGCAGCGCAGGGGAACGGGGGAATGGGGGTTATGGTCAGTCTATAGCGCTTCTTCTCTGCCACTCCTTCTCGGTCACTCTCGTCCCCTGTGCTGTGGGGTCCACCCACGGGATACAGTCCTTGATGAACTGATCCGGCGTGGGCTTCCCACAGGCAGCAGCTCTTCCAGAACTGCTCCAGATATGGGTCCGTACCACAGGGTCCATCCCCCAGGAGAAAACTGCTCCAACCTAGCTCCCTCACGGGCAGCAGCTCCTGCCAGGTCACCTGCTCCTGCGTGGTCTCCTCTCCACGGGCTACAGGTCCGGCCCGGAATCTGCTCTGGCAGGGGTCTTCCACAGGTGGCAGCCTCCATCGGTGCAGGGCCACCTGCTCCACTGTGGTCTCCTCCATGGGCTGCAGCGTGGAACCCTGCTCCACCGTGGTACTCCATGGGCTGCAGGGGGACATCCTGCTTCACCATGGTCCTCACCACAGGCCGCAGGGGACTTCTGCTCCAGCGCCTGGAGTACCTCTCCCCCTCCTTCTGCACTGACCTTGGCACCTGCAAGGCTGTTCCTCACTCCTCTCACTCTCCCAGCTGCTGTGTGGCGCAGCATTTTTTTCCCTGTCTTAAATATGCTCTCACAGAGGTGCAAAACAACATCACTTATTGGCTTGCCTCTGGTCAGCAGTGGGGCCCTTACCAAACATGGGGCAGCTTCTAGATCCTTCTCACAGAAACCACCCCTATGGCCCCCTGCAACCAAAACCTTGCCACGTAAACCGACTACACAGACAAAAGATAAGGAAACATTATGGCATCTGTATGTTGCAAAGGCAAATAACCAAATTTAAATCAAGCGCTACATCATTTTTCATCTCTGACTATTCAAAAGTTTAAAAAAATAAAATAAAGTAAAAGTGCACTACACAGTACTTCACACTCAGAAGAGATTTATTTCATTTTACTGAGGCTTTCTGTATCACTCATCACTGAGGTATCCAAAACCAACATGTTTTGCTTATGAGAACAATAGCCTGTAAATTTCTGAATTTGAAATATTCATGAGAAATAGGTAATGACATTTACAGCTTAACACATGTTGGGCTTCTAATGAAAGATCAGAAAAAAAAAAAAAAGCCAGAGTGTAGTGTAGCATTATTCTTTGTTTTAGACTATTCTGAAAAACTCATTCTACATAGGAAAACAGCAAGTGGAATTGGGGGGTTTCCAGTTATAGAGGTCATTGTCTGGGAGAAGATCTATGGCTTACCCAAGACAGGGTGTCCCTTAGCACTGCTGAGTAACTCTTGCACAGCAGCATCCCATGAAGTGGAAGGGAATGTTATTTCCTATAGCATGGAGCAGGTCTGTGGCCTATCAGTTATAAAATACTGCTAAATTTTTTACCCTTCTTTGCATTTGATATGTTTACTTTTTAAATTGCTTTTTTTCCCCTCTGAAAATGTATCATTTGGTAGAGAACATCTATTTTAACTGAATGGCTAATCCCTGTTTTGAGATAAAAGAGTAATGATAAAAGGGTCTGACAATGTTATGCCTTATTTCATTTTTAAATCAACATTATCACATCATTACAGATTTGCCAGCTCTATACAACAATTATTCAGTTGATTATTTCAGATCCCACACCTCACTAATGCTAAGTCTTGAAAACTTTCTTTAAATAGATATTGCTCTTATGATACTTAGAAGCATTTCTCACAATTCAGTCTAGCTTCCCAAATCCTGAACATGACATGTCATAGATATTGCAAATATTAAATTACAACAAATAGAGCACTGATGGTAAAAACAAATCAAATCAAAACCATATGTTCATTTCTACATCAAAATTTAAAGTATGCTGTGATTCTGGTTGCAAAAATTTATCTCACTGTATATTTACTATTGATCTGTCAAAAGAATACATTACATTGAATTTGATCTCTCCTCACTTCACATCAAAACCATTCCTTAGCTCACAAATTCTTTGTAATATAAGGAAAAAAAAAATTAAATTTTTAAAGAACGCATCTAAACCAAGGCTGAGTTTCCCATTGGTAATGAGACTAAGCATGTTAAAAGGGATCTACATCTTTGATTAACAGGAATTTCAATACCCTCAGAGCACCTGTTGACTACAGTATTCAACGTTCTGGATAGCCTTGTGTTAATCAACACATACATGTTTAGATACATACATGTATGTGATACCCAAAGAACATGCAATAAGCCAACTTAAATTGGTTCAGCCTATTCCCTCTGCCTTCAAAGGGCATTTCAGTGACCTGGAACCACTCTTCCTCACCCCACACAGAGGCTGAAAAGTTCATCTTATTTGCTTAACTCAGGAGCAGAAGTTATAACATTAGGTGCTATTTTCATTTCTCTTTTTCAAGAGTTCTGACCTTCCTAGACAGGCATCAGGTGTTCTTACCAGGAGGATGCCCTCTGCTCTTTTTCTTCTACTTGAAGTGGGAGCCCCTCTCTGCTACATATAAGATCTTGTCACTCTGTTGTCACATGGCTCACAGCTTCATTACAAGCATTTTGCACATCTCTGGCTGGAAACCGTAGATGAGAACAGCTTTTTAATGTTTGCTGTAGTCTGAAAGAATTGTGCATTTATTCAACTGAAAGCAGTAACAACAAAGGAAAAAAATATTATTTTCAATGCTACTTTCACTGCACATTTCCAAGATGAGGCACTGAAGCTTCATTTGCAGTCTGTTACAAAGGATATCAAGACATATTTAATATCTAAATTGTGCACAGCAGCAATACAGAAAGAAGAGACAAAATTGCTGACTATGTAACTCAAGACTGGGCGACAGAACATGCTGCTCACATTCCCTGCTCGCTTAATGTGCCTTTGTGCAGAAGCTGACACATCTGTATAAATGTTATAGGATGCTGGCTTGTAATTGAGGTCTCTCATTGCAAAAATAAGGTCTACGGAATTAAGTTTCTGAAGCGTCTGCCTACTAAAACTTGAAGATAATTAAAGCAGTCATCCACAAGATGGCTCCCTCTCTCTGTTCGCATTACTGACTCAGACCTGAGCAGAGAGAACATAAATAGTATTCAGGTCAAAAGTGAGATTACGGTTTGGAGGAGTAAAACTGCCTCCACAGGGGAAGAGCTGACTTAGCTGACTTAGGGCAGCCTATGTGACGGTCGGGAACTATACATCGTCCGCTTTCTACAGACTGGAAAGTAGATGAAGGGTTTGGTGGGGTGTTTTGAAATCACGTCAAATTGTTAAAATCACGTTAAAATAAAGGCATGCACTTACTCCATCTGTACTCTAAACTAGTGGCTTCAGTTCCTCAGCTACACACCTCAGAGGCAGTGTCTAAATTAGCAATCCCTGCCCTTCAGGGCTAACAGAAGTGTTTAGCTTCTGGACTGGATCTGAACAGATAGCTCCTGATGTACTACACACATGGGCAGTGAGGCTTCTTTGCAAAGGGGAATTGAAACTGGCATTCCACATTTCGCAGGGGGGGGGGGGGGGGGATTAAAAAAGAAGTGCAGTAATAATAAAACACATTTCCACTGATTTTCTTTACAGTTTTTTGTTTGCGAAATTTTAATTCATCTCTTATACTACACCTATGGAAAATATCTTTGTGTCATCTGAAAGCATATACAGTTGAGTGGCTTTAAAACCTACTGGACTCACAGAATCCTTTCACACACATTTATCCTGGACCATTATGTATCTTTGCCTTATTTTCAGTGTAATGCAATTTACACTGTAAATTAACCTTGTTAATTAAACAATTAAATTTACCTTGTTCTGTTTATATGCTTATATATGCTTACCTTAAACTTGGGGATCAGACTTATTCTTGGGAATGAATGCTACAGATTTATTTATGAAATGATTGTTTAGTTCTAAAGAAAATTCTCAGAAATCATATTTCACAACAATCTAAATACATTTGACTGAAACAGAAATTGTAGTACCTTGCCTTATTCCACCATCACCAACAGCTTTACACTAAGTGATGATCTGCTTATACAGATACTCCTCATTACAAAACGTGCTCTTTCTATGCCCAGCATTTGAAGTAGCTTATCTTTAGGTGGTTCCATCAGGTGGATTCAGGATAGTTGTGCTTTCAAATAACTGCCCTTATGAGCAAGACACAGACACCAAAACATGAGACTGGGAACATTTGTCACACTGTGGCTTCCTCTGACTCCCAGCAGTACGCTGGGGCAGGGATAGGTGCAGGGAGCTGTCTCTATCCCCCACTCTCTATTTGCTGCAGAAAGTGGCAAAGGGCTGCAAGCAAAGTCTTCAGTTCTGTGGGATTCCTAGCATGGTTTGGAGCTGGTGCCATACGGCTTTCTTAAGTATATCATGGGAATAAACTGGGGCACCCTCTTACCACGTTATAATCTGAGGCACCTCCAACTTCAGGCTGCCTCATCTTTACCACAGCAGAAGAGTATATCACTGGCAGCTGCAGCAGGTGGGACGCTGTGAGATTACTGTATAATTTATCCTCACACACCCATGTTTATTGACCCTAGAATATAACTTCCTTGGTTGTACTCATTTTGGCAGAGGATCTGTGTGGTGTGGTAGACAGGTACCTTCTTTCTTCTTGCATCATCATGATGTTGTCTCTGCAGAGCTGTAAGAGGGTACCAAAAATGCAGACCTACATCTGACTTGATAACAGACAGCAGAGAGCACTGCTACTATAGGTCTACTTCATAGTCTGAGCACAGGAAAATACCTACAGTGTCCCCTGAGATTATGGTATATTACATTAGCAAAATGGGATTAGGTCTAGCATGATAAGGAGGTCTGCTCTCCCTATTTTATCTCACGCATACTAAAGCAAGCACTCCTCGGTCCATATCACATGATGTTACTTGGAGAAAACTGATCTGTAAAGAGCTGCTATTCTGCCCTAGCTGCTACCAGCCACAAGAAGGACAAGCAGCTGAGAGATACCAAGGAAAAAGAGAGAAATGCTCACAATCCTGTCTTTGCTCATGATGCCACTTACACTAGCTTTATGCTGAAGCAACCCCATCATTTTCTGCATGGCTGCACTAACACACACCATCAGGAGAACAGTCACACTCACATACTTGCACAGCAATGTGCAGCACATCACTGGATCCCATCAGCCTGTTCTGCCTCCATCTCCCATCATAAACTCATCTCAGTGTTCATAGGGAGTTTCTGGCACATTTCATATGTACCATTAAAATTAAGCAAAGAAGAAAGATTTTTTTTCCTTAAGTTTTCTTCAGCTCTGTCAATACCTGTTAATAGTTTCACCTGCAGCTTTGTAACTACCTTACCTCTCCAGCACATCAGACAGTCTGCCCCCAGTGCTATCTCACAGCCCAGGTAATGACCTCTTCCTCAAAAACCATTCCCGCTTTCTCCTTGTGCACCCATGTACAGAGTTCAGTTATCATTTGGTAGGCTGTACATAGTAAAGTACCTTTTCCTTCTGTTGAGGTGGGAAAAAAGAGGGTTGTGATTTATAACGAATATAAAGGTTGTCCTGGCAGCAATATGATTCATCTCCATACTGACAAAAAGCATGGAAGAGTTTTGAAAGAAACACAAGGATATATCCCTCACTTGCTCTCAATCAGTATTAACTAAATGTTATTTCATTGTCAGAGAAGCTTAAGGACATTACTAGAACCTTTAAGATCCAAATCTGATGCCATACTGATTTGAATTTCTTGTGAGAATCTTATTTTTTAGAACCAGTTAAAAAGAAAAAAAAAAAAAAACACACTCACACAACACCAAGCACTAACATTTTTGCTTGCAGCCTTGTAATTTCTCTGAATCATGCTGTGTTGCTGACTTTTAAGTAAAAGTCTTTATTGAAATCCACTGGAAGTTCTATTTAAGAACTGGTGGCAGGGTATGGGCCATTGACTTCAGTACAATTACCCCATGCTGAACTGCCTGCATCTGAGAATCTGTCCTTTGTCCTTCCTATAAACTTAGGCATGCTTAAGATGCTTCACACAAATAAGACATTCAACTGAGCAAAAACATGCACGGGATTCCTTTGGAACCTGTACGAACCTCTCTTCTTTTAGCTTTTGCTTCTGGGGGTCTAATTTATGCTTGAAGATGGACTCAACGTAAAGCCAGTTCGCTTTCCCTGCATATCAAAGTTTGCATTAAAATTGCTGAAATTGCTGTCATTGCATCATAGAATAATTTTTATTTTTTTTAACTTTCTATGAACTTTTAGAAGAATGCCTATGTCATCATTATTGCCATAATTCTTAAGAAATTACATTAAAAATCCAAATAAGGTCAACTGAGTGGTAAACAAAAATGGTGTATTTACCTCTGCTGGGATGTTTCAATATTTGAGGAATATTTCATGTCCACAGAGATGCAAAAGGCAAGTCATTTGAAAAGCAGTGTGCATGCAGAATATCATCATAATGCTCTGTAGGACCAATCTGAGCCCATCAAAATCAACCAAAGTCTGTCCACTGACTTCAGAGACTTTCAGCACTGGTCCTCAATGTGCATTTTCTCAACCTAAAGAATCGTTAGGCATTCTAACACCACTCTGTTACAACCAGCACTTTAACAGACTCAAAAACTCTCAGAACAACACACAACTAGAGTCTGATGCTGTACCACCCTATGGACTGCCCAATCTATTTTCTTTCCACAGTGGTGAGAGGAGCCAGACATATGCACTGTGGCAACTGGAATAAATGGCACAGATGGAGAAGTGTTGGATGCTGACAAGTTTAAGATCTAAGAGCAGCCCCTCCTCTAAAAGGAGATTCTTTACTACCAAATAACACCAAAGCCAGGATTAAAGGCCAATAAACATAATTATTTAGTGTATATTAAACGGGGCTTGACACTAGGAATGCAGATCAGTAACACTGGGAATTTTCACCGGATATCAAAGCACTTCCAAAATACTAATGGCCTGTGCAACCAGGCCCCCAGATTTGGGACCCAGCCCCTGAAATCATATTGCCACAGCTGAGATCAACAGAAGTCGCCACTGCAGAATTATCTACACTGAAATAAAAATAAAATAAAATAAAATAAAATAAAATAAAATAAAATAAAATAAAATAAAATAAAATAAAATAAAATAAAATAAAATAAAATAAAATAAAATAAAATAAAATAAAATAAAATAAAATAAAATAAAATATATATATACATAAATAATAATAATAAAAAAGAAATTCTAAAACCTCTCTATTTTGTTTCAAAGAAAGCTGCAAAACTTACTTTCCTACCAAGCACCGCCAGAAAAGCTTAAGTGGCTTGTTATGGAAACTGTTGTCATGTCTGTTGCATATTGACTCTGCAGAGGGAATATCAGTCACATGTTCTTGCATAATTTGAATTAAGCTTGTATGTAAAACAATTACTATAAACATCAATTTTTTTAAACTGAAAATGTTAAGTAGAAGTAACTTGAAAAGCTAGGTCTGTAGCTTGAAGTGGCTAGGTCTGAAAGCAGCCCTACTGTTTTGCTGCTAGTTAACTTCATTTTACACTTGCATGTATTTTTGGTGTAAACAAATGCTGGAGAAACTCAGTACTTGAATATTACAAAATATAAATTGCTTACCTATATTACTGACTTCTATAAACTCTCAGCGCACACAATTTTGTTCACAAGGATTTCTAGAAGCAGCATTCATTGTGAATACCTGTGCAAATATTCACAATTACACCCTGACACAAGTGATTACCACACTATATTTAGGGTGGTCAAACACTTCTTCCTCAGCCTCTAGCTGGCAACCTCCTGCTGTGGGACAGGTACCAGCAAAACATACATGTACACCTCTCTAGAGTGCATCAGCAAAGATCTGTGAATGCAGCCAGGGGGAGCTGAATGTGTCCTACAAGTATGCTCACTACCAAATCCTGGGTACTGCATACAGCAATGGCAGTTGCCCTAACCCCAGAAGCACAAGCTGAGCTGCTGCCTTATGATGAAACCAATTTATGTAGGTTGAAGACTGGACCAAGATGTTCTAATCTCAGCATTAAGTATTGAGAAAGATTTTATCTGCATACGAGAAGCGTACACTTTTGAAGAGAAAAAAGAAAAACAAAACCACATTTCTCATTTGAAATAAAACAGTTTAGATTTCAGTCAAATTATCTACATTTTCTCAGCTAGCTCTAGGTGAGTTCGTTTTTTTTTTTTTTTCCATTTTGTATTTATTTAAGAGTTACACATTTGCCCATCCCTTTTTTTACCCACTCAAGCCAGAATATGAGAAGACTGGGAATCCTTGTGGACAACATGTAAATCTTTTATATAACGAGCAACTTTCCAAAAAGCTTGGAATTCCTGTAAATTACTTTTTCCTGTCATGTGGATGAAAGATGGCTTTGACCCTTTATATAAAAGTCTGACAATCTTAACAAATATCTCCAAGCTATAGCAGCTAACACATATTTATATGAAAGATGGCTCAGAATAATTGATTAGGTTTGCTAAGGTTCCAGTTAAGGAACTGCAGCTGCAATCTGCAAAATTTATTTATTTATTTTACCTTCCCTTACTGTTTTCTTGCATAACAATTTCTTCCTTATCATTGCTTATTTTCATGTGGAGCATGTTTACTTATTTGTTATGGTCAGTAGACACTTCATTTTAATTACTTCAAAGATAAATGTATTTAAAAGCACTTGGCTGTGATTTCAGGTAAGAAAAAAAAATAACAAAATTGTTATAAAGCAGCATAGGAAAAAATGGCAGAAGTATGAGCCGCCAACACCTGAAAAACAGATAAAGTAATGAATATACTGTTTGTTTTGCTTTTGCCTAGACCTTTTTCTAATGAACATAGTAGTGGCAACATGGTAACTTTTTTACTACCTAAATCTTATCAGAGGCTACTGTACAGTTATTTATCAAATGCAAACCTACAACTTCGTTACTATAATTATGTAGTAACCATCCAATTAACTCCTGGGGTAAATGCATATTGCTCTTGCACTTCCTGTTCCAATACGCATTCAGCTTTCAATTCTTTTCCTTACCATGTGTGTGTTATTGGAGCAGTTATAAGGCCCTTTAGACATATGAATCCCACTGTTACTGATACTGGGCAATCAGATAACTTGAAAATGCAAGGGTAGCTTTAAGAAGTTGTCGCTAGGTAGTAGAGATTTATCATGAAACACCATGGAAGGCAGCAAGACAAGAAATTCCACTGTGCTGTAGACACCTCCTGTCCATTCCAATATGGATAAGTCAAGAGGAACCAGACCATAAACTAGCATCAATCACTGTAATTTCAGTTAAATTCATGAAGTACATGAAATATCACCAACCCAGAAAAAAATGCCTTTCTTGCCATGTCATATGATGACCATTGAAAGAAAAAGAGAAAAAAAAAAAAAAAAAAAAAGGAAAGTAGAAAGAGAAAAAAAAAAAAAAGAAAAAAAAAAAAGGAAGAATAAAAAAAAAAGAGAGAGAGAGAGAGAAAAGAGACAAAAACCACAACTTGATATGGCATGAGATACTGATGTAATCTAACCATACAGGTCCAGATGCCAGTGAACCTTGACAGATGCAAAATCCATCACTCTTTCAAAATGACTGCTACAGAAGCTTTACATGAAGCCAAACCAATAGTAAGTAAGCTGAGGCACAAAGCAGAGGTGTTACCTCCGAGCACCTCCACCCTACCAAGGCAGCGGCAGCCCAGCATACAGCATGTGGCCCTCTCCCCAGCATCACGCAGGGCTGCACATCCCCCACCTCGACAGCCCTGCAATGCAGCAGCCACATCGCAGCTGCCTTCTGATCTTCCAAGAGGCAGTTCAAGGGCAGGAAGAGAAACTTTGCTGTTTGGTCTTCTAAAATAAACGTAATGGCCTTTTTTTGTTATGGAAATGTGAATAAATGGGATATAGATTCCTTTCCAGAAACAGGCCAAAGAGAAATTTAAGAAAGATGTAAGCAAGTTCTTCCTGAAGATGTGCAGCCCATAAAACTGTCCTGAAATCCAGCATGGATGAGTCTGTTCCTTCCCTCCAAACCACTTCTGGGAATACGTTTATTGCCCTCATCCTCTTTCGCATTCCCCGATCTCTTCAAGGGCATGTTAAAAGAATTGCTTGGAAAATAGAATTTAATTGCATTAAATAGCAAATTAATCTTTTCCCCCTAGATATTCTACATTGTGACACCACACCAAAAACAACTGAAAACACAGCCATGCAAGTGAAGTCTCTTGTAAAAAGTTATTCCAGAATATTGGCTTCTATCCAAAAGGTAAGACTAACGGAGGTAATTTAAATATGCTTGAACACAGGAGCAAATGCCTAAGCTCTGTCGCTTTCTTTGTTGAAACCCATTCTTTCAGAAAATCATTTTCTTTACCCATTGGACAACAAAATGCATTGTCAAGAAATTTTATAGCAATAATTATAAAAGATGTCCATTTGAACCCATTGAGGTCTTACTGATTTTATAACACCCAGCAGACTTCCCTGCAGGAGAACACTATATTTATGTTAGCAATATATGCGAGAATTGAGATCGTAAAATTAAATGACCACATAGAACTGTCATTTATATGATGAGCACCTACATATGTGAAGGCTGATTTATCTTGCCAGATAGGGTAGTACTAAATGGTCCACTCTCAGTCAATGCTTTTAATCACGCATTTCTTCACCACTTCTGCAACATTACACTTGAAGGACTGGTAAGCAGTTTGCTATGAAATGTTAAATGGCTACTGACAGTACAAGCCCAATGGAAGTGCTCACTAAAATAGAAGTACAGTACATATTGTATGCAATTGTTTTATGAGAGACATTATGGTTACTAGAATAACATTTCACCATTACCAACTGCTGAGAGAAAAGTCATTAAGATATTTGGCAAGCCAGTGTAATTTTTCAGCAGAACTACAGTACAAGACCTCGGAATAGCTTCTGTACAAAAAGGCGAGCTGTCTCAAGAAAACAACTTAAGTCTTTGGTGTCATTTTATTCAGAGGGGTTTATTTTCAGATTCCAATGAGAAAGTTATTGTTGCTGGAGAGTGAACAATTGAGCCTTAACCCTTATAACACTGCAATTTCAGAAGCACTATAATAAATCTTGCAGCAGTGTTTACATTAAAAATCTCTTTTCCAAGGAGCTTTTATGGTCTGTAGTGTCCTTCAGACACTTTTATGAGAGATTTCTTTAAACTATTGTTCTAAAACTAAAGAGAGATTAAACGTGTGTTTAAGCACTGTTAAATGCTGAGATGGAAACAAACAAAACTCAGGTCACTGTTTTTATCTCTGCCTCTTTCCATGTTTTCTGCAAATTCCGCAGCAACAGAAATGAAAAATGTCCCCCTCCCCAAGGGAGGGGGGATCCACATGGGACAGAGTCCCTCTCAGGACCACCGCCTGTGTCCACAACTGCGCATTTGTCATATGGCCATCACCATATTAAATGGGGACTCACAAACACACGGATGTCATTCCATCCCAATCGTTTCCAGTAATATGCCTTTCCTCTTCCTAGAACTGTACTTTAATGATGTGACGAGACATTGCAGCTTCAAGGTACAAACATTTTCAACCAAACAGCCACTATGCATCACCGAACTAAATCCTTTTCTCTACAACAAGAACGGTATTGCCATATTACAGTATTATCACAAGGTAACAAAACATAAGGAATGAGGCCCATTGCAACCAAACACTTCTAGTTGTCAGTGTTTCCAATGGAAACACTGATTTCTGGTTAACACAAGCTGACAGCAGAGCTCACAAAAGCCCCGTAAACAATTCAGGCCAGCATTAAACAAACTGCTATTTTATTCCTCTTTAGTTCTTCATGTGCAACCATGACAATTTCCAAATGATTAGAGGTTTCAACAGGACTTGCTATTTATTGGATTTGGAAGAAGGCAAATTGGATGTTTGATTTTTTTGTAATTTGTTTTTGTATACTTTCCACACAAATACTTCACAACAGAAATTAAAACATACCATCTAGATTCAAGCTCAAGGAACCATTTGTCTGGTGATCCATTCACTAACAAGAATAAATGAGCAGAAACATGGTCAAATGTGGTAACAGTTTCAAAGATGAAAAATCATAGTTTATTATATTTGCCAGAACTAACACCCCCCAAAAAGAAAATATGCATCCCAGAAAGTGATGGTGGAAATGAACCAGTTCTCAGGTAAAACCATATGAATACAGAGGTATATTGAAATTTCTGGCCAAAGCCATTCCATTCAGAAAGGTGGGTCTCCCGTTCCCAGCAGAAGCTTGCATCTGTACAGCTCTTAATTTGCAAACTCTGCCATATATGTTTGATTTTGCCACTATAAGCAATTCCTACTGGTCTTCCTATTCTTTTATTCATAAGAATAAAATGGAGCCACTCACTTAAAGAAATGGTTAAGTCACTGACAGCATTCACATTCGTGTCCATCACCTCTTACTGCACTATGTCACTTAACTAGGACTGCTCCTAATGACTACCAAGTGATCTCTGTAGTCCCTTAAGGCATTTAATTGTAGGGCAGATAGCGGAAGGACAAGAATTTTAGAAGTATGGAGCTACACTTTGAAAGCCACAATAGAACAGAAGAAAAAATTAATGAATGCAAAGTTAAAAATATTTTCTAGAACTCAGCAGCTGAACTACACAACTAACATATTAAAAAAAAAAAAAAAAAAAAAAAAAAAAAAAAGCATTAAAAGGCACATTTATTTTTCTTACAAAAATAATGGCCAAGAACTTAAAGTAACTGCTTTTATAATCATTAAACTACTCCTCATACATCAGCAAACTAATTTTCACAACTTTATTCTGCAAATTAACTGCAATTTATTAAAGATGTATTTTAACTTTCCTGTCTCCTAATTTCATGAGTTTGTTAGTACTAGAACCAGACAACCAAATCACATATGGGAACACATATCTCTAAGTATTGATAAAAATTTTTTCCCTTTGGTCTGAACAATGAATAAATTTCCCTTTTATTTTAAAATTCAGTTATCACCATTTTCCCTCAGAAAAAAAAAAAAAAAAATCCTTTCATAAAGCTTTTACAAATAATTGTGAACATACACACAGATAAACTCAAACAAATGTTTTGTCTTTAAAGCTCATCTGTTGTGCCAGAAGGGTGTGTTCTTCATCATTTTTAATTTAGAATGCTAATTTTACAGAACGTGTGAATTTAGAGAGAGTTCTTCACAGCTGCTATTCCCATTAGAGCTCTCTCTGAAAAGTTAATAACATTAACAGTTTTTCTATTAATTTTACTTGACTTTACACTGTGTTGTTTTTTGTGTTTTTTTTTTTTAGGATCCCAAGAGAAAGGAAAATAACCTTAAACTTACAAACATTTAAAAAAGAGGTTGGTAAAATTTCCCTCATTAAATTGAAAATATCAGAGCTGCTAAATGCTTCACCAGGCTTTCCCAAAAGTCACCATCATTTCAATATCAATTAGCAAAAATAAAATAAAATAAAAATACAAAGCAAACAAACAACCCCCTGTTTACCTAAAACTTAAATTCATTTACAAAATTTTATGCATTAACTGGAAACACACCAGTAATTGCATCAGATGTTCTAGTGCACACCTTTCTTATTTTCTCATGCAACCTCTGATGCAAGTGACTCACAGGTATGCTTTATGCTTTAAAATCTTAAAAGATGTTGGGTTTTACATTTCTTAGAAGAAAATGTCGGCTTTTAGGCCGTTTGCAGTTTCCCCATTCAAAGGAGACTGTTTTCATATCTGTAAAATCTTGGGTGTAGTTCTTCAAACACAAACTGCTGCTTCCCTTTTTAAGAACAGTTCTTAGTATTAAACTGCTGAATAGCAATACTTCCAGCAGAATTTAAGGAAAGATACACTTCAGCCCCAAAGTGGAGCTGGGATAATGTGATAAGTAAACAGGATTACTTGTTTAAGCATTCAAAGTTCGACAAGCGGGAAAGCACAGAAAAAAACAAAAAAAAAAAAAGTAATAAAATTTGCACAAAGCAAACTTATTAGTTATTAGTGCCTGTGGGATAGTTTTGCAAACATAAGCCTACAGCATTCTAGGTTTACCACATATGGACCCCATTTACATAAGTGAAGTTATGCTGGATTTATGGTGCTAAGACTGATACAGAATTTTGTGCATTCAAACAAAGCAGTGATTACTACCATGCCTTTCTGACAAAGGAAAAAAAAAAAAAAAAAAAGAATCCCTCACAGGTCTCTTCACTATTTTGACAGATTACTTAGCTATTTCATTTACTCAGCACTTAGACATGGTGAAGATTTGGGATCTGATTCTCTTCTGTGCTACAAAAATCTGATGCCAATAAAACTTTCTTCAAGTCCGCATATAGTGAATATTTATAGATAATAATGGGATAACAGGTTCTTAACTCTATCAGCACATTATTTTCTTGTAATATTTCTGCTTTACATCATGTATTAAGGAGCCGTATTCAGTCCACATGCAAAAGCTTTCAGGTAATATCAGTTGTTTATCAACCACCTAGTAAAGATGAAAAGCATTTTTCTGACAAGAGCTCACTAAACTCTTAGAATCTTAGAAGCCTTCTGTATGCCATTTGATGTATTTAAAAAAAAAAAAAAAAAAAAAAAAAAAAAAGGAAAAGAATGGTATAGATTCTTAGATTCTCAAATTTTTATAGAAAACCTGTAGCAGCAGCAGATCGTCCCTCCTATCAGTCCTGCCCCAAGCCATAAAGTAAGCATCCTTCCTTTGGAAACTACAGGGCATCCAAAAGGCTGCAGAAATTTCACAGCTTTTTACCGCATCAGACAGCTCTTTCGTTCAATTAAAATAACAATAACAATAATAATAATAATAATAACAATAACAACAACAACACTATATTCCTTTCAACCATGTACTGCTGTACCAATCCAGCTCTTTTAGCAACTTTGCTACAGCTCTGTGGTTGCCTTCTGAAAGGAAAAAGGCTTGCAGCATTCCCATAGCAGCATCACTTGGCATTTTGCATAGGCTGGTTTGTCACCAGTCCTCAGGCACAACCAAGATTACAAAGTGCTGTTCAGGTTCCCAAGATGCCAAAGTGTCTGAATTTTAACAGGCTTGTTCAACAATGTTTGCAGGTGCGGCTGGAGTGCAACACAAGTGCAGGTCAGACTCAGATTTGACGTAATAATGTCACTCAGTTTGATGCATTTAAATTCAGTTTAAGCTACAGCAATGTGCTGCAAATCCCAGAGAAACAAATCTGTCATGGTGGAACAGCAACTGGCTACTATCTCAAAGGGCTTTAATGTACAACTTCCCTTTCAAATGGATTGTTTGGGCTAAGGAAGGAATTTCTTTAGCCAGACAACTGGCATGCCAATAGGAATGTGTCCACCTGCATCACTGCCCAATTTTTTAATGAAGCAGAATAAGAACAAAAATTGAAATCTGAGAAATAACAAAAATGAAATGTTGTCACAAATAGAAGGCTAAAAGGCCTCAACTTTTCAAACAGAACACTTCATATTACTTGTAGGAGAAAGTGAAATGGCTGGAGTTTTATGGAACAAGGTATGTTGCAGACGTGTCACCCTTCACTTTGGCAGGTGATCCAAAGGGAAATACACACAACATTTAGGCTTAAAAGAAGGAAGCTAAGCCTAATTTGTAACAAGGTACCCTGGGAGGTACCTAGACCTATTCAATACCTTATACTTAAGTGGAAAATAGTACTGCTATCTTCACCCATTTGTGTCTGCTCGTCTAATTGATAAAAATGACATGATGTCTCTTTGTCATCAGACACAACAATCAGTGCTCCAGGCACACACAAACCTAGTAAAATTATTCCCAGTGATATCACTTAAAAAGTTTTTTGAGAAAATCCAACCACTATTGTAAACCTCTAGTGCTATTCAAAGAAATGTCAGTGTTACTTGTCAAAGAACTGTTGTTTTACCTCTATGAATAAATGCAATATATTCCTTCTAGGAGTTTCTTTCATAGTTTTGCAGAATTGTGAAATGAGGTATTCCTAATCAGGAAGGGAGATTTGAAGACAAAAAGAAAGATTAAAACTGTGGAAAGGACCTTTGTAGGTATTGTGATTACAGAAATTAACTGCATTTTTTCATAGGGCAGATAAAATTTTTAAATAATAGTCAAGAAAATGGTATCAGAAAGAATATGCTAAATGAGTTTTATTTAGGAACCACCATGTTTAACTGGGCAAAGTCTCAGACTTAAATTATCTGCCCGCAGTGACCCCTGAAAAAGGCTTATTTTTGCAGTTTGAATATAAAAAGATCAGAAATGCTAATCATTCCATCTGGAAATCAAAATCATAAACTGTTAGATTAATGAATGCTACAAGTAGCTCTCACATGCAGAATAGCAAAGACATTGTTAGCAATTTGTTTTGACAAAAGTGATTAGAATATTTATTCTTTGTTAACACTTCTACATGTGGGCCTGGAAAAACGAAACATGTTTGTATAATTCTGTAATACACAAATCTTTATTAAAACTCAGAATGTTGCTAAGTTAATTATATGATATTACCAAGAAAAGGGATAATCAAGAAACCCTTCACAAATTCATAATCTCAAAGGCAAACAATGCTTCACTGGTCTAATCTGTAGTGCCACTTAGAGCTCTTTTAAATGGAATTGCTAATTTTTACTATAAATTATTAAAATGGAGGAAAAGCAGAACTGCTGATTATAGTTGTTTCTGATCATAAGAAATGCAACAGCACCTAAACCGTTACATCTGGTTTAGCTGCTAACAAATAGTGGGTCAAGAATGAGAAGGACAAAATGTGAAGGGTTGTTTTGTGATCTGTATTGCTTCTGCTTATTCCATTGTGTGTAACACTTGTCCAGAAATCTGGAACAAATATGTTTTCTTGAAGAAAAAAAAAAAAAAAAAATCGTGGTTTTGCCTACACTGAAAGTAACTTAAAAAAAAAAATAAAATTAAATTTAGTCTATGATTTCAAATTTCAATCCAAACTGTAGAGTTTCCCTCCTCTTTTGCTGTTAAAGTAACCACTAGTGCAGAAAACAGGCAAAAATTACTAGCAATTATTCACAGATTTCTAGTTCCATAGGAACCATGTAGTTCAGGGCTTCCAGCATAGCATAGGCTAAAGATTGAACACAACGATTTCTCGCTCAAGCCCCTTAGTTGTGGTTGAGATTTACAAAGACATTCCTCCCTGATTGCTAGCAATAGAGAATCTTAACCTCCTTCAGTTCCAGTGATTAATTACTCTCACTATATAAACCAATTTTGTCTGCCTTCAGTTTCCACAACACGGTTTCATTATGCCTTTTTCTACTAGATTGTAGAGCCCATCTAGTATCAGAGCACATTCTCCTATGGGAATAATGATAGGTTATAGGCATCACAGTTTAGATGAACAATTCCTTTTATGTTTGATCCCAAATGCAAATGGTTTCAGAGCAAAATTTACTTTTCACGTGTCCTTAATTTTAGAAATGTTTGTTCTGAGAAAGTAAGTGGAGGTAAGGAGTGGAGGAGAAGAAAACAAGCAGCAGGTCTGGGGAAGGTAGAGGGATATGATGTTTTGAATTGTTTTAATGTTTCCAACAAGGAGCAGGGAGTGTTGGTAAACACACATATTTTACTGTGCACAGCAAGCAGAAGTTCCCCTACCTGACCTGCACTCTCACATTCATGCTTTCTCTGATTACTGGCAAGGCAGCCACTAACCCAAAGCGAAGGACAGGCTCCAAACTACGCTGTGCTTTGCTGTTGTGAGGAAACTGCTGCTGTGCCCAATCTCCCCTGTGGCTCAACTATGGTTTCCTAGAGGAATCCACCCACATATAGTTGTAATCTCTGTCCAAGAGCAGCAGCCTTTAGGCCTAGTACGCTAGCAGAAAAGAGGAACATAGGGAAGCACCAGTGCAGGGAGAATCTGCTACAAAATTCAGAATTAAGGCAGTCTGCATTTTCTCATTCGTTTGGTACAATGTGTTTTTGTTATCAACTCTGTTCATATCTGCAAACCGTTGTCACCACCTTCTCCAGGCAAGCAGCTGCCTCTGAAATGTTCAGACCCATCTCTTGGCAGCAGCCTTTCTAGCGGTGCACCAGTGAAGCATTGCCTCTCCACAAAGCAGCAGCTGCTAATGCTGGTGCGGTACATAACAGTACGGTGCCACAGCAGGTTGGGTCCTGCAAGAAAACAAATTTCTCTGGCCTAGATCATTTGACAATTGCTATCGCATGAATAATTCAATTCACAAAACCTAGCAAATGCAAACAGCAAATAAAACAGCAACCTGGTACTGTGCTGTACAGCCAGAAACGGCACCAGTTCAGCCAAAGGGCATGACAGCTGCTTGCAGATCGTGACGGCCATAGCCACTGCATGCTGCCTAACCACCGAGCCAGTGGGAGGCATCCCAGGAAAATATTTCCATGTTTCCAACTATATGGCTTGCTATGCTGGTCCCGTTGCTTTCAGTTAGTAAAATTAGGTCTTAAACCTATGAAAGTAGGTTCATAGTAATTCCACCTCAAGATTAACTAACCTGGTTTAAAAGCATACATTCAGCTAAACCCATGCAATTTCCTCATGTCCATAAAGCCTTTAGCTTTGCCTTACCTTCTTCTGGCTTCTGGGATTAAAATTGTTTGCAAGGACAGAGAGCATGACAGTTCTGTTCAGAAACATTTTCCCAGCTTTAACTTTAGCAATATGCACAGGAAATGTACATTATTGGAAAGATATAACGCTTTCTTTTCTACCCTTAAGGTTTTTTTTGTTTTGTTTTGTTTTGTTTTGTTTTCTGCCCTGGTCTCACCCTCTTAAAGCAGGGAAGGAGAAAGCATTTAATGAGAACTTTGCCACTTCTGCCTTGAATTTATTCTGCTCATCATTTAAGAAATTATCTCCAAAAGCAGAGGAGACTGCAGCTCCAGCCCAGGCTGCATTGTGGGCCGTCTCACACCTTTTGTGGTCCACCTCCCTTTTGTGGCTCACAGGCAGCAGCCTGGGAGCGTGGAAGCCCCAGGCACAGGGTAGCCCACCTGGCCGAACAGACAAACAACCTCCACATTGTCTGCATCTCACTTCATAGCTGGTGTGCTTCCAGTGAGCTGCTTGGGTAAAGCAGCAGGGAAGCAAGTTAAAACTTCACATATTTGCAGAAATAACTTTGTCAAATTGAACTATTTGCATTGAGAACTTGGATGAATTAGCAGCCCCAGCGCTGCAAGTGTTCTGACTCAACCTGTTCAGTGTCCAGCTTAGTGAATGCAGTGGCCAGTAAGTGCCCCATGCTTGTGGGGGCTATTCATACAGGAACAGGAAAACAAAAAACACATTTTTTTTTTTTTTTTAATAACAATAAAACCTGGCTGTAAAACTACAATTGTCAGGGATATTTTCCAGGTTAGGAACGTTTGACACCCAAATTCACATTGCCTCTTTTATGTTTTTCTGCTTTGTTCACACTAACAACTCCCATCTCACCATTCCTGCTTACCCGCAATCACTCCATCACATAATGCATTACCGACTTCTATTTCTCCATTGTGCATAGCCTCTTCTGGTCAGAGAGGCTATCACCTTTGGTTTCTTTGTTCGTCAAACATCTGTCTACATACAGCAAGAATGTAGCAGGATATCAACGGAGACACCTAACTGTACTGTTTACACAGGAACTCTGCTGTGTCATTTTATTTGACCAGATAAATGAACAGATGACATTTATTGTGATTGACCTTGCCTTGACAACTACTGAGAACTCTTGACACATACATCCGCTTATAGAGGCAAGATGGATAATTTCTCCCAGGCCATAGTCAGTGTGAGGTTCCTTGAATAATCAACACCTAGCTTATAGCTTGACTTTGATAACGCATGTGGTACTCAGGGACATTAATTCAGAAACATTTAGCCAAGCTCTCTTCTAGGGAATTAGTAGGGCTATCTTGATCAGAAGTGGTCAGCTAAAATCTCACACAATCCGACTGCCCACATCTATGGTATAAATGCCCTACCAACAAACAACAAGAAGCCTCTGGTAGAGTACAACATAAATTAAATATTACCCATACAAGGAACAGAGTGACTGAGAGTGATAATGGTGAGGCCTGTTCATCCAACAAAACATGTTTTCTTCTGCGTGAAGAAAAAAGTGAAAGGCGTTTACAACCCTAATCACCCAAATTAAAATAAAACAGACTAGAAGACATCAGCAAGGTAAGCAGAGTTGAGCTTTGATGAAAAGAGTACTTTCAGACTTTCAGAAAGAGATGGCTTGTCACCATAGCAAACAAAAGAAGAAAAAGTATTGATAACTGAAAGCAAACAAGAAATATATTTTACTTTCAAAAGAGAAAGAAGGAAGGAAGGAAGTCTATAGAAACAAGACAAAACTGGTCATTCAGGAAGAAAAAACTGATGAGCATAGTGAAAGACAGGAACTAAAGAGTTAGATCTCACCAAGAAGAAAACAATTAAACAATCTTGTTCTATAATATGCACAGATTTATTAGTTTGGACTAGAGACTCTCTGTTGATAGACCTGCATCCAAAAGGCACTTCCACAATTTCCTGCCAAAGCTTGAGATTTTTTTTCTCCGAAACTAAAGGGTGGGGAATTGGGGAGGAGGAGGGTGGAATGACTTGAACTGCTCCTTAGTCTGCCCTTGGCCGCTTTGCCACACCAGCAAGCACGTTGTGCTAAGGCTTCCACATCACAGCCTGTGCATAAGTTGGTTCTGCAGCACCTCACCAGTCTCAGTCTCTACTGAGCAGAGTCCTGAACACACCAAATAGGACACTTTTCCCAGCCTTTATTTTCTGTAACCCTGGTCTGCTAAGCAATGTCATCCATGCATGCCTCTGACAAGCACGCACCCTCTCCCCAGCCAGTTCTGCCCGATCCAGCTGTGTACACTCACTTTCCCGGTTGGTCCTAGCAGAACTTTCATCTCCTCCTTGCTTCACAATGGGGTGCGCTCACTTCTCACACAGCTCCCACTTGAACGCATATTAACAGCTTATGCTAGTGCTCCAAGTTCCACAGAGCCCAGGCTCATGCAGGGAGACTTATGAAGCCCCCTGAAATCACCATCCTTCCAGGTAAATAAGTCTCTGACAACCCTTACTACACATAGGGCTTTATGCTGCATTTGCAATTCAGATGCCTACTCCAAATATAAAGCACATGTACTGTACGAGGGAACTTTCAACATAAAGGAGGTATGAAAGTGGAACTGATTCACACTCTCTGCTGCAATCAAACTACCAGAGGATGCTGAATGATTCCCTCTGCTCTGATTTTGGATGCAATTATCTGACCTCGTTTTTTGCTTGTGACATTTTCTCGGGCAGTGCAGTGCTCACACATCATTCAAGCCAGCAGCACTCAAAGCATACAAATGTGAGTGTATGTGTATGTCTCTGAAATGGGACAAGGCGTGGAGTAAATTAAAGGCTTTTAAGTATTACTGATTAAGAAAGAGAGAAAACAACATTTAAAAGCCTTTTAAATTGCTATTCCTTCCTTTTGATCCCAAATTTCTCTTTGTTTTGTTCTGTGCAGCTGGCTGAATGATGACAGAGTGGCTTGCAATTATCTGGATGACATTAGATGCCAGCTGAAATGGACACTAAAGGAAGAATCCAACATTCTGCATACATAATTCCTACTCCGTTTGGCATTGAACCAAGTCAACAAATATAATTCCCCCCCCCAGTTAAATCCCATGACCAGTGATGCTGCTATGGTAACAGAAGCCCAGGAAGGGAAAAGATCTTGGATATAAGCAGAGTTTCAAAATCCTGTAGAAGAGTTTTGACTCCAAACTGCACATGCCTTTAAGGTAAATCCCCGAAGCTCTGCACACTGAACATTTACACATATGCGACTGATGTGGTCTTACAATGCCTGGCGAATTCTGAAGGGCTTTCATTAATTTAGTGACTTGCATTTTCAGTCTTTGTAGGGTTCTTTCAAATCACAGGTACTTCTCCAACAATTCTATGAAGCTTACTAAAATAGACCTTAGAAACTGAGCACAGTTGCCAAAATAATGTTATTGTTTTCCAGAATCTGTTTCAAAGATAGTTATTCCAAATAAACTTAAAAGTTATATTCCTATATTAGCACACCAAGCAGTTCATAGCAGGTTAGTAAATCAAATATTCCATACTGCTAGCTTAATAAGATGGGGAGTCATGCATGAAATGACTGCCAGGTTAATGACATAGGGAGCCATGCATGGCATGTATTTGCATATAATAGCACAGAACATTCCCCTAAATCCTCTAAATTACTCATCAGTTCTTAAATAGGCATTTAACTAAGCCTTCATCCAGAATCAAAAAGAAAGAGTGAGCCACCTATAATTGAAAAGAACGATTAATAAAGACTAAGCAAAACCTAAAGTGCCAGCTTGTAGGAAGCTGGAAAATCTGCACATGCAAACCAATCAAGCCATACCAAATGTGTACAGCTGAACATAAACAGAACAGGTTTGTTTCTGGATATAAATTCTTAATGGAAACTAGGGCGTGGCTTTATATCAGGTGTTGTGCTATGGGATGTGCTAAAGGGAAAACATGACAAATCTTAAAACCAAGGCTGGAGCACAACTTGCAAAGAGGAGACATTGGGAACAGCATTTGTGCCCATTATTCCTGATGACTTACAGGCTCAGACTGTACAAGCTGAAAATTTTTCTTTGGTTTACTTTTGCAGAGGCCTTTTCAGACTGCCAAACATACATTCTTTCATGCTGTAGCTCTTGCTTTAGGCTCCATTTGTAGGAAGAAATTTGTTTTGAAGAAATAGGACACTAAAACCTGAGCGAAATTGGAGAAGTCAGGGCACGGAGAGAAGTCTGGAGCCTTCTCCCTAGGCAGCAGTTCAGAAGAACTGGGCTAAGAGTACCAAGATGTACTTAGAATCACGCAAGATGTTTCAACCCTGGTTTGCTTTTTTCTTCCTGTTGCCTGTTATAATTGCTCAAAGGGCAAGATCTTCAGGGCAAAGACTTTCAACGTGTTCGCAAATGGGCCCCCAGAGCATGCTCAGGGCGTCTCCATATCTCTGCAGTATAACAGGTTTTGTTCAAACACATTCAAGCACAAATACCTGTAATAAACACAGGAAAAAAAAATACTAGCTGGAAAAGTTTCTGCCTCACTTTAGCAAGTAGTACCTCATGTAAGCATCCCATCACCATCCCTACACAGAACAGAGGCATTCTCTTCTGGATCCTGGCTTACTCTTTCCTCCACTCACACAGAAAAACCTCCCTCAAAATCCTGCCCCAACATCATTTTTATATAACTGGATTCAAATGTCAGTAACTTCAGGCTGCAGATTACAATCTGAGTCATAGATTTATAAAACTGAAGTTTCTAAAGCTTGCCCAGAGGTATATTATTATTCCAGCATGCAAGAAGATAATATGCTTAATTTTTTTTGTTTGCTTGGATATGAAAAACAATTTAATCATTAATTCAAATTAAGCGAGTTTGGAATAACAAGCCTTGAACTTTCATGCAATTGCAAAAAAAGTTACATTGGATGAATAATATGGAGAAGGAGAGGAAATAAAGAAGGAGAGTTGGAGGGAGAGGAAATAAGAGTTTTGTAAAGTGTTAAAATATATCCACTGTATCATAAGCTGAGATCTTTTTGGTCAGAGAAAGTTCCTCAGCCTAGATAACAGCAGTGAAAAAAAACATGAACTTACTTCCCTTCCCACTCTCAACCACTGAAGTATCAATTTCAAAGCCTAAGCAAAATGAATTGCCAACATTATTAAATCCAAGCTCCCCTTTACTTCTTCATAAAATTAAAAATGCAGATGTTGTGTTATTGCCACTTCATGTATGCCAGTTTATAATTAAAAAAAAATAATACTAATAATAAAAAAAAAATAAAAAGGATACAAAATATAAAGTTCCAGAGAAATACCAGCTCATCCTTTTTGTAAGCCACAAAACATCTCTCTCTCTTCATGTCTTTAAAGACCAGGTATCACTGTAATGCAAAATGCTGACCATGGTTCACTTACAGTTCATTTTCCAGGGAAGAAAGCCAAGTTGATATTGCCAAAATATAATTTAAAGACTCACAGAAGTGCCAGTGTCCTAACTGAAATAATTTTACATTGTGAGAGGTAAGGGATGATAAGTAGTGCTCACTTCCTGAAGTAGCTGAAATATACTGGTATGCAATATAATAACTCTTTTGGACAAAGAGCAACTCTTTTAGGCAAGTAAACCATTTTGGAGAAATCTGTGCTCAGTCACTCAGTTATTAATATATTGCTATGAGTTGGTAAAGTATTAAAGGAACATATAAATAGGTACTATTCAACATCAACAAAAAGACTTCCAGTGTCTACATTTAGCATCAAATACACTGAGGAAATAAGTTAAGAAAAAGAAGAAATATCTCTTTATCTAAAACTATGTAGCCACAGTACCTAGATGCTTTCTAAGGATGACTTTCTAAGGATTAATGGAATTTCTATCCTTTCTACAGATTTGCAACATTTTCATTTCACTGAATACCGATAGTTACATTTTAGAGATCAAAGCATAACATTTCTCAGTTGTAAGCAACCAGAGGAAAAGCCTACATTTTATTTACCAGGAAATATTTATTTCTTCAGAATACAGCTCTTTCTAAACTATATCCTTATTTCTCGTAGACTAAGGCTCAAGCTATTACATAGCTTTTAATTATAAGTATGGTCTTTTGTGTTAAGAAAGATAAATGTCAGATGAATTAATTATGTATCTATAATTAGACACTGCTGAAAATGAGCTGAAACTTGTTTTGACATCTTCTTTGAAGAATGTATTTGTACATTGCATGTAGCACTGTGCACATGCATTTGCAAAACCTGAACCAAGTGAATGGCAGCTATGTACAAAAGCCAGTAGGCTTTACCAGGGTAAACAAAATCAAAGAAAAGCACAGCTGAGGAGTTAATAAGCACTGACTTACAGGAGGGAAATTCATACTAGACAGCTTCCTCAGAAAAAGCTAAATGGCCATCAAGAGGAAAGGAAGTCTCAGACCAGGAACACATGATAAAAGCTGTACTTTGGTGATTGCAGAAAGCTTTATTTTAAATATACCCCTCTAAGTGTTTAACTAGTTTCCAAGAGGCTTGACTGTACTTTCCTCATCTCATTTTTTTCCCCCTACTAATCTGGAGATAGATTGTACCTTAAAGCAGAGCCAGGAGCAAGGTGTGTGTGCTTAAGTGGCAGGAGCCCAAGAGTAAGTGTGGGAGGCATTGTGTTTCAGCAACAAAGCATCACTCCCTGCTCCCTCACAGAGGCAAAGGAGATGAATCAACCTTACCACTAACTGTGAATTCAAGTATGAAAAGCAGCAGCACACAGAACATGTTGCAGGATGTAAGCAAAGTCTCTTCTGCCTTTCACACAATCTAGGAATTTAAAGAGGCAGTGCCAGCAACCTTTCTATGCGAGTGGCCCTACGGATGAGGTAACCACATGTGAGTTTAATAACAGTAATAATAATAGTAGGAGTATTTAATGAAGACTCCCAACGAACTATGTTATTATTGTAGGATAATGATAAATGGTTTGACAATGCTGTTTCTGGGACTGAATAAACAATTCAGCCTTATCACAGCTGTTGGACTTCAACACCCAGCATTTAAGTGCTGTTATGGTCAGAAGAGTGACTCTGGAAAAATAATACCTTCTTACTCAAGAAAGCTGCTTCTTCTATGTATTCTGAGTCATATCTGATACCTTTACTGACAAAACAAGTTGTTACTAATGATAGCATGGAAGCACTAATCCCGATCTAAGAGGGGAGGCTGTATCCTAGTTTGTCTCACCATGACACAGGTCTGTCTGTGGCATGTAGCCCAGATCACCACCAGAGATGCGATGCAGGAACACAGGAGAAGAATCATTCCCAAACACCTGGGATTAGGCACAGCGCAATATTTCTCTTTGGAAGACTAACCTGTTTGTCCCTAATCCAAGCAACCCCTTTGCTGAAGTGGGAATAAGCATAGGCATTTGCCCTGCAAGCATGCTCCATGCCACACGTACATCTGAAAATCCATGTCACCAAAGAAGAGAGGCTTTACATTTGATCTCTTCCTTGTGCTTCACTGCCAGGTTCAGAATCTGCCAGCTCCCAGCTAGAGAGGACAGCCCTGTCTAAGCAGGCACTGTGACTAACCCTGTCCCCATGCCACCCTTGCCAGGTCATGCATCAAGAGGAAACCTTCTAAAGAAGAAGGGACTGTCGGTCATATACTTACTTCTGCATGACTCTGAAACAAATTAACTTTCAGTCAGGTTAAATCCTCACAGCTGCATAGATCACTTTAGCTGGTGTCAGTGATTTTACTGATGGGTTTACACTCAAACGGTACCAAAAAGGAGCAATTTCCTTGTTGCTCTTCACAAAGCCTATTCCAGCAGGTACTACTTGGCAGAGCCTTGCAAGCGTGCTTTTGCTGGTGCTTGCCAGCTTATCCCTGCACTAAACTGGCCACATGACAAGTGAATATAAAATGGTCTGTGGGACTTCTACCATAGCAGGAGCACATTAAACTGAGAAGTTTCTATAAAAATGAAATGACTAAACATCTAATTTTTGGTGTTCATTTTAGAGTTCCCATAAAAAAACTGAAGAGGAACAGGAAAATTCCCTTATATTCACTCAAATTTCTTATTTTCTAGAACCTTAGAAATAACTTCAGTGTTTCCATATCCGTAAGGAAACTACAGCATAATGGTTCTATTTTATGCCAATAACCTTCACTTTAAAGGACAGAACCAGCAGAAAGGCAAGATTTTCTCCTGGAAAGCTTTCCCTAAATGCCAGCAACACAGCAGTGCTTTCATACCCTCTCACTGAATTCAAAACAACTTGAAACAATCGTGGGCACTGCTTGCTATCTTGTGCGAATCAGGGAAGGGAAGCAGCTTATTTCCTGATTAGCAGTTTCTCAGTGGTAGTAGTGGGAAGGGAGAATCTGCCTACCAAAATCTTAGCTCTGTGGAAATATCAGCCTGTCTATAAACAGATGGTTGCTCCTCACGAGATACTGTCCTCTCTAAGAACGCTGTTCTACGTCCTGAACCTCTTCCAATGCAGCCCTGAGCAGGCTGCGCTCCTAGCAAAGGTGAGGAAAGTTAGAAATGGAACCAAGCCAACCTGTGCATATAAAAGCTCTAAATTTATTACTTTCAATTAAAATGAATGAGGATAAGGATTGCTTCCAAGTACATCAGCCAAAGAAAGTACCTGCTGCAGGAAAACAAAAGACACCGGTGTATACATGAAGGAAATTATTCATATGTTAACAAAATGTGTGCAAGTTAACATACATGGAACTGGTAAATTGTTATTCACCTGACAAGTAGTTACTACCTAGGAACAATGGGTTAAAAATCTAGAATTATTCTTTTTTAAGCCAGTTTCTAATCTGAGAGATACTTATACACCTGCGCACCTGCTTTTACCAAAAAAAAAAAGTGGGGGGTGGGGGATCTTCAAAGCCAAGTACTTTATGCAGCACAAACAGGAATATGATGTTCAGTTGGCAAGCACAAATTTACCTCTAAAGTAATTTGTTCTCTTAATTCTTCTATTAACTTTGGAGTGTCTTAAAAACCCTTAACTCTTTCTAAACTCAACAGCAATAGAAACTACTGAGAACTACAGAACTAGCTTTGTGATGAAGAAGAATCCTCAAACAAAAGATAATGCTTCTTATTTATCTAATGCTAATGTTTTTTATTTCTGGAAAAAAAAATAAATTCTTATAGTGATATTTCTCATTTTGGTTTTATTTTTGCTAATATTGCAGCCAAAAAGAGAAAACAATGTCAAGGTTTTGAGCTTGGGAAGTTTGCACAGAAATTTGGAAAAGGACAGAAATCAAATAATTTCTGTCTCAGTTTAGCTAATATTGCCTACATAAAAGCAGTGCTGGGAAGCCAGGTTCATTATTTGTAGTAACATATTTTTCCTTGTGCAGAAGGCCTATAGAAGCCTCTCATTAATTGAGATGTTTCAAGAGCTTATCATTTCTAAGATGGTAATTCCATCAACCTATACCACAAAGCACAAGAAATGTGCCTATTTCACAAGGTGTGGCAAAAAGGGACAACCCATTTCTGTTAAATTCCTACACTTAAGCTTATAGAAAAAAAAATAAAAAAAAAAAAAATGGAGGAGTAGCTGTAATAAATCAACATAAGCCAAAAGCCTTTCTGAGCACTGAACAATCCTGTAATCCTCCTCTGGGTGAAAATTTCTTAGTGTTCTTAAGAGCGGTTTATAAGCTACAGGGAAGTTGAAGCTTAACCTGCGGCACAGCACAAGGATTTTTAGATGCTCCCAGGATGACTTTCAATTATAGCCCCTGTTCTTGGGATCACACAACTAGTCACTTTTAGCAGGACACGATGCTGTCAGAAACTATGATGGCATTAAGCTTTCTTATACTAACATCACCACAGCATAGCTCTTGGTGGCACAGGTTTGTGCAACAGTCAACAAAACTGAAAGCAGCCCACGGTCATAGCAGTGAAGGGCCAAGAAGGAACCACAAGCTATAACGACACTACCTAAGCTCACCAGGCTGGGGACTGGGCTAAAGTTGATGTGCCTCCCACCCTCACATATTTGTTGATTCCTTCAGGGAAGCTGAGCCTCTCTACAGGCCTACTCACAGGCTGCAAAACCCAGCTGCCCTTGTAACTCTGGCAAGGGTAGATGGGATATGTGGTGGCCATCCATCCCATTCATACTGTGAAATATTTACAGCTACATTGTGCAGGTCTATGTTTTCTGTATGGCATTCCAATGCATCTGTGATATGAAATTAATTGATGGGAGTCATGAAAATACATGCCCATACAATTGAAACAAGCATTGTACAGACTGCAGCAAGCATCAACGTAGGAAGAGATGTTTCTTCCATCAGACTATGATATAAGGCTTTTTTATCTACAGAAATTTCCAGGACACCAAAAAGAGAGCTAAGATCTTCTCTAAATTTGGTCCATGATAAAATACAGACAAACTGAAAGAGACTTATACGAGGAGGTATTTGAGATCTCAAAGTAGCACCCTAGTGCTATAGAAGTGCCACAGAAGCTACTTCCCTTATGGCCGTTTCTAGCATACAATTAACCATAACTCATTATACATCTTGTGGTACCACATGTCTCATTAACAGCTGGTCAGGTAGAGCTCCTGACCGGAGGTCCTCCTACACCAGAGGGCAAGGTTTCAAAACAGGCTTTGAGAACTATGAATAATTTAAAACATAACACTATGCCCAGAATTCCCAAGTTCAGTTTGTCCGTAAATATACGATTCATTAAAACATCCTTGAGTCAGTATTAAAATCGGTATGATAGTTAAAGCTTTGAATCTGACACGATATTTAGAAAGGGCCTATACAGACTTACGGACTTGGCTTAGAGCTTGGATCCAGAAGATTAGTTTGGATTCCTAGTTTAAATATAAGATTCCTTTGTCCTAAGAACAGTCACTGCATCTCTTTCTATCCCAGTTCCACATCATTAATAGGGAATTTTGTTCATTTCTTTCCCCCTGCTGCCCTAGAAGAGATTCGTGACAGCTCAGACTGCACTTCTATCTTACACCCTGCACTACAAAGCTCGAGTCTTCACTGGGACAGATAAATGCCATCGAGATATAACTAATATCTCTTAAAACAGTAGAATTAAAACGTGTATGTTTATACACAAGCATACTTCCTAAAACTGGGGACTAAAAAAGTGCACTTCATTAACTTACTTAAGTTCTTTCCTATAAACCAAAAACTTCACTAGTTAGTCCCAGAGGACTTTTCAAAATTGATTTAACAGATGAGCGCTCTTGGGGACTCTTAGGAGAATTCACTAAATACATGTAATTCATGGATTATTTACTTTGATAAGTACAAGCACTTCAGATTTATATCCTCCATAAGATATTTTCAGACAAAATTCTCAAACACAGAATTTATTCATCTATCATTCAGGTACTGTCCCAGGGTATATACTGTCCCTGTTTTGGTTGGGATAATATTAATTTTCTTTACTGTAGCCGGTATGGTGCTGTGTAGCTGGTTGGATTTAGGATTAGAGTAATGTCAATAACACACTGATGTTTTAGTTGCTGCAGAGCAGTGCTTACACAGAGCCTAGGACTTTTGGCTTCATGTACTGCCATACCAGCGAGGAGGCTGGGGCTGCACAAGAAGCTGGGAGGGCACACAGCCAGGACAGCTGACCCAAACAGGCCAAAGGGATGTCCCATACCATGTGGTGTCATGTTCAGCAATAAAGACAAGGGAGGTTGCCTGGGGGGCTGCCATTGCTCAGGGACTGGCTGGGCATCAGTCAGCTGGTGGTGAACAATTGCACTGTGCATCTCTTGCTTCATTTTTTCTTTTTTTTTTCTTCCCATTTTTTTTTCTATTAAACTGGTTTTATCTGAACCCATGTTCTCACATTTTTCTTTTAAATTCTCCCCCACCCCATGGGGAAGGGGAAGAGCAAACAGCTGTGTGGTGCTTAGCTGCCTGCCAGGTTAAGCCACATGTACTCAGCCACATTATATTGAATTACGGTATGTATATACACACTGCTTACAACTTTCAGTCTGAAATTTACTGTTCCACCACAAGTCTCATACTGACTAGAGAGAGCTAAGAGAAAGCTAGCAATGTTCAGTTTGAATGAACTTTTCCAATCAAAGGTAAGTGTTTCACCAACATAGTTTAAATAGGAACAAGGGCAGATGGAAGCTGCAAGACAGTTTCTATTCTCTGAGAGCATTCAATGCCATAAAAGTATGAAAACACTAGATGGCAATAACAACTGTACATGTATTGTTCAACTCAAATTTACTCCTGTTAAGGCAGTTTATCAGCATCTAGGCTGATACACTTTACAAAGCACCATACTTATAAATAAATAAATAAATAAAAATAGCTGTATGTTAGGGTTGTTTTGTTTGTTTGTTTTTAAACCTAACCAGACTTCCTCGAAGGACTAGTTTTCACTTCAGGTTTCTGCAGTGGTTCACAGTAAACTCTGCTTCAGTGTGGATCAGGCTGGCATCTTTGTTATGAGACCTGAAGTTACTATACTAGAAAAGGGCAGAAACTGTGGAACACTGATATAGTGTTGTCATTCCTACTTAAGTATTTATTTTAGAATAAATAGAATACATAGCTTAGAATATACAGCTATACAACTGCTTAGAATACACAAACATCACAAAACAATCATATGCACTTGTTAGGATGTTAGCCTGAAAATGCATTCATAGCCCAAGAATGTATTAATTAATGAAAAGAAACCTTTATAGTTTTGTCTTTCATAATCAGGAAACGAAAAAAAAAGAAAAAAAAAAAAAAAAAAAACAACACTTCGTAAGTATCAGTAATGAAAATCATTTATGAATCAGACAGAAAGTTTGAATCATTCAAAACCTCACAGTAATTACTTTAAAAACCGTGATCAGACGACAAGTATCAAGAAAACCAGAAAACTCTATAGACCAGCTGGTTCCTTTTAGGATGGGAACTTGTCTCAGTATAGTAACAGCTGAGAGCCATAACCTTAAATCAGTCAATTGCTATTTGTACCTTCACAGTATTGAGGAAGCCTGGTCATGGATCAATGTAACTGCCTAAATCCTGCACACCTGCAGATTCATCGCACCCTAGTTTTGCTTGGAACATTCTCCAGGACCACAGCTGCAATTTTCTAGGAAAGTGGGGCTGGAGAGGACACTGCAAGGAACCAAACCTAGCTCTTGCCAGTCACAAGCTATAGCATAACCAAACCCCTTGCAAGCCACTTTGTCCTCAAACTCAACACTCCCTCAGTGGGAAGAGGCTGCCCCACAGAGCTCTGTCCAGGCCACAGGCATGCCTGCTGTATCATGCCCTGTTTCAATTGCTTGACTGCCCAGTATGAAGCCCACAAAGTTTCCTCATAGTGCTTTATACACAGAAGGTCCTAAATAACAGACACAAAGATTTCTGTGCACACACCCCACCAAACCAGATGTGTTTACAGGCAAGGGACCCGCACAAAAGCCGTGAGGCAGTTAAGGCCTTGCTGTGGGTTTGCCTTCTTGCACATCAAGGTTACCACATTCAAACCCTCTTCACCCACCTCACTGTGCCCTCCAAACAATGTAGCCACATCTGACCACTTCTGTTCTGTCATACATGTAGGTTATTTTCTGTTTGTGCATCCTTGGGCCCTTACAGACCTCAGCTCTCTACAAGGACTCAGTTCCAACAGAACATTTTTCCCTATGGAAACCTAATGTGAAAGCCTTCCTAAGGAAGGCATCTCTAGTGTTATAGAGCAAACAAGCTGTTCCATCAACAGTGCAAACAGTTCATGTTGACACTATATTACTGAATAGTTGTGGGGTTTTTTGTTTGTTTTTTCCAAATGACATTTTACCCATCAACACTACTACTCCACTACACACTATGCAATTTAACACACTGATTTTGGGTCACCAAGAAATGATGTGAGATATTTGATGCGTTCAAATGAAGGAAGTTTAAATGACACACACAAAAATTTCAGAATTCAAAAGTTGCAGACTTTCCTGTGAAAATAAAAATATTCTAATTTCCCCACTGATCCATCCCTAATCATCTAATTTCCTCACCTGCCTCAACAAACCAAAAACGGTTAAATTCATTAAACTTTTGACAGGTTTTTAGATCTAGAATTCAAGCTGGCTTAGCAATCCATCGGTATAACTAGAAGTAAAACCAGGAGTGATTCCTATCAACTTTTATTCCCCCCATTTATAAAATCTCAAGAACAAGTTAGTCTTTGGTTTAAAGAGTTTTTAGTTATTCCCAGCCCCTATAAAGCAAAGGGTAGTCTAATCATTCAAGTTTGATTAAGGAAAATTACCTACTACAGACAGTGATTAAATGCATATATAAAGCCTACACTCAAAAACGGTCAGTTTAAATATAAGTTTATTATATTTTCATTAGTAAATGAAAAAGAGGAAAGTAGCACAGAAATATTTAAATGGCTGTTTTGAGAAAATTTTGAGATATGAAACCCTGCAGAAATAAAGATATCCTAAAGTAAACATACACGAAACATATTATACATTGTACATTATGCAATGCTAAATCAATTACATATGTTGTCATCTACATATGTTAGAAATGCGACAAGTCTAATTTGAGATGTCTGTTTGCAGCTGAGTTCACAACGGTCTTATAAAGGATACAGAGCTCATCAGACACAAGACCTGCCAGCATCCACGATGGGGCAAGGGAATGGTGCCTTCCTAGCTCACAAGCAGTACCTAGATGAAGGAATGGACAAATTAAGACTCTTATTAAGCACTGTAGCAATAGCACTGAGCTTCCTCCTACACTCAGTGTATACAGACCCAAGTCATCATTTTACAAGGAAAAAGCTACTGTTTGCTAACTCAGTCTATATACAGAAGTCATCTGGGATTGCCATCATTATAATGAAAATGTAGTCAACAATCCTTTTATTATAACAGAATCCATCTCTCCTTCCAGTAACTATAGACTTTGCAATCTGAAAGAAAAAAAAATAGAGCAATTTATTTAGGTACAAGAATAGAGAAAATAGGTGTTCTCAGTACACAAGTGTGGAACAGTCTCATTGAGGAAACAAAGAGCTTTCTTGTTGTGAGTATGCTGTCACATACGGATTTTAGAAACAAGCAATATGGAAATAAGACAATTTATGTCCATACTCCTTGTATGTGAATCAGTAACAGTCTGGTAAACAGATTGGGAAAACACACACACACACACGATGTCCTTGCTTAAGTAAGAAAAATGACAGGAAGAGCAACTGCAATTTTCATAGTTTCTACACTGTTCACATCCCTGACAGAAATTCTAATGAAATATTTTATACTCTCTATTGTTTACAAAAACATCTTTACTTCACTGTTCTTGCTTTCAAAAGTTTATCTCCATGAAATAATGTTGCTATGAAAAAGCAAATAAATCATGTGATGACCAGAGACGGGAATTCTCTTACTAAATCATCACACTAAGGCTTATTTCCTCAGAACTTCATCTTGTAAGTCATCAAATCAGGTGACACAAAACAGCTTGGGGAGAGGTATGCAACAAAGACAGAAACACAAAATGTTTCTCCTATTCTCAGGGAAAAAAAAAAAAAAAAAAAAATCAGTTTAGGGGATCTTGGGAAATACTTTCCAGTGGGGACACCTATCTTTCTGTATTGCTTCTAGGCTTCCAACTATGCTGTCAGGGAAGGGGTGAGGATAATCCTGGGAAAAAAATTGCAGGCATAGAACTTGATAGTTTAGCTTTTACTATATATTACAGATTTATTGGTTTATCTACAGCAGATCCGTATTTGCAGTGTTAGCACCACCCACCTTACATGCTCTGGTTGGGGAAGCATGTATCAGTATTACCTAACCACAGAAAATGGCTCCAAATTAAAGCCTGTCTCAATCATGAAGCAGTTACAATCCCCTGAAAGTAAAGCATCACTGACCAGCAGGCAACGTTGGCGAGCGCCATGGCACCGAGACCAGAGTATGCACCTCACTATCAGTCAAACACTCTTTCTAGCATCAGACTAAAGAGACCCACTGAAGTCAATGATAAGGTTTCCATGGAAATCAATGAGGTCTCAGTAAGGCTGTAAAGATGCAGCATTAATTTTTTCAGCCTCACTTTCATACACATCCATTCCCTCTCTAATATCAGTTCTTATACTATTTATATAACTCAGAATCTAATCAAGACATGTACTCCTGCTTGCTGGGAGCCGAAAAGATCATGCTGATTTGTTACTTTTCTTTTATTATTTAGGAGGTACTCAGTTACACTGGATACATAGGCTCTATAAAAGCCTTTACAGAGGTGTTGAGAAGCACTTGGACATCTGTACACAAGAACTTTTACATCTAAAGACCTATGACAGTTTCTAAAGCAAAAATTGTTTAAAACCCAGCTCAGTAGAATTTAAATACTGCAATTACTGTGTTATTAATAACCAGAGAACTAATTTTTTGCTGGCTAATATAAATCTCATGAAAAAAAAAAAAATAATGCCTCAGTAAGCATCTGCCACGTAAGTGTTATATAATTAAATGCCTAAATTGTATTTCCTCTCTTCTCTACCTATTTGACACTGCTTTGTAAAACGTCCTTGAACTTGTTAGTTTATTGCTTCTGTTTTTTTCTTCTTTTTTTTTTTTTTTTTTTTTTTTTTTTATTCACAGTTGCTAGTTTATGTGGAAGCATTCAGAAGCATGGAAATTAATAACTGCAGAAGCTGTGAGATGCTAATGGCATTGTATTTCATACAACTAAAACATGGGCAACAGACTATATTACTGTTGCAAAGTACAGCATAAACTACAAGAAAAGATTTTAAATTATTTACCTTTCTACTTCAGCACAAATGTCCTGTAGCCAATTATCATGAGATATTGCCTAGAAATTAACCAGTCATCTTGTGTTTCTATCTCCAGATTTACAATTAGTAACGCTATTAATGTGGATCCTGTACTTAGCATCACTAATTACATTGCTATGAACTAATGGTGTTAAAAATAGCAATAGCCATCAACTACCAATTAATGCTTAATGAGAGCATATAAACCCTGGCATTGTAATGAATTTCCAAATTATTGTTTCTTGTGTGTCTCTTGAAATCATACACACAAAAAAAATTGTGTAGCCCATGAAGTAAGACGGTGACTAAAAGCACATTCATAAAAAAAAAAATGTGAATCAAAAACGGGACCAGGAACAATAGGAAATTAAGGATTTAGCCTACAACTTCCAGGCAAGTAAACAGTTAAACATACATTTTTAAAAGGGAACCTCTCAAATTTTGACAAAGGCAAGGAAGTTGGTGGTCACTGAGTTGTTTAACTGTTGACAGTCTTGGGCACAGCAGGACAAGAGGCTAAAATGCAGGAAGGACTGTGAACACTAAACAGCATTAATAAACCGTTTGTATATTGAGCTGTTGCAGTGCAGAGTAACACTGAGTTTTTCCATATCCAAACAAGGTTTGTTCCTCTGAAGGCTATGGTATATGTATCAAAAATGAACCCTCACCACTTCCACAATGAAATATTGCTTGTGCTGTTTACTCCAGCAACTTTCAGCAGCAGATGCTGAAAAAATCCTTTGGCAGAAGAAAATAAAAGCCCACCACAAGTCTGCTCTCTATGAACCAATACAGGACCAGATGCATCCAGGGCTGGAAGGTAAAGACAGAAAGAACAGGTTGTGGAACAGAGAGAACCTGCCAACAACATTAAAGAAAATATGTACTGCTAAAACAGTGAAGGTTATCTTTCCAGGAAGGAGCCAGTTGGACAAAACCCCTGGAATGGATAACCTTTGGGACCAAATCCCTGCTGCTCATTGTCATCCTTCATGCATCCTCTGAGTGCCAGGAGAGTTGAGATTAGTCCCACGACAGTGACTGCAGCAGAGAGCATAGGGAGCACAGAATTAAACTGCTTTCCTGTCCCCAAAATGTAAGAACAAGCAAACGATAAAGCAGATGAAGAAAACTGTGGTGCAATCATAGCCAACTTGACCAGCCCCAGCCTGACACCAAGGAGCAGGACACCTGCTTCCCTGCCAAGGTGTGCAGCCAAAGGGTGATATCTAAGAACCTGAGGAGAACATGACCAAGGTCTTCCATGCCCTGTAAGGTAAATGCAGCCTGGGGATGCCATAAGCAGCTCTTCCTTGCACAGAGTGGTTTAGCAGAGAGAGCCAGCCTCACATCTTCACGTGGCGAGCGCTCCAGGCTGGAGCAGCAGCCTGGGCAACGTGCTCCATCGGCGCAAGTTTCCCCAAGGGATACTTTTCCAAGCATGCTATTGTTCACCAGACAATGTAATGTTTCTCATCTTTGCTCACTAAGCTCTGCATGCAGCTTTGATCAGAAATAAGTCCCAGCAATTCCAGATATCTCCCTAACTGTGCTATATCATGAACACATGCTGGGACAACTGTAAAAAGACAGCAATTACCACCGGGAATAAGCTCCATGTTTCCTGTGCTGTTTTGCATGTCTTTGCAAGAAACAGGAGACAAGACAATCCCATACAAGGAAGACATTACTCGTTGCTTCCATTCTTGCTTTATCTGTGACAAAGTTGAGTAGTGGAAGATATCCTGTGCAGAGTTGCATGACAAGTGGATTTTTCCCTCCTTAAATTTCAATTTTTATTAAAAAAAAAAAAAGTTTTCTCCATGCCACCCGAGCAAAGCAGGTGGGGATGACAAGAAGAGAAAAAGTAAGAGAGGGTATTCCCTAGAGAGACTGGAAGACCACACACTCACTGAAAACAAAAAATGAATCTACATCTCCTGCACACCAAGGAAAGACCACAGCCACTTTGCTGCACAGTACTTTGGACTCAGGCTGTCCTAGACCTGAGTCACCTCTTCCAAAGGAAGTCTGAGATAGCTTTAGCTAATGACAAGACTTTTCTTCTCAGCAATTATCCAAACAGATCTAATATGAAAAATTCACCTCCAAACACGCCATTCATATTTCTCATACTGAACTGCAGGTTAGATACATCAGGACATATAGGAGAACACTGTAATTTATATTGCCATCTTGGGAGAAACAGTATCTTGATTTCAATGCATGTATAGTTGTCTGTTTTTTGTTTTTAACTTTTAAGTTCAAAGGACTAGTTTTTTATGGTTTTTGTATGTTTATTTGTTTGTTTGTTTGTTTTTTTAACTGTACACACTTGTACAGTGGCCTCTTACAGCTTTCAAAGCTAATATATTGAATTAGCTTTTATATCTCTCTTCTAGTTTCCCTACCAACAGGATACTGTCTCAGCTAATGTATTCAAATTATCCTAATAAACATCTGAACATTACATAATTATGGTAGGATTTTTATTCTCCTCTTCTTTGAACCCTTACTGTGTACAGCTGTAAACAGTTCATGAAAGTAAGAAAAATCCCCTTTATTTCAAGATTATTTTTATATTTTCTCATCTTTCACTATCAGGCATAGCAAACTCTAAAGCACTAGAGGTACTTTATTACTAGAGCAAACAAGCAAAATGAGAATGTTTTTGTAATGGGAACCAACTAATTTTGATCTGTAATGATTCTAAAATATGAGAATGGAAACGTTTTCTTACAGCTAAGCTCTTCACAATTTTTTGATCTAAAACAATCTTACTAAGCCATTATATACCTGCTTCAATTACTTCTCTAAAAGTAGGCATCTATGACATCTTTGCACAGGAAATTCAAACGTACTTGTCCAAGATATTGTGCTGTACAAAATAGTTGAATTTCCTGCACTTCTAAAGATGCAGCCATGATAACAAAGTCAGGCATTCCAACTGACTATGAATGCTCAGCCAAACCTGCAGCATCTCTGTCTCCTTTCGCCAAAAGCATCAATCTATCATGCCTTCATGGTGGGAAAACAGGCTTTATCTGATGTATTACAAAGGATTCAGAGCAGAACTGATAGTATACAGCTGGGATATTCTGGAAACACATGTTGGGAACACATGCTGGGATTCTGGGAACAGCAGGGAACACACATGTAGCCTGACAACCACTGTGGTTAGTTTATATGGTTCAGGGCAAATACTCAAAGCAAGAGTTGCATAACTATATACAGACCCAGACTCTGTATGCATGCAGTATTCACTGCTGGGACCATGATAAATATCATGTCTCTTTCTCTGAGATCACGTAATTAATTCTGAAACTTACCCACTGTTTTAAATTATTTGAAAAGTATGTTAGAGCTTAAATATTGCAATCTCTAGCATAATTCATGGAAGTAGATTTTTGTTTTTCATTCATGCTACATCTATTTTTTTTCATTCATTATGAAATATGTTTAATCCAAATACATTAAATTCCTCTTCACTTCTTTCAGTCTTTTTACTTCAGAGACTGATTTTGCCGTGTTTTTCTGCTTCCCTTCATACAATCCAATTCAGTTTAGAGTCAGACATTCACACACCAACTTAGGCATGCAGAGATTTATTCTTTATATTCCACTGGCTCCATCATATGGTGATATTTCTCTCCAGGTTCATTTCCATACTGGAAGAGCTAAGTTCCTTTCAGAAAACTCCTAATCAGAACACTGGTCCATCTATAAAAGGACTTTACAAGAAGCAAAGATTACCCATGCAAAATGAGAGTTATAGATTAAGTCTTCTTTAGAAAACTGCAAATGAATCTGCTGAAATGTGCATCATCTTAAAAAGATGACAGCCCTGATATAACTTGGCTGTGAGAATATTCTACTTTACAGCAAATGAAATATGATCAACGTAGGTTTGTATAAAATAAAATAGTTGAGATCCTCGACTCTTCCCTGTCTCCTTCACAAGCAAAGAATCGGGGCAGTGGAGCTTAAAGAGCAATGCAAAAAACATCACCCATATTTAAATTGATTAACTGAATGTGGACAATAAAGATGAAATACATCCATGGTCAAGCAACACAGTTCTCCTAGGTTATGTGTACATCACTGTAATGTCTTAACACAATATTGCTGGGAATGCTTCCCTGGCTTGTTCTCTAAAGATTAAAATAATGTGCAATATATCTACTATTCCTGTATCAGTAAAGATTAAGTATTTTTGTTTATTGCAATACTGATAAAAAATAAGTTAGAGCTATTAAAACAGGTTTTATTTCCCCTGCAATCTAAGCAAAAAAAAAATACATCTGAAATTTCCATTTTTAAAAGATGCTGAAAATACAATTCCTAGCTCTTTTGCTTTTGAATCCATTTTTCTTAAGGTCACCAAAGAAGATTGTATACTTCAGTAAAGAACTCTGGTGTACTGACACATTTAAAGCTTTTCTTTTCTTTTCTTTTTTTTTTTTTTTTTTTTAATGCATTATGGGCAAGAACGTATCAGTTTTATCCTACCCTTGTGAGAGTCGGTACATTTAAATATTTTAAAGTTTTACTTTTAATAAGCAAAAAATCATATTAAAGATTAATTATAGTCTATGACGTACACCCTCCCAGAATACACCACCTGAACCATAAGGTAATGAAGTACACGGAAAAGAAAAAAAATCAGTAGAAATATATATATTAAATATATATATATATATATATATATATATATATATATATATATATATATCTCAAATGAGTATTTGTGGATCTGAAGAGTTATTCATCCTAATAATAATGGATAGATTTGAGATACTTTCTTAAATGTCTGATTCAGTAAAGACATGGCAACACATTTGCACCATGGGAGATATTATTCAGTACATGCAGCAAACAACAGTCTCTTAGTAGAGTCATCAGCCTCATTACTGCTTACCAGAGATGTGCATACATTCAATTACGTCTCGAAGTGCATACTGCATATGCTTTAATTTTACTTAATGAATAAGCTCTTCTGAACAGTATCGGATCCCAGAAATCTGAACTTTGTATAAGAATCTGAATTCACAAAGCAACCCAAACTTTGTCAGTGTATGCACTGATGTGTGAATTCTGACGCTTAGTCCAGGTATCCATCTCTTAACCTCTGCACTTGCATCTTTTGTCTCTCTTGGCTTTCTACTGCACAAGCACAAGAACGCTATATAAGAAAAGTAAATGTTTGTTCTTTGATTGAACTCTTCGGGTAAACGTTCACATAGGGTGTTACAAGGTATAGAGACTCTAACACAAGGTGGTGCTCTCTTCTTATTAAACCGCTTGTTGTTTGGTTTACACGTTGAAAGGAAAACGTCAGGTTTCTCTAAAACTCAAAACGCTTTTCAGACATAGAATTTCAATGTCAGTAATTTAAATAAGCACTAAAGCGCCTTTTTTCCCCAAAAAGATGTTTCATTGGATGAAATGAAATTAAATCCCTCGCTGCATTTATCAGTTCTTCTGTCATAGTTCTGTCTCCAGATCTTTCAGTCCATCATCCAATCTCTCTAGCCATTTCTGACTTTTTTCCCCTCCTCCCACTATCTGCATGTCATCAGGACTGAGATTTTCAGCTGGGAAGGGGATACACAAGCTCTTTTCTGCTGAGAAGGGGCGGGGCAATAAAAATCTGTTTGTTAGGTTTGTATCAAGTGGTAACTAAGGATCCCTTTGAGAGTTTATGAACAAAGTCTCCTCAAATCACACAGGTTCCACCCATGAGACTCGACTCCAAGCTCAATCCCCTATTAAAGATCTAACCGTGGTTTACTTCATACTAGCATTACTAACAGGAAGTGTCAGCATTACAGTTTTTGCCACTTCTCTCCCCTGAGCAAACACTGGTGGGCCTTTATTGCCAGAACTTCCAAATCAACCCCCAAAGCACCGATCACAATTCTGTCCATGAGAATGACTGCGCATGCAGCTTTTCAAGATGGGGGAGAGGTGGTGGGGGGACACAACAACTCAGCTTGCTTGTTACAAAAGGCTTTCTTTTAGATACAAAGAAATATCAGATCTATTTCAAACTGCACATTTCTGCCAGGTTTTGAATTTTCCAAGGTAACATTGGTAACAAATACAGCAACACCCTGTTGACAGCAATCATCACAGACAGCACTCCCATAAATCCTGTGTTTTTTTTTCAGTGCAGTTCAGACACATGGAAACCTATGCATTACCTTGGAGTATGTGAAGTCCTTCAGCTCAGTATGCGCAAAATCATGGGTAAAAAAACTTGTCCCTAGTCTTTTACAGACCATTCTGACTTTCTTGTGAATATTGGCCATCTGCAGGAACCCTCTTAGAAATGCATGCTATAGACTGCAGAGGCACACCTTGTTAACTATAAGATTAGTGCATTTAATCTCTCATGAAGACACCAGTGGTGGAAATTTCATACTGAAAATTGGATTCTTGCCTTTTTCAAAAATGTAAGCTACCAAGTAGCTGACTACCTTTTCAATCACCTTTGAAAATTCCATGACAAATTAGAGACAGTGGAAATTCAAAAACAAAATCAACAAGATGAACATTTCTCATCCCATCTTTAGAATTAAAGAGTATCACAAGAATAGTAAGCATATGATAAATTAGTTAACTTTTAAAGACCTGTGTTACACAAACATCTCTTTAATCAGATTACTTTGGTGCCGTAGGAGTGTGCCATCTTATATTTCCTCAAAGAACACGCTGTTCGGTTACTGTAGCATTTCTATATCTGGATTAATTAGAAACGGAAATGTGGATACAATTAAGTTTGAAATTAAACACACTTTGTAGCAGTGAAGATAATCACTGCTTTAGAATGATCTGGCTGCTCCAACCTGTGAAGTATCAAGCTATTCTCTCAATTAATTGGAACAGTACTGTGTGTTCTTGGAACCAGCTAACCATGGCACACTGTACAGAATATCTACGGACATATCAGTTCTCTGACCTATTATTTGACCTGTATTATTTGATTATAAGAATAATTAATGTTGCTACGCAATTAGTGATGTCAAGCATACTACTTACACTTCTAAATGACTTTGTTTGATTCCATCTCTTATTCTAGCTACTGTTGGTTTGCACTTCCTGCTGTATTCAAACAAGCAAACTCAAGTGCCACAGAATTCAAAGTCCTTTCCTGTGAACCAGAGCAGAAGTGATTATTAATTTCAATTTCTATAAAGGGTCTGCACCAACAGTATGTTCTCTCAAAACAGTTAAAAGACAAGTCCCTTTCCCCAGTACTACCTGTTCTTGATGAAGAATGAAAAGTTCAAGTGCAGAAATCAAGCAAGGTTCAAGACCACAGTGACTGGGATAATACTAGTGTAACTCTGTTCATCTCTCAGTAGAAAGACAGCAGAGTAAACTACATTTTATCCTAAGAAGAAGATGCAACAATAAGGTGATGTTCTTGGGGCTACGACTCTAAGAGCCCTGTTAGCAACAGGCCATTGGGAAATAAACTACAAGGCCAGTCAGTCTCACCTCTGTCCCTGGAAAGGTGTTGGAACAGCTTGTTCTGGATGCCATCTCCAAGCAATTGGAAGAGAAGAAGGTTATGAGGAGTAGTCAGCATGGATTCACCAAGGGGAAGTTGTGCTCAACCAACCTCGCTGCCTTCTATGATGGCATCACCATCATAGAGTGGAGAGTGGTGGATGGCATCTACCTTGACTTTAGCAAGGCTTTTGATACTGTCTCCCATGACATCCTGATAGCAAAGCTGAGAAAGTGTGGGATAGAGGAGCGGACAGCAAGGTGGATTGAGAACTGGCTGACTGTCCGAGCTCAGAGGGTGGTGATCGGTGGCACAGAGTCCAGCTGGAGACCTGTGACAAGCGGTGTTCCCCAGGGGTCAGTCCTGGGTCCAGTCTTGTTCAGCATCTTCATCAACAACCTTGATGAAGGAATAGTGTCTGCCCTCAGCAAGTACGCCGATGACACAAGGCTGGGAGGAGTGGCTGACACGCCAGAAGGCTGTGCTGCCATTCAGCGAGACCTGGGCAGGCTGGAGAGATGGGCAGGAAGAAACCAAATGAGGCAAATGTAGAGTCCTGCACCTGGGAAGGAACAACCACACGTATCAGTAGAGGCTGTGGGACAACCTGCTGGAGAGGAGCTCTGAGGACAAAGACCTGGGGGTCCTGGTGGATGACAGGCTGACCATGAGCCAGCAGTGTGCCCTCGTGGCCAAGAGGGCCAATGGGATCCTGGCGTGCATTAAAAGGAGTGTGGCCAGCAGGTCAAGGGAGGTGATCCACCCCCTCTCCTCTGCTGTGGTCAGGCCTCACCTGGAGTACTGTGTCCAGTTCTGGGTTCCCCAGTAAAAGAAAGACAGGGATCTCCTGGAAAGAGTCCAGCGGAGGGCCACAAAGATGATATAGGGCCTGGAGCATCTTTCCTTTGAGGAAAGGCTGAGAGACCTGGGTCTGTTCAGCCTGGAGAAAAGAAGACTGACAGGGGATCTCATCAGTGTGTACAAATACCTGAGGTGTGAGGGACAGAGGGATTTGGCCAACCTCTTTTCAGTGGTTTGTGGGGACAGGACAAGGCGTAATGGCCACAAAATTGAGCACAGGAAGTTCCGCACCAACATGTGAAAGAACTTCTTCATGATGACAGTGACAGAGTGCTGAAACAGGCTGCCCAGGGAGGCTGTGGAGTCTCCTTCTCTGGAGATATTCAAGGCCTGTCTGGACACCTACCTAGGTAGCCTGCTGTAAGGAACCTGCTTTGGCAGGGGGGTTGGACACGATCTTTCAAGGTCCCTTCCAGCCCCTACAATTCCGTGATTCTCTGTGATTCTGTGAAATATAGCACCACGAGAGCCAAAAGCATTTGTTCCTTCACAGAGAGGGAGATCAGCTCTGTTTAGTTAAGAACAGAGATCTCCAAATCTGCACTATTATTGGAACACCTGAACAGGTGAGGAAAAAAGGGAGAATGAAAAATTAGAAGAATAAAATTTAAATAAGCTCTCTCTACCTAGAGTTGGTATGGCAAATTTTAGGTAGATCAAACTTTTAAATTTGCTTTTCATGTTTTAAAGCATCCACCGTACACATGTGAACAAAATAAACAAATAACAAAGACAATGGAAAATTATCCAAACAGCATAATTAGAACACTACGATCTTCTTATTGCCAAGCAGTTGGCTTTAACTACTGGACTACATGGCTCATGTCCTAATTAATAGAGAAATTCAATGTTATAAAAATTTCCAAATCTTCTTTTCTTTTTTTTTAAACCCGAGATGGAGATTTCCAGTATCAAGCAATTATAAGTGTCTTAATCCACTCAGATACCTCCTACAAAGCTTAGCATGTGGCAACAACATTTTGCAAGTCTTGTTTTTTGCCTTCACTGCTCTGATTTTTATTTCTTAACATCTATCAATAAGCTTTTCATATTTCATAATCTTAGTCACAAACCAGCTTTGCTGAGGATGGGAAAGTACTTTGTGGTTTCCTACAAAGCTACAGTGTAAATGAAGCAGAGATTCTTTTACAAACCTAAGGCAGCTGAGCAGGTCTTTATGCATCAGGTACAGAAACCGTCTTGGGAACCTGCACAACAAAGAGTCCTACGCCATATTCCCCACAAAGTGTTCAATTTTTATTTGTAAATGTAATAATATTGATAGGCAAAGAGGATTTAAATATCCTCTTAGGAGTTGGACTCGATGATCCTTGTAGGTCCCTTCTAACTTGGGATATTCTATAATCCTATCACCATGGGGCTATTTAAACAAATACCATAGACTGAGAAAAAAAACTTCTGGGCCATGTTTGTCATTAAGCAGTAATCTGATAATTCTCATGCACAAGTGCTTGTGGAACATGGGATAAGAATAAAGTAGAACAAGCCACGGAAGGTGCAAGATTGAGAAGAGTCCATATAATCATAGAACAGTTTCCTTTTTAATCCCGACATCCTTCTGTGAGCCCCTGGCTTTCCTGCAGAAATTTCCAGTATGTCAGAAAAATCTCATAAGTGGCTATTAATCCACAAAGGATATTTTTGCTTTAAAGTTTGGGGGGTGATTAGTCAATCTGGGTTTCATTAATCACTAAGAGTATTTTAAAAAAAAAAAAAAAAAAGAATTAAAATGGCCTTACTTTTACATACTCTAAACAAGCATAGTTTTTAATAATAGCTAGACATCTTTCTTAGAGCTTCTCAATAAAGAAGTATGCAAATACATATTAGTTTCAAACATATGATGAGTTCTAGGATAAACTCAGTGGACATTACAAGAATATGAAGTGTTATATGTTTCATAAACTGACATGCACAAGTTCCTGAGGCATATCCTGAGTGGTGACAAGCCCCATGGTGCTTGCAGTAGCTATGTAAGCTTCACCATCACCACTTCTCCTATGAAGCTTGAAAATCTTTTAGTCCTAGCTTTTTCCACTGGCTCATTATGATACTTGAGGAAAATCACTTTTCCAAATGGAAAAGCACAAATTTCCCCAATGGAAAATTCAGTAAGTCCAATGAATTCATATTCTTAACTCCCCAAGATGCTTCTGACATCTTCTCTGTCATATCTTCTGGTTTCCCATCTCTAAAATTATGGCATAATACACCTCACTGAAATGCTGGCAGAAGCCAGTTACGAGCTCTTTCATAAGTCCCTTGCTTACTGTTCCATGGGCACCAATGAACTACAAATGATGCTCTCTGAAACCACTCCTACACCAGTCACAAATCTCTGCACACAGGTATTCTGAGGTCATCAGTGAGGGAGGAAAAAAAAAAGGGGGGGGGGGGAGAGAGAGATTTTCAACCCAAAGCTTTTTTAATGTGCAGCTCCATTAGAAGTTAAGCAATCATCTTATTGAAAATGGCACAGTTAGTTCTGTAATCATTCCGCTATGTAACTTCACCAGTATTGCCATGATATCTGAAATATACCCCTAACACATTCTGAAGACATGGGATTTGAAGTGACTCTACACTTTGCTACTCAGTTACCAACCTCACTTTGGATAAAAACAGGAAACGTTATATAACCCTTACCATACAATTGTCACGATCAGAGGACAGCAGACACAAATAGATCCACTCACACAGGGCTGAGAAACGAAGGAACATTTCAGATCTAAAGCACAGCAGGCACTATTTTCCTGCTGATCTTTTCTTTGCAGCAAAGCGATGGCCCTGGTGAATAAATGACCAATCTTAGTCTTTTTTTGTTAAAATGATTTTTGCCATTTGGGGGCTCCAGACCTCTCCCTTTCTCCCTAGGAAGGCCTGTCCTCTCTGCAAGTTGCTCTCTGGGTCAACAGCAGGAGGTAGGGCTGGTGGCAGCTGCCTGAAGGGAGAATACAACAACCTATTACTGCTTCATACAGGAACAGCAGCCAGCTCTGATTTTGTGAAGAAAGAGAAGGAACACTTGTTTTGCCCTTAGCCATCTCCCCTATTTCATCCCTACCTATAAAAGGTATTCACACAGCCCCTACTGAGGTCTTGCAATCTCCACTGCCCTTACAATACTTACGCGTTAAAGAAAAGCATATCATATCTTTGTGCACATCAAAAATTGTGGTACAGGAAAATTGAGTTGCTTGAGATTGCTTGTAGGAGAGTGAAGTCACTCCACATTTGCAGAAAACCTCTTATAAAGAAGCTTACTCCCCAGAAAATTGCCAGTAATAGCAATGTTGATAACTCTGCAAAACATAGATACTACACCTCTTTTTCTTTCAGGTGCAATAGTTGTAAACATCATCTGTGCCTTCCATTTTAAAATACTTGTAAAGTTCTTAAAATACTTTAAAGCTAAGCTGAAGAATCAGCCATCCATCTTGCAATAGATCAGACAGGCAGAATAGGGTGGACTTAGCTTCCTCTACAAAATCCCTGGACAAATGCTTCTACAACCCCAACTCGGTGGTCCATGGTGGAAAAATACCAGTCAGTAGTGTACTCTCTGCAAACATGGAGCTGTGGGCACACCAGTATCTTAAGGCGGAGTGGGAAGAGAGAGAGAACGAAGTATGCCACGGGTGTCTTACAGCTTAAAAACTTTTCTGAAACAGAACACAAGGAGACAAACTGCTTCCAGAAAGTGAAGGGTTTTCAAATGACAGATTTCACTTGCTACCCACTCTTCTTCTTTTCCAGGTTGTCTATTAATTCACCATGATAATTTGGGTAATATGCACAGTCACTAGCTACCTAAAGGAATTGTCAGACATGATCACCAGCGTTTCTGAATAATCAAGGGTGGGTAAGTCACATTATTTTGGTATGACTGTACAATGAAAGCTGTGTTTAAGTGGTTTTCCTTAGCTTAGCCACTATTATATATAGTTGTAAATATTGACTTACTGGATCTACACAACACATTTCAGCTCTGCTTAAAGGAGGTAACTCATCTTGACTTGAGATTACTGTCATTTCATATACCACGTCTTTTAAAATCAGAATACATGCCCAATAAATATGTTTCACAAAACTTATATTAAGAAATTTATACTATGGGTGAAGATCACGTAGAATTTTATTTTATTTTATTTTATTTTTTTGATTTGCATAACTGCTTAAGTAACACTTTTGGGGTGAATTGTCTCAACGTAGGTATCATTTTTTCTCTTTGGCAGGGTATGCAGTATAAAAGTCAAGCTAGACATTTGTCTCAGGTAAAGAGGAATGAAGCATTTGTTGGCTATGCTGTTACCAGCTTCCTGGTACAATTTTTGGAGAGAATAATTATGCAAAGTGTGGAATTTATTATTTATTTCCAAGTTATATTTAGTACACAAAAAGCTAAATCACTTGTTCAACTACTATATGTACTGTAATTACACTCTAATTTCAAGCTTTTGGTCATGCAGTTAGCATAAGTAGTTGTAATTACATATTTAAGGCATGTAATCATGTAATAATTAAGATACACAATTCAATTATATAATTAAGATATGCAAATATGTAGGACCATCTTGTGACATTGATTTTAAGTAGACTACCCCATTAATTCTGAGGAGAGTTCTGCTTAAAACACATTTCACAACACAGCTTGCAAAGAAGAATTACACAGACGAAGAAAAAACAGACACGTTATTATACCCTTTTGGATATCTGCCTGAAATGTTAAATAAAATAAAATTGAACTATCAGATTTTAATCGTATTTACAAGCTTGGTTCTTGTCCTAACCTAAAATAAGTAAATAAAAATCCAGCGAGCAAGAGAAGTTGTATTCTTCTCCAAATGGACCAAAATATTTGCAGACTTGTTTTTAGGCAAGCATTGGTACAGAGAAAACAATCTCCACAAATATCCTACTACTTCTTAATTACCTGTTATGTCCCCAGAAAGACATGTTAAACAAGCAAGCCAAATAGCTAATCATCTCTTTGCATGTTGCAATACCAAATATGGTTTTCATAGTTTATTTCAGAGAACTAGGAAAGGAAAGAGCAATTTTTCTTGATTGGATGAAAACAAGGGAACACACAAAACAGAGTCATTTCCACTGTGGTTGTTTTTATGCTCAGCAACAGAAAATTTTTATCCAAAATTACAAAATCAAGATTACTGACCTCAATTTTACTGCATTATATTTATGTTAATGCTTTTAGCCTTTTTTCCCCCCTTCCCACAATTAAAACATACAAACAAAAGACAAACAAAACAAGGAGGACTCTGTGCAGAACACCACAAGTAAAGTTTAATGGCTCCTTCAGGGGTTTTCTCTCTAAGAGTAGAAGAGCAGAAGCAAGAAAGCCACTGCCAGAGCAAGGAGGGCAAAGTAATTGTTGCACTGACCTACAGAGATTATGCAATCACTGAGCCTCAACTTCCATACATGCTCAGCACTAGCAAACCAAATTAAGAAGGGGATTTCAAAAAAGATGGTAATACCTTGATGAGTAGCCCAGGATAGATAAGTTTCACCTTTCCCTTTCCTTTGACGTATCTTAAGGAATAGGCATTAGAAGTTGAGAATCAGTCTTCTACTAAGCAAAGTGATAAGGAGAAAAAGCTATCTCACCACAATGAGTTTGTTTAATAGCAGCTTGGTAGTAATGTGTCAGGAGAAATATGTGAAACGAAGGAAAACGCATCACTGAGTATATCCAGGTTGAAAGGAAGCACCAAAATACCATGGTATAACTCCTTTTACACCAATTTCCCTCTGCCATTCATAGCATTTGATTGTATGTAAACTTGTGATAAGGCTGTGTTGGGAAGTCTCTTCTATTGAAATGGGCGTATCACAGGGCAGCCTAACTGGGACTCAGAAATCCTCAAACTGGAACAGTGGTTAATTCCTGGTAACTCACCGTTATGCCTGACAGATTTATACTTGTTCTAGAAATAGACAGAGGAGCAAAATAAATAAATTATTTTTTATAAATTCTGTAGGAGATTTTTACTGTCTCTCTCTCTCTCAAAAAAAAAAAAAAAAAAAAGCCTCTGGATTCAAGATATAAATCATTCAATAGATCTGCATCAGTAACCAGTATTCAATAACCAGTATTCTCCTCAGATGACAGAAATGCTTTAAAGATCCTACTTAGAATATTCATACAATCTAGGGTGATTTTTAAATTTTTTTATTTTTTTGCTAAGATTAATATATTTTATCATTCTTTTAGTATTCATTTGAAAGATAAAAACATACATTCATAGTTCAGGATCTTAGGATGCTCCACTGCCTATTTTGAGTTTAAATAAACAACCATACCCATATGCAAGTATGCAATAAGAGAAACTGAATTCTGCCAGGAGAACATACGCGGGCAATGCTATTTACATTTCTAGGTACTAGAAGTCAGGAATAGATAGCTATTGTACCCAAAATATATCCCACAGGACAGAGAAAAACAAACAATCTCACTAGAAAGCTCAGAACTAGAGCCTATTCCAGCAGCAATTAGCACAACGTGACTCTGATTTTTGGTGGCATTTCTATTGCACGCTTTGCCACTCCACAACTAACAAATACCATTTATAACCTGGCGAGCAACATCTCTGCAGGTGATCTCAGCTATTTTCAAAGTACTCTTTTCTCTCATTGCTGAAGAATAACACAGCTTTGCTTGAAGAAGAATTTGTAGCCCTTTGAAGGGCTACCACTAGCATTTCTCTACTGGCAGTATTTCAAAGAGAAACAACTGCTTCCCTCTAAGGCCCTGAAGTTCTTTGGAGAAGGGAAGGCTACTCTGAAGTGTTATAATGCAGAAGCACGCAATCTTCTGTCTGAAATTCAAGTCAAAGTGAGAGGTCTTGAGGGATCTCACAAAAATAGGATGACACACTCCTATTCCTCCATATTTTCCACCTTATCTTTACATAGCACAACCAACATATGGTTTTCCTGTAATTTCAGAGGATTTTGCCATGTAATACTGGCAGTTGGGAGCTGATGCTGTGAGCCTTCCCCCCCTTCCCCCCCCAAAAACATGGAAAGAAGCTGACAGATGGATGCATATATTCATCTTTATTTACTGCTAACAACACCCAGACCCATGGTGATATGGTTTGGCCCATATCCTTTCAGCATTTCCTCTGGCCATTCCTTGATTTTCATCATTAGCTTACAAAGAATATTTCTACCTAGACATGTGGTTTTCTTTCCTTTCTGGATGATTACTGTACTGACATACTTCAATTTCAATTCCTTTTTGTCCTTATCTGTTTTTGAAGAACTGGTTAAAAGAAGAAAATAATACAAAAAGCTCTTTTTTTGTACACTTTTTTTTTTTTTTTTGGCAGATATTGAATAAGTATCTCTTTTCCAAATGCCTTAAGGAAGGTGAAGAGGTTCCCTTTTCTCTAACGTTTGTTCTGATTATTGATGGAAGAAATTAGCTCTCTGAAGTTTATCCTGTCATGAATTTATCCCTTGCTCAACACACACTCCTGACTCTTTCTCTGCATATTAAACATTCATGTAAGCAGGTTAGACTTCAAGCTTTCTACAGAGAAGATGAGTTCCTAACAGGAGCTAGCCTTCAGCTCTGACCTAATAGACCACAGTGTATCCCAGAGGCAAACCCTCACGTTGTCATCCTGCTCAATACTATTACAATGGCAATTGACCACTGCAAACGTTAAGATCCTGAAAGTTATTAGATGTTATAATTTAAATACATAAGGATTTTGATATTATGGGTAAATCCAGTAGTAGACTAAAATAACATATAGCATGCAATTTGGCAAACATCCTCAAGGAAGAAGTTAACACATTGCAAGACAGCAATTGCAAATGTTCACATGAGCTTTCACAATAAATGTGCTTCACACACACACACACACACACAAAAAAAAAAAAAAAAAAAAAAAAAAGTGTCAGTTTGGAGTCTATTTTGTGGGTAGTCTTAACATAAAAATCATGACTTGAATGATAGTGTAATATTTATTATTGCCAACAGATGTAAAGAGGGAAAATATATTTTCCTACTGAAGATAGAAATGATAATTGCATATATAGTATGCATCTATATCATATTAACCCAGTATACCAATCTCTATCATCATCTGTGGATCAAATTTGAGCCCCTTACGTGCAGTGTCCTTGAGATAAGGTGACTTCTGCACATCTGTACTATTTTTCATCACTTGCAACACCACAGCCCAAGTTCCTTCTCCTTCTATCCCTTGCCTTTGCTGTCTCACAGACTAACCAGGATGAAAGGCAAGGGGACTGTGTATAACATAGTCCTTTAGTAATACACAGGCCACAAGCATCCTCAAGAGCCTATGAAGGACTCACCTCATTTCTCCTCATGAGGATCCATCTTCACATCCATATAACCATGAATATTTGGCATTCAGTAATACCAAAAGCTGCTAACAAACCCAGAGGACAAGTCTAAACAATGATGGTGTCATAGGAGCATTGATCACCAGTGACCTTAACCTGTAACTCACTAACGTTGGTTCACACATCGAATGGCACAGGGACTGCGTGTTTTTCAATCATGAAGATGGTGTCAGCTACTTTAAAAATGTTCTCCAAGATGTGGTGAGAGGAAGACACACTTGTATATGCATTATGATTTGACACCAACCTCAAGATGCATTCAATTAAGGTGTCACATCTCACCTCAAGTGGAAACAAAGAAATCAAGTAGTAGTACAATAGCATTTAACAGCTGATAATAGTGTTTCTGTCTGATTTGCTATAATTACACAGATTGAACAGTCTGTGTTACAGGCAACCATTAATTACCAGTTCTATACCCCAAGTATATATTTTTCCTCAGAGTTTTAATGCTAGGTCCAAATTCTTTTCATAAGAGAAGTAATCCAGTAACATTTCCTTCCACACCAAAAATTTTTTACTCCATGTAGTGCAGACATTTAATTTCTCTGCTGGCACTCTCAAAAGCAACTAATACTTCCAAGAGAAACTCCATGTGAAATACCAAATTCTTATCAAGTCATTTGCTAACCAAGTATTTTAAATATATCTAAAATCATTTCATGGCACAACTGCTGCCTTTCACATTTATTAGTAGATTTTTAAAATGTTTATTATATTAAGTCATTCAAGGGCAGAATTCACCATGACAATAATTTAAATATGTTTTGCATTTCAGAAGGTTTACCATAAGACAACTTGCAGTGCCTGCAAAAATCACGTGTAATATTGGTAACATTATTCAGCCTATACATTTACTGCGCTCCACTGCTCCAAATTCTGAGAGACTTAAAATTAATACAAATAATGAACTGTTTCTTACTAACTATTTGTGATAATCATTTATGTCTCCAGAGCATATAACTCTGAAAGCGGTTTTGGCAAAAGTAACAGGCCTGTCAACCGGCTTTTCAAAAACATGCATTCCCACTACATTTATATAAATCTGATGAATCCAAAGCTAAAACTACTTAAAATAAGATAAATAAGAATATGCAAACACAATTCTTTAAAGTGAAGGAACACTTTGGAACTCTTTTACTTGACTGGTGACTTGTGATAGAGGACTGTGAATAATTATTGTTAGACAACAGGAATAATGCTATATAAAACAATTCTGAAAGCCTTCTTGCAAAAATGTACACATACATTTACTGAGAGCAAAGTGCTAACTGTAAAAGCAAATAATGAAAAACCTTGTTAATGGGGAATTTAGCTTTAAAATAACTCCATGATTTAGCTTAATGTCTCCTCATGTTGATACAGACATTTTGGAAACTAAATCTCTTGAGAAGAGTGCAGGCTAAATGCAGCTTCCACAAAGTGATCCATTAAAGTGACCGAGAGCACAAACCCATGTGTTCCACAATGCTGGATTTGAGTCTGTTTCTATTTCTCAGAAAGAAATTATCTTTCAAATTAGACTAATCTGATTTCCTAAGATATAAAGTACTCACAAATTGTAACCTGAAGATAAAAAAAAAAAAAAAAAAAAAGCATATGAACACTGTTAAGCAAGTACACAGTGACGTTACTAAAGTGACAACTACATATTAAATTACAGAAACAGTACCAACAAGAAAATAAACATTTTAAGACTTCATAGCAACTTCAGCCCATCAATAACCCCAGTGTAAAGATATTGAGACTAGGAGTCTATACTGAGACCTGCAACTATACACCATACTTACGGAAATTATGTGTTTCACTGCAATTCTGGTAAAGGCATGTTCTAGCTATGACAACTCAAGAACCCTCCAGAATGTTAAGCATAGCTACTTATTCTTAAAATTTTAGATGTGAGCCTCATACCTTGTTTCTTCCTGTTGTTCCAGTTATTACATGCTGAAGTCATTTCATATTGTGGGTGATCAGATGAGATGAAATAAAGAATCAATGTGTAAGTGGTTCCTGTTGTTTAACTTTGAGGAAGTACAACTTTTTCAGCCATCCAATCAAGGGATTAAGGTAGTTGTAAGGTTTCTATCACATTACTGAACATTCAGATTCAAATTGATATTCAGAATCTTTCAACATCTTCTTCATTAAAAGAACTTTGCATCAATACAAGTAACACGAGGAAAATGAAATAAGGATGATCATACAAAAACCTGTTTCCTCCCGTGAGAGTAAAGAACCCTTTGATGGCTCTCCCTCCTTCACTTTATTTGTCCTTAAGTCACCTTGGAGGCTTTTATACTTCCTACAATAATGCTTGATTTTGCTGTGGAAATGAGAACTTTTTTCCTCGTTAACATAAAAACAGACATTAGACTCAGCAGCTGCTGCTGAAGGACTTGTTTTCTTCCCTGGCAATTCACTGTCATAAGCATCTCCAAGCAGACAACACAATGTTGTGCATTGCTACCTCAGGTTGCAGTACCACTTAAACCAACTAAGTTTGGCCTCTCTTCTTCGTCTCTCTTGCTGAAGTATAAACATTTCAGCATTTCTTAGCCACACTATGGCTTAAAGGCACTACATATTCTCATAGATTAATTGAAATAATTGCTGAGGCAAACAGCTCTGGGGCAGACACGTTCTGCAGCAGAGCAGGGAATAGCAATAGGCAGGGCTTTTTTTCAGCATCGAGGCCACTTGAGGCAGCTGAGGGAGCTGCCAGGGCCCGGCAGCCCTCACAAGGGTGGCTGACAAGGTGTAGGCGCAGCCAGCAGCACCCCCTCCCCGGCCATTCAAAAGCAGCCCCTGGGGAGCGCGAGGTGAAAGCAGCAATTTCTGTAGGCAGGGCCCCTTGCTGCTCTCTTGCAGGGGTCTTTCCCTTCCGTACCGGTAGCCTGCTTGTGAGGAACCTGGCCATGGTATCAACCAGGCAGAAAACTTCGCTAAGAAAGTCAAGCGCCTGGTACAGCCCACCGACTACTACCTGCTACTGGTCTTTCAGGCTGGTAATAATGAGGTAGCAACGAGAAGTCAGAGCAATCAAAAAGGACTTTTGAAAAAGGCTTTGGGGTGACTACTTAAAGGATCAGGGGCACAGGTTGTGTTTGCCTCTATCTTTCCAATAGGGGGGATCGATGCTGACAAGTGGGCTCACCACATTAACACATGGCTTCAGGACTGATGCAACCGGCAGAACTTTGGGTTCTTTGATCATGGGAAGGTCTACGTGACACCAGGCCTGCTAGCACCAGATGGGATGCACCTCTCTCAGAGAAGGGTAAGGATTTTGGCTCAGGAGTTGGCAGGGCTGATAGATAGGGCTTTAAACTAGAGCTGAAGGGGGAAGAGGATAAAACCAGGCACTCCGGCGATGAGCTAAGGGATGGTGCACTAGAATCAGAGGGACTGTGTGCTAGTGAGGTCCTTTGGTCAGCTCCACAAGGTGCTGCATGTAGGGAGGCACATTTGAAGTGCTTCTACACAAACACATGCAGTATGAGGAATAAAATAGATGAGCTAGAAGTCTTGGGCCAGTCCCACAGCTACGACATCATTGGCATAAGCGAAACCTGGTGGAATGAGTCCTGTGGCTGGTGTGCTGCAATAGATTGTTACAGGCTCTTCAGGAGGGACAGGCAGGGTAGGCAGGGTGGTGATGTACATGTATATGAAGCATGGGCTGGACTGTGTGGAAATTCAAGTTGGCAATGGCAAAGTTGAGAGCCTCTGCATAAGGATTAAGGCATGAATAAATAAAGGGGATGTCGTTATGGGAGTCTATTACAGACCACCTGGCCAGGACAACAACGCCAATGAATTATTCTTTGCAGAACTAAGAGATGCCTTGAGATCAACTCCCCTTGTCCTTATGGGGGATTTCAACTTGCCAGACATCAACTGGGATCACCACACAGCTGACACGAGCAAGTCCAGGAGGTTCCTAAAGCACCTAGATGATAACTTCTTGGTGCAGGTGCTAAGGAAGCCGACTAGGAAAGGTGCCCTCCTAGATCTGTTGCTGGAGAACAAAGAGGGTCTTCTGGGAGACATGGCAATTGGCGGCCATCTCGGTCATAGTGACCATGATGTGGTTGAGTTTAGAATTTATGGTGACAAAAGGAAGACTGCCGCCAAAACTTCAGCCCTGGATATAGGGAAAGCAGACTTCAGGCTGCTCAGTGAACTAGTCAGCAAAGTCTCCTGGGAAACTGCTTTTGAAGGCATTGGTGTCCATCAGTGCTGGTCAGTCTTTAAGCACTGCCTCCTAAAAGCACAAGATCAGGCGATTCCAAAATATTGAAAGTCATGCAGGCAGGGCAGAAGACCAGCCCGGCTGACCAGGGATCTTCTACTGGAGTTTAGGCAAAAAAAGAAAGTGTACTGCTGCTGGAAGGAGGGTCAGGCAACATGAAAGGAATACAGGAATGCTGTTCATGTTTGTAGGGAGAAAATTCATGTAGGGAGAAAATTCAACTAGAGTTGAAGCTGGCCATGTCTTTGGGAGATAATAAGAAAGTTTTTTTTAGATATGTGAACGGAAAATGGAGAACCAAAGAAAACATAGGCCTGCTACTTGATGGGGAAGGTCTTCTCACATACAATGGCATAGGCAAAGCAGAGACATTTAATGCCTTCTTTGCCTCTGTCTTTAACACTGACGATGGGCTTTGGGACCTAGGGTGCCCTGAGCTGGAAGACCATGACAATGGGAATAACAAACTCCCAACCGACCCTGAACGTGTGCGGGATTTGCTGCTCCATCTGGATCCATACAAGTCTATGGGTCCAGCTGGGATCCATCCCAGGGTGCTTAAAGGGCTGGCTGACGTCATCGCAGGACCTCTCTCGATTATTTTCAAAGGTTTTGGGAATCTGGAGAGGTCCCAGTAGACTGGAAGCTATCAAATGTTGTGCCAATTTTCAAGAAGGGTAAGAAAGAAGACCCCAACAATTACAGGCCTGTCAGTCTCACATCAGCACCTGGTAAAATCACGGAGAAGATGATTCTTGAAGTTATTGAGGCGCACCTGGGGGACAAAGCAGTCACTGGTCCCAGCCAACATGGGTTCATGAGGGGTAGGTCCTGCCTAACAAATTTGATTTCCTTTTATGATAAGATCACCCATCTAGTCGATCAAGGGAAACCAGCTGATGTGATGTTTTTGGACTTCAGCAAAGCTTTTGGCATGGTTTCCCACAGGATCCTACTGGGCAAAATGTCCAGCATACAACTTAACAAAAACATCATATGATGGGTGAGCAATTGGCTGATGGACAGGGCTCAAAGGGTTGTGGTAAATGGGGCCACATCTGGCTGGTGGATGGTCACTAGTGGGGTCCCTCAAGGCTCCATTTTAGAGCCAGTCCTCTTCCATATTTTTATAAATGATCTGGATGTAGGACTAGAGGGTGTTTTGAGCAAATCTGCCGATGACACCAAACTTGAAGGAGTTGTAGACTCGGATGAATTTGGAAAGACCTTGCAGAGAGATCTGGACAGATTAGATAGCTGGGTGATCACCAACCACATGAAGTTTAACAAGAGCAAGTGCTGGCTCCTGCACCTGGGGTGGGGCAACCCTGGCCATACATACAGACTGGGCGACGAAACGCTGGATTGCAGCCCTGCAGAGAGGGATCTGGGGTCTGTGGTTGACAGCAAGTTGAATAGGAGCCAGCAGTGTGCCCTGGCAGCCGAGAAGGCCAACTGTATCCTGGGGTGCATCAAGCACGGCATTGATGGTTGGCCGAGGGAGGTGATTGTCCCACTCTACGCTGGTGTAGCCTCACCTCAAGTACTGTGTGCAGTTCTGGGCACCACAATACAAAAAGGACATTAAACTGTTGGAGAGCCTCCAGAGGAGGGCTACGAAGATGGTGAAGGACCTAGAGGGGAAGACTGATGAGTAGCAGCTGAGGTCACTGGGCCTGTTCAGCCTGGAGAAGAGGAGGCTGAGGGGAGACCTCATCACAGTCTACAACTTCCTCGTAAGGGGGTGTCGAGAGGCAGGAGACCTTTTCTCCATTAACACCAGTGACAGGACCCGCAGGAACGGGGTTAAGCTGAGGCAGGGGAAATTTAGGCTTGACATCAGGAGGGGGTTCTTCACAGAGAGGGTGGTTGCACACTGGAACAGGCTCCCCAGGGAAGTGGTCACTGCACCGAGCCTGTCTGAATTTAAGAAGAGATTGGACTGTGCACTTAGTCACATGGTCTGAACTTTTGGGTAGACCTGTGCGGTGTCAAGAGTTGGACTTGATGATCCTTAAGGGTCCCTTCCAACTCAGGATATTCTATGATTCTATGAAAAGGGAAGGAAATACTCAAGATTCTCTTCACAAATCATATTCATGTTTAAAATAAAAGCTCATGGTTCAATTCTCTAAGAACTTAAGTACTTCCAAAGTTTGCTTTCTTCCTTTTCTCCCTTATTTCATCTTTAAAGATGAATGGTTCTCTCCTTACCCATTTTTCCTTTTGTAGCATTCAACAAGTAGAAAGTCAGCCCTTTTCCACATACAACAGCTAAGATTGGTGTGTTTTATTAAAAAGAGGTGAAACAGCATCTCACTTCTTATACCTCAGTTATGTTCAATCAACCTGACAAAAAAATGCTCTGGAACTCTTAAATGTCAGAGCTAATTTTGTCAGATTTGCCTTTCTTTTGGAAGAAAAGAGCAACGATGATGCAAAATTGTGCCAAAATGCCTTTCTGAAGACCCTGTTGGTTTCGGTGTAACCTTAGGGGTAGAGGTTTTCCATCCAGTAAGACTGAAAACACAATGTTCCCTTCTAAACAACCTGCTGTCTTCTGGCTAACTGCCAGTGTATGGATGTACTTCTTACAAGAGCATCTATCCAAACTAAACACTAGGGAAAAAGTTGCAGTCCACAGGTGATGGAAATTATCTGCCTCCCTAAGGAAATGCTTCCTCCTAGTCACTAACCCTTTGTCTTCAGTAAAAGGCAGTAACAAATTCCCACCAATCTTCTCAGGCAACCTAGCTCCCAGGGCTCTCTGTGACATTGCACTGCTATACAAATGTAAGATAAGAGCTCAGAGACCTTTGAAGTCTCACGCAGAGCAATACTTTACTAAGGTGACTATATACAGAAAAATAGCTGTTTATAGCTTGCACTGGCTTATCACAGAAATGGGGCTCTCTTTCTAGACTGTTTAAAGAATTGAAAAATATTGCCTCTTTTCCAGTAAAGTACTCCGGGAGCTACTATTTATATTGTGGTAGTTAATAGTCAAAAATATATTATTTGGTTTAATCTAAGAGTATAAATGCTCAGAGGGTGCAAACTTCAGTTAAACTAGAAACAGTTTTTTATGACACTGCAAAAAACAATGTTGTCGTATAGAGCTACGAGCTATAGTAACCATCCATTATCACAGTGCAATTAAACAACCACTTCACCTACATACCAACAGCACAGCTTTCTCTATTTTTCTAGCACAGCAGAGTCCAGTAATCCCCATCGAGTTTGAGTGTACTTTAGGTTTACGTTTCATATTATTTTTAATTATAATGTAAATTAGTAATTTCCATCATTTACTCACAGAGGCAAAGTGATATATTTGAAGAGCTAAATAAAGGAAAATATCAAAATACACTTCCATAAGTGAAATACTCAAATCTTCAGTTTCCTCAAGGACAGAGATATTTTCAGAATAACCATTCATGAAATTCAGATTGAAATCAGAGTCTTACCCTTCCTGTGTTACTTTTCTCATTTGCCTCACCTCATTTGTTTAAGTACTAGCTGATTTTGTGTTACAACTTTGGCACAAATATGCAGCTTTCCAAGAAAGTCAGGGATGACCATAAGTTCTGAAACAAGGACTACCTAACAAAAATAGGACCAAAAAGGTGTTGAGGGATTTTTTGAAACAGCAAAAATCCCATGGATTGCTGCAGCTGAGCAAACCAAGCTACCAGGGCAACTATGAGAAGTTCCCATGACAGTGTTCCAACATCGCCCAATTGAGGAATTTAGAAAAATATTGTTACCAGCTTCAAGGACAAGGTCTACGTGACTGCTAATCACAAGGGGGTTGTTTTCTTGTAGTTGTTTGTCTGAGTGTTTTTGACCAATAATCTTGTGCGAGACACTATCCGCCCCTGTTAAGTTCACTATAAAATTTAGGCAATTCGGGCAATAAAATGGAGCATGATCTGACCATACTGGTGTCTGTCGTGCTTTCGGCCGTGCTTCTTGCAACAAAAAAGGGACATTTAATATCAAACCCACTCAACATAAACAGTCAGTCCTGTACAAATTTCTACCTGACTCTTCTGATAATGATAGTAATGGATAAAAGTGCAGGTTGTTCAGTCTTATACCTGATTATACACACATTATCTACCTACGTCTTTCTTTGTCAATATTTTTCTCAGATAAAAATCTGTTGAATTACGGCACTCTATGATTGATGGCAACTGTTAAAGTGGTGCCCTGAGCTACATGTGTGGGAACAGTCTCATTGCTTAATTTAGTAATGAAGCATCCAAATCAGATTGCCAGAAGCTGGCAGTTACCATACACTAGTTATGTTCTTGCATCCTTTTACAATGACTCCTCTTCTGGCCACAGTCAGATGCTGCATGCTAACACTAGGGAGACATTGGGCTGTTTCTATATGGCCATTTTGACGCATTTACAAAATTTAAATAAGATTGATAATATCATTAATAAGTCCTGTCTGACATAAATAACCTACTCCTAATACTGGACCACTCTCCTGTCATTTGGAAATGTAAAACAGGCATATGGAATTTGTTATTTTGTTTTTTGAGTCATACACATTACTCAAAAGACAGAAAGTTTAAAGATTAATGAGAGCTGATCACAGTGACTTGTGTAACTTCAAGATGAGGACACTGAAAAATGCAGCTCCTTGGCATTTATGGAGGAGGGTGTGTGGATGAATCACAAAATTGATAGATACCCTTGTTTCAGAAGGCAGCTCTTCTGCCAAGTCATGTTCTTTTTTATCTAATCCAATTAAGAAATCATAATAAAATCTACCTTACTACTTTTCCTGTATCAAGTATTCTTTTGCAAGATATTCATAGCTGTGTATGCAACAAACTTCAGGGGGAACATTTCAGTGCTATGGAGCACCCACAGAAAGGGCAAGTCTACATTCTACCAAATCTGTGTTCTTGCTCATCCAAGAGGGTCCTGTTTCCAGCATAATACTAAGAAAGCACAATACTTAATAGCATTAAATGGAACAGTTTTCACCCTAATAGAAACCACAGCAACAATGTTAAAGAGACATTTCACAATGGTCCTCAAGACCAGAACATTCGCACAAAGACACAAGTCCCATAAATTTAGCTGGTATCCTAGAGGCAAAGCAGACTTCACAACTCAAAGCATCAAAAGATAAACAACTGTGGGCAATATTCAGCTTTAGTAACAGTCAGAGGCTAAGAATAACAGAGAACATTGAATCTCTCAACAGCAATAAAATCTGCCCAGCATCACTGGGTCTGGCTTAAAAAACAAACAATAAAAAACTGTTAATGACTGGGGTCCAACGCTGCTCAATGGGACTTGTGTAAATAATTAAATAAGAAAAGCCAGCACTTTTTTAGTTTACATGATCACTGAAAATAAGGATGGAAAGGCAATACCATTTTTTTTCCTATTATAAAACTCTTTTCTTTAAGTACAAATGGTAGACTAACAGTATCAGGAAATCAGGAAGATGCGGGGGGGGGGGGGGGGGGAAGGGGAGACGGGGGTGATAAAAAAAGAGCTGTTAAGAAAAAATTCTTTTTGTCCAGTTAATGTTATAAAGTTACCAAAATATTTGTTTCTTTCTGAAATAACAGTAATATTCACTACAAAGAAGAAGATTTATTTTACTCATGGCCTTTTCTCCAAGGTATTTTCAAAAGTCTACAGATTTGGCCCAGTGTAAAAATACTAGCAACATTTCATTTTGCCAAACAGCAGCATGTAACAACCACGTGCACAAGTACACAACTGAAGCCTCATAAGTTGGTGCAAATCCTTCTACAGCTTCCCAGGCCCCTGTTTCTTGCCTTTTAGTCCAAGATGTGGCTCAGCACCCACCAACCCCCCACCAATGGGACATGCTCCCACTACGAGCATCTGTGTGAAGCTGTGGGGAGGCCGCGTGCTCCGGTTGTGTGGGGCCTTGAGTGTCTGATATGCTCCATCCTTTAGCCTTCACACTGGCAAATTAAATAAAGATGCTATTTCGCTTCTTTACACAACTGAGTGGCATTTTAATTAGTCTACAGTTAGAAGTGTTAATCACACGATGAAGTGAGGCGATAATTCACAGCTAGTAAAACTTCCTGCAATGGTTTTACAAGCACCAGTATACAGTTTACCACATCTGTTTTAAAAGGAAAAAAAAAAAAAAAAAAAAAAAAAGAGAGAAAGAAAAAAAGAAAGAAAGGGAACCAACCACACCACAACGGTGCAAACTCTTTTTCAATGAAAATCAGCTTCCAGAAATCCATTCCTAACAGAGGGTTTTTATTCCTCTTTGAAAGGATACTCTAAATCCCTAATGATTTCTTTCAAAGGGCTTTATATATTAACTTTATTTACTATTTTCATTTTGATAGATTCATAAAAATATATGCATAGTAATCCAGGCCTCTCCTTCCTGAAAGCTTCTTTCCTTCACTCCACTGAAAATACTGTATTAACAACTTTCGTTCTTCTATTTTTCATGTATTCTACTGGTGAAAAGCTTTTCTGTGCAGCAAGTTTTCAGAAAGGGAAGCTGTGTTTATTATTGAAAACACAGATCCAAAAAAAATGTTGAATTTAAGCAGCTGAGATCAAGCAGCAGTATATACATGCCACCAAGTTTATTTTTTATTTTTTGAAAAGAATGCAAGACCTTCACAATAAATATTTTTAAATTAATCATTCATTTGCTTATTTTTGTGGGGAGCACATTTGTGCAAGATGATTTATCTTCTGCACAGCTCAGCCATCTGGCTGTTCTGAAAGCCTAAAAGAACAGGATAGAAACAAATAGCTAAGCGATTCCTTTATTTTTCTAAGGAATATGATGGGTGTGGTGGGGCTGTTCTGGCAGGCTCCATGCAAAGGATGGCTATAACATAGCATCATCAATTTGATAGACAAAGTTTTTCAGTGCCATTTTAGATAGAATCCTAAAATGTACTTAACACTCACATCCAGTGTTTTCAGTGAGCAGAGGTAAGCAAACAAGTAAGTACCTGAGAACTCAAAGGTGCCTCTGTACACAGATGCATCTCCAATTCTGATTAGCACATTTAATACAAATTTACCTATCAGATGCAGACATTAAGATGAACTTCATTCTAACATGATAGGAAGCATACAGAAAGCTTCATAATTCCAAACTACATTATAGTTACCAGACGTAATAAATGTGCAAAGTGTCTCTCTGCACAGACTCTTTAAATTAAAAATCTGAAGCAAGAAAGAACCCCAGCTTTTTTTCCCCTCCCTCCATTTTCCGTTACTATTTTAAAGCACTCTTTAAAGGTTTCTTCATCAACAAACCAGACCCATGAATCAGTTTAGCAAAAGGCTAACATGGCATCATCTGCACCTATGCAGAATTTTCTTTTGTCATGATTAATCCATGACTCTGAATATCTTAAATGAACCAAGCCACAACAACATAAATGTCCTTACTTATTTAAGAGTGTGGTTTTGAACAAAAATTGGGCAAATCATTTCAAAGTCTATGGGTCAAATAATCAGGATATATAGAATTTCTCATATTTGTTTCCCTTTGAATGTCAGGCCTCAAGTCAGCAGGAACATTTAATAACTTGTCAATAATTTGTGCATGGAATGATCTGGTAAAATCTTGTCACAGTCCATGCAATTCATATACATCTTTTATCTTTCATTAGATATACATGTCAGAGTCACTGTCTATGCTTTTGTCTTTGAATGTAATCACATATGCAAGAAATCAGAAATAAGACGGCATTCAAACCACACACTGCATTGTATGAGGACTACTAATTTCTTAGTAACGCTGGCTTTTCTCATAAAGGACAAGGAGGAAATCAGCTTCAAAAACATCACTTTCACACACATTATTAAAACTTTTAGCTTAAGAAATGGGGCAAGGGTAGTTACAGACCAGTCCAACATGGTGCTTTGTTATCCATATGAAATATGGAGCTTGGCTCCAATGAGCTTGCCTTGGAGCCAAAACCGAGGGAGGAGGAAGAGGGGATTACTTGCAGGCCAGAAGAAAGTGGGTGTGATCACGGGTAAGTGACTAAACAGACCTCCCTTGTGCATCACATCCCCCCCCACACCCTGCTTTTTGCCCTTTTCTCTTTTTTTTTTTTTTTTTTTTTTTTTTTTTTTTTGGCTAGTGCATAGAGGTTACACTTCTCTTGGTCCAGAAGCACAGAACTACTACAGCAGTCTGATGTATTCCAAGCCATTGACTACAGCTAGTAGAAATATGCAGGATGAAATACATTGTTCCTGGCATTTTAATTCTATTTCAAACCAGAATATCTAAAAATCTCATATGAAAATCCTTTCAGGTTAATCTAGTTCATTTTTCACTCAGTGAGGTTCATAAATTATCTTGCCTAAAAACAAACAAAACAAAACAAAAAAAGTATTTGAGCAAAAACTCATCCACTATTACTATAGTGCTCATTGCAAATATTTCCTTTTATTGAGGTATCTTCCCAGTGTTTTTCAGAAATTGATTAGTTAATCAAGTAGCAAAATAAAATTTATGTGGCAGACGTTTATTGTTGATCAGATCAGAAATTATGAAATTGAAGTCCAAAGAAATTATGTAGCTCAACACCAGTCTTACATTTGATAACCAAACCCGTAGAATAAGATAGGAAGATAACTTAAGGTTACGTCACTAGGAAAAAATAAAACTACCACTTTACATTTACCTCACTATCACACAGGAAAAACAAACAAAAAATTATAAATGAACTTTGCTATTTCTTCCACCGAATCCTAAAGTTTCCACAGGTGTTATTGCTGTTGTTTGTTTAGTGTGGTGTATTTTTCATTTTGGTGTTTTGAGAAAGAGAGAGAGGGGTGAAGAGGATTTTCACCTGATGGGGAATTCAAACACGCTTTTGTCCTGAAACTTGCACTAATTGTACAGAAGTTCATGAGCCTTGTGCTGGCAAGTGTTCTTAAAACGTAACCTTATGGCTCATTTATGTAATTCCCAGTTCTCTGGTAAAAGAGAAACTATCAGCATTGTGTGCAGTACAGCTGAAAAAGTACTACTCTTACCGCTCCTTCTTCAATATTGTAAATAATGGGAATATTTTTTCCCCATGTTCTCAAATTCATAGCTAATTCTAAAAGAGAGCATCAGCACCTGGAAACACAAACAAATATTATCCAGCCACTGACAATAGGTTCACACATTGACCGGCTATTTGCATGAGAAGCCATCCTTTCACACTGAGCTGCAGAACAGCCCAAAAGCTGGTCCTTTATGAACAATAAGTGGACTTCCCCCACCCTTTTTTCTTAGAGCAAGTCAAAGATGTACAGAGTGTGAGAACACGCGTTGCTGCTGCTCATTCCCCACCTCATACATGCTGCCCCCTGCACCCCTGCCAGGTGGGGGTGTTGGGGATGTTTGTCGGGGAAACAAGGAACCTCCCTGCAGGGCCCCAAGCTCAGAAGAGCCTCACCCAAGTTCACCCTTTTCCTACCATCTTATGACACTTTATCACCCCATTTAACACACACAGACTAGTGTCCTCAGGCCATATCATCACACACTTCTGTTTAAAAGCAGCCAACGCACCAATAAAAGTACAAAAAAGTCCAGAGAAGCTAATATTGAGATTTCAAGTCTTTCAAAGACAAAAATTTGAAACCGGAGAGCACCTTTCTTTAATTGCACAACAGAAATGTGGATTTCACTTTGTAATTAAGGCACCCCAGTTTTAACTGTTTCACCCACACACACACTCTTCTTTGGAAGTGAAAAACTCTACTCATAGCCTCCAAAAACACTAAAGATATAAATTTAGAAATATCTTAATTTAGCTACAAAATAATGTTTTAATATTTTTTAGTTACTAGAGGATAAAATGCTTGGTTGATGGTTCTTAGTGTTATCAAACTTTGCAATTAACTTTTATTTGATCTTCTCCTGCTTCCAAGGAGAAAGTCATGTCAAGTATTTTGGCAAAGGCCCTTCAGTTCAGATTCTAGCAGAATTCATTATCAATACCACTGTATTGTTGTATCCAGGTAGGACATGTATGATACCTTTGGCATTATACTAGCATGAATTGTCTCACATTATTTTATATATAATATATAAAATGCACATATACGCACATGACAGACTATAGCCAAACATAAAACACAAAGTTATTCATCAGATTATGAGGAAAATAAATGGAACAAGGATATTATGTCCAATCTGAACAGTCTGCTATTACCAGTCATATTTTTAAAAAAGCAACACCTGAGAAACTTTATTTCAATTCTCATAAGACTGGGGTTCAGATCATTAAGATTTCAAAATGAATTTTCAAAACTTTGGCTTTATAGTACAATTTACATTTAGATGCAGCAGAATACAAACAGCTTGATGCATAACATTTTTTTCTGTTAAATACGTAGCACATTCTCAAAATTAACGACTTCTTCAACAGCACTTGCAAATAAATATAGTTGACCATTTTTCCATCTTCTAAACACCATAATCTCTCTTTAAGTATTAAGAGATGTCATGTTCTGAACTTTTATGGATCATAAAGCTTCCATTGTATATCCAAAGGTTACTAAACTTTAAACAGTTGACTGAGATTTATGAGGCAAATGCAAAATCTGCTTGCATGAGTCAGGCTTCGTAACTAAGCAAGGAGAAGGTAGCCCTAACCATGGAAATAAGGTATATTATTCAAAAACACTCCAGGAAATAAGGCATGATGGGGTAACAACATCATGAAAGCAAAATACCACAGAAAATAAACCACAGGAAAAAAAAAAATCAGGAAATGGAGTAAGTCAGATTTTGTTCCATTAAATAGTAACAAAATTAGAAGTAAGACATGTAAAGAAAACAAGATAAAGATTTGTCATCACTGAAGGGAAACGGAAGCAAAAACAGCTAGCAACCCCATGGGACATATAAAATAAAATCAGGATGCAGAAACGCAGAGCAGCTCAAAAATTGATGGACTTAAAACCTTCACTTTTTCACATCACCAAAGTGAAAGAGATTAAAATCAGAACTGTAATGCTTTAGGAACATGTCAGCCAGATCACATTTGCAAAAGATGCCCATCTTGATTAGCTGCAAGGGAAACATTCATTTCTACTAGATTTTGGATGAGAATGTAAATGAAACTCTTATCATTGCTTGAATCCCTGAAATGCAAATGTAGGGCTCTGATTTACCACTAACATTCCTGAAAAGCTTCTGACTTTCTTACCTTAATATCTCTAAAGTGAATGATCTGATGAGGAAAGAAAAAAAAATAAAATGTTTTGCAGTTCCCCTTTCCCCTATCACCTCAATGTTGAGTGACTTAGCCCTCAAGAGTTAAAACCAAATCAAAAGCAAACCAAAACCCTCCAAACTGACACCACAACCACCAAGGATGACATTATCTGTATATACTGACAGAAAGAGGAGGGGGGAATAAAAAACAAACAAACAACAAAAACAACAACAAAGACAGTCAGAAGCTGCAAAACTAAGCAGGATGGATGAAGGAAGAAGCAGCTGCTACTTCAACACTTCCCAATGTTTTTCTTCAACTCTTAAGCCCTCTGTTTTCAAAGTCTCTGGGGCCTGACATTGCTGGGTTACATTCTTGTGCATAATGTTTGCCAAAGAGGAGGAAGCTCCACACTGCAGGAGCTGTCTCATCCTTGGGGAGAAAATGTGACCCGTGCTCTGAGCCCCAAACAGGCCCATGCAGGCATGCCTTAGGGGCAGAAGCTAGGGTTGTCCATCACTGCTCCTGCTGCAGTGTCAGTCTATGGACAAAGATTCAAACCAGTAATGAATGAGCCAGACTCCAACTATGAGGACAAGTGAGAAAAAAAAAAAGGGGGGGGGGGGGGGGGGGGGGGCAAGAAAGTACTCATTCGAGAAGCAAAACTTACAAGATTACAAAAATATGAGAGCAACATATGAAGAGAAAAATAATAAAATGGAAATACCAGTACAGGCCTGAAGAGCTGCTTCTCTTTTGCCATGCAGTGAAGCAGAAATTTAAAATGTTATGACAAGGGATATTAGGATGATAACCAGAAATCAGGGAGACTCGAGACATTTAAGAAGGCAGGACATAAATATGCCTAGTTTTTCTGCTAGGCAACAGCTCTAGAAACCTCTGGTTTACTCCTAGAGACTGAAAATTTACAAAAGATCAAAAGTTGGACAACAGATTACATTTACAGAGCATTACACTCTACAGATTGCTAGATAACATCCTACATAACAGCAACAGATCTTTGATCAAACTCTGGAAATTGGTGTTTATATTCAAAGTAACTGCACTGAGCATAGTTTACATTCTGGAACCCAATTTGGACTCCTTTAAGCAAGTAGACAAGGCCAAGTTCAGAGCTGTGAGGTGTTGAGAGCTCTCATTGCAGTTTTTGCAGCATGGAGGGCAGACTGGATAGAGAAATTATCTGAGTTTTAAGACTGGCTGGAAATTTTGGAATAATTAAAAGAAATCACATAGATCTAATCTTCTACATGTAATGGGAAATATTAACTTGATGATCAGGCATAGTGATGTTGACTTACTCTAGGTGACAACCTGGCACAGGGATAGTCCAGAAGGCAGCTGGCAGCCTGTGGCTGGTGCTGCCCTCAGTTCTCCACTGCGCCAAGGGCTTCGAGTGCTCTGGGACTGCTCGGCTGCCTGCACACTGTTCTGAGCACAGGGGACTCACACCTCAGCTGTGAATCTATTCTGGAATGTACTTTAAAGGAGCTTAATAGAATAATAAAGGAGAGTGCATACCAAAATATGGCTCATACCACTGAGCTTTTTTTTTTTTTTTTTAAGCAGTAGAACTCTTACTGTTCTACATGCTACAAATAAAAGAGGTTTTATTTTTTAATTTTTTCTCCCGAAATGTCAAGACTTGTCCTACTTAGGAAAGCTTTTTTAATTGAAAGAAGAGTTTGAAAACACTTTTGTAAGTATCTTATGAAAAACAAAAAAATCACTCAAATTTTTTCCATTCATTTGTCAATTGTGCATAAATAAATGAACGGATTTTGCTTAAAACTATTTTTTCCTTTCAGTTGCCTTTCTTCTGATCAACTTTTTAACTAGAAGATTTCCTTTCCCTCCCATTTTCTAGTTACAATTCCTAGTGGAACTGGGTTTAAGGACACACAGCAGAAGGCAATGTTGAATTCCTCAGCATGCGGGGCTTCGTGTGTGACACACATGGCCACATGGCACCAGCACTATGCATGTTCTGACTGCCACAAAAGGCACCACAACACAGATGCAAGAAGTCCATACCTTCTTTCAATAACCATTTTTAAAGCCTACTTTGATGTTTCTTCAAGTACTGCAAGAAGTAAAAACTTAAAAACTTCCTCAGAGAAATAAAAATAAAAATAAAAATAAAAATAAAAAAGATCCAAATGTCTTTTCAAGTTATTTCTCCACAGAATCTATTTGATTTTCAGATTTTCAGTCAGTTCCATGAAAACATAATTTCTCAGTAGGGAAAAAAGAAACAGGACCATATGAAAATAAACACGACTGGTTCCTGACATGGTCCTCCAAGCTCTGTGCCCTTCCTGAAGGGATTTTGGCCCCAGATTTGCTCAAAGTGGGAAGAGTTGACTGTTCCCAGCCCTCCGCCAGGTGCTATCTGGTGACAGGAGGATCCTTCCAGCGCATTTCAGCAACCAGCCAGCTTGACAAACGTCCTGCAAAACTGGAATATTGTATCTCAGCAGTACGCAATGGAGTTTTGCCAAATGTCTAACAGCCCTATTATTTCTCCCTGACAGGCTGTTTTACAGAAGTTATTATTTTCTAATTACACTAAATGAAAGTATGGGTCATTGGACGGAACAGAAGGATATTTACATTGGGCCTCTGACATCATTATAACAAGATAAAGAGCAAATACAGGCCAGAAATGTTCCATTCAGAGTGACATTACAACTTGCTATACCATATATTTACCCAAAAAAACACATTCTTATCACAAAACAGATATTTCTCCTTAACATGAGACCACCAAAATAAAATAAAATAAAATAGAAGAAGATCGGAGTAGAGAAATACTCAACGTTTCAGAAAAGTGGAAAGAATGTAAGAGCAGTAGTGCTGTGACAATTCAGACCAGCTAGAGATCTAGTCTTAGCAAAGCAAATTTATTGTAATTCAAAATGATTAACCATTAACAGTCAATTACATGCATACTGCTAAAAACCATAAGACAAATGTGTGTCTTAACAAGTATGAAAGGTACACTGATAACAAGACCCTCCTTGGTTTTAAATGGACTTTAAACCCAACTTTCCCTCCAGGTGTTTTATGTTAAGTAGAAGTATCTGCCTACTGTTGGCATTTATCTCACTTCTCATGCACATAGCACTAATTTGGCAGTATTGGGGTCTTATGATAAACAATCCCCATGGAGCTTTAAAATTCTGCCTAATAACTCATTCTCTTTTCTTTAACATTCAACTGGTCATGGAGTGGATGAAAATGGTTATTAAATGGGCAGAGTCAGCCTTTCTGTACCATTTGTGCATTATCCAGAAAAAATGAGGATGCATCTAGAAGGAAATAATACATCTGACATCTTTGAACAATTTCTTTTCAACTCCTAAACTGTAGTAGTTCTATTGTGGCAAGTACAGATGTTATATCATTTGTGATGAGAACTAAAATCAATATCTGCCTTGTAAACTGCCGTTAAAAAAAAAAAAAAAAAAAAAAAAAAAAAAACCACCATACAGCCATTCTTTTTATATATATATATGTATATGTATATTTCGCAGTACAGTCATGGCATATGTAACAGTCAACATATTACTAGACAGATAGTACATAGCATCAGTAGTTCCTATTCATAGGAATAAAAAGCAGCAGTATATATGAAAACTATTCATATTCTCTGTCTTACTATTAAAAGATGCTTGAGGGGAAAATCTTTGCTGATAAGCATATTCTGACAACATAAAAATGTAACTGTACATTGAAATTATAGTCAAATACCTATTTGTGTAATTTTCTTTTTAATTTTGTTTTACTCAGACTTTTCAAGCTTACTTTTGATAATACAAGAATAAAATCAAATCTGCTTAGGAGGTGGAAGTTTCCCAGTTAAGCATGTGTTAAGTCTGCACTGCCGAACAGAAATATTTAGGCAGCCTCAACAAAAGCCACTTCCATCAGTTCCACTATTTAAAAAAATTAATCATCATTTAGAACAACATAATGTTAGGTGAATGCTATTATGAATTCACTAGTAAAAATGCCTGTAATATAACCTCTGAACATAAAACATTTCTATTTTCAGAAAGAAAATCGTTATAATGCATGGACAGACACACGTTTGCATCCTTGACTTTTGTTATCCAGAATGAATTAGATTTCATGGCAAAGAAAAACAAGGGAAGGTCTAATTTTCTTGGAAAAAATGTGTGGCATTTTATTTATTTATTTACTTACTAATACACTATTAGAGCAGGGAACACAGAGTTCTTCAGGAAGGTGGGGAGGTCTGGCAGGTACGTCTTTATAGAGGGTAAAACCACACTTAGATGTAACCTGAAAACAGAAACCGGTAGTGGATCACTGTAGCAATACTACCATTTCAACAGCTAATCATAATTCACCAATGGCAACTTTTACACATGTATCTCACCACAAGAACGCTGCATCACCTGTATCCCATGAAAGAGATCAAAAAACTTTTGAATGAAGGTAGCAGAACATGGTGCTCTTGAACAATCTTGCAAAGTCACCTGAACTTTCAGCAAGATGCATTTTAGTCTTGTCATTAACCACTCTGAAGAAAAACAATATGAATCAAAATCATTACTGCCTTAAAATCTAGCAGTACACCATCAGTCTGGTAGCCTGGCCAAGAGTCCATTCCTGGAACCTCAAAAAGCATGTGTGCAGTCGAAGGTTTTTTGTTGCTGTTCTTGTTTTGTCTGAAAAAAGTGAAACATATCATATCTACCCCCATTACAACTCTAAATTACCTGGGACGAATTTTGTTTTTCTCTAAACAGTCTGTGTGTATTTGAGCATGGGTTCACCTATCACACTGTAAACAATGAAACTCATCCTATGAAGTTCAAACCAACCCAAATAAAGATGTGAAATCCTTGTGTTTTACCTCCCAGGCAGCTATGAGGTCTGGCAAGGTAACAGATTCAGATCAGTTTAGATTTTGAAATTACTGCTGTGCAGCATTCTGAGGCCTCTACAGCATGCATTTTTAGAGCTGTAGACCATGTCTGTGCAATGTCTGTCAGTTAACTGACAGTTAACTGCAGTTAACTGCAATGTCTGTCAGCAACTAGTTAACTGCAATGTCTGTCAGTGACTAGGTAATGAAATTTATCACCTGGAAGATAAGGGACTATTTCTGAGGAGATAACAGAGCTCAGATTTCTGATGTTCTGGCAAAGTGCTGCCTGCACACGTACACAGTGCTGGAAAGGGTGCCAGGCAGCAAGGAGCATGAGTTCAAAGCTAACATCTGCAAGTTAGGCAGTTCACAGTTTCATACCTAAATATTCAAAAGCGACCCTACTCCACTCCTAAGTGAGAGATGAAACAGACCAGATAGTGAAAGGAAAAGCAGGGTAAGTAATAAGTCTTCATAAAATGGTAATTATAAAGAGGAAATAAATAAATCATAAATAATTAAATAATAGGAGTAAATAAGAACACATTTTGACAGCAGTAAGAAGAATCTAGTTAGAACAGATTACCTGAAAAGAAGTGGTGTCTGTAAATGGGAGACAAAAACATTCCTTTGAATTGACATAATTTCATCTTGCTGAGTGCAGGTCTTACCAAAGGCCCTCCTGGGATTCTCCTAGAGAAGAGGTCACTAAAGGTCCCACTCCATCCTACTTGGCCACCTTAGGGTTGCTTTTCAACCCATGTTTATTTTAGAAAATAACTTCAGAATAAAAATAGAGCCGGGCATGTAACAGTCCTCAAGATGTGTTGTGTACTCTGCTGATTAGTTTCATGGTTTAAAAATTCATTTTGAATTTCTGCATATACATTCAGTGTCACGTTCTGTTATAAAAGAAAATTCTTCTACATAGAAGGTCTGCACAGTGGCCTTGTGATCTACACACTTAACGTGATCCACAAAACACTGCATTCCCCACTGGACTTTGAGGGTGTTTTGAATTTCACAAGCTAGTGAAATCTGGTCATCTGTGAATTCATGAAAAGTGAAAGGCAGCAAATGCGTCACTTTCAAGTCTGAATGAGCATTTCTTCTCTGCCACAGACCCCAAACCTAGCAGTCATTTAAGCCTGGAGTATAATGAGCCAAAATTATCAGGAGAGCTGACCACAGCTGATATATTCTAAAGAGGAAATTGTTTTCATCAAAACATACTGTCATTAGTTTCTCCACATATACTACAAAAGCTGAAATCATAAACACAATAATGCATGGTTTCAAAACATTAACTGAGGCCACAGAGGCAGCTAGGTTAAAGAATCCACAAAGATCTCAGTGTTCATATAGAAGGAGTGAAAAACTCAAAGTGAGGACCTTCTGAGAAATCAGAAACTGAAATTATATATATTCAGGATAAAGTACTTATCTGAATATTTTAAAGGGTTTATTTCAGTTTGGCTGAATAAATTAATTTTACTCCCCATCTTACTGCGCTGCTAAGGATCAGTTAAATGAGTTGTCCTGGGCCACAGACCTGAAGCTTCAGCTTTAACCTACAGGAAGTGTGTAAGCAAGCGCTGCTTCAAAAGCATTGACCAACCACCTACTGACTACTGTGAACTTGGGATTTGACCTAGAAATTCATTACACTGCTGTTGTCTCAAAAATATAACTTTCTGTCATGGTCTAACTGAGAGTAACAGGGTTACATACAACTTGGACAAACACTTCAATTTCTCTTTGTATTGAAGTAACTAGGCAATTGCAGAACTTTCATGTTCTTATAACTGGAAACTCTTTTTTAAAATACAAATGTACATTTATACATGGTCATTTGGACAATATTAGGTGAAGTACCAAAAAAAAAAAAAAAAAAAAAAAGCTTTTATTTTTCCTGATATAACAGCCACCATAGGCTTCTTCCAGTTTTTCTATTTTGACATTGAGTAAGTCAAGTGCTTTCATCTCCTCTTGTACAGGGAGTTCTCCAGTCCTCTGATGATTCTGGCTGGACATTTCAGTTTGGACCCACATCTCTTGATCATAAATGATTAGAATTGCTCAAAAACATACCAATAAAGGTCTCAAGTGACTGAACATGAGTATCGGTACTCACTCTGGGATCACTTCATTTGATATGTTTCATTTTTCCACAGCCATGTCACACTGATGGCTCATACTCTTCCTGCGACCAACCAATGCACACAGATCCTCTTCTTCTTCAACTATTTCAATCTGTGAGCCTCCAGAAAAGATGCTTTGATTCCCAGGTACACAGCCCTGCGGTTTGTTTTATTGATTTTCTATTATTTTTTGTCTCCAAGCCTGTCCCATTCTTTCCTTTATAATATAAAATGGTCTGCTGCCTTCACAGTCCCTCCTAATTTTTTTTGTCAATTGATTTCATCAGCATAACACAATTGTTTGTGCCAAAGTTATTTTAAAAAATAAAAATAAAATTCAAAGTAATTTTCTCCAAACTAATCCTCAAGGAAATAAGAAGTAATCTTAATCCAGACAATCTTTCTTTCATAGCTATTTGCTGTTGACATATTTAACCAGCTCTTTATGTGTTGCGTACATTTTCTACCACTTACTATCATTACTAATAGGTTTTCATTATTCCTCCTGGTCCATAATTAATAATTTCCCAGCATTAGATTTAAATGGCAAAGACTTCAGAGTCTAGTCAAGTATATAAAGTATTGAAACTATCAATTTTGTTGTTCAAGCCATAGAAGATGAATTTTCTCTTTTCCCTTATGCACTAATAGACAAAGATTGCATTTGCAGCGAGACTTTAAAGTAAGAGAGCAAACATAACTATGGAAACAGAACCTGAAAAATATTTTAAATATCCACCAAAAGAGCTCCAAGCAGGGATACAATATGGAATCACCCCAAGAAACAATATCCTGAACAAAATGGGAGATTACAAACCATAAGAAAATTCTAGGCTGCTTCTTCTTCTACTTAGCCTTTCTTTGGGAATCCATTCCTGATTAGGAATGACAAGGTTTCATTGCCTGCTTTCTTGAATATTTATTCGAAAAGAAGCCAGCTGTCCCCATCACTGGGAAGCACATTCACTTTCTTCCCCTACCAATCAAAGCTTATAGTCTGCCATCTTCTCTTCCAAAGACCTTTAAAAATTTGATACTTTCTCTTGCTATTAATAACTTTCCACAACTCCAAACACCATTCCACAATTTTCAAAAATACAGGCAAATAATATAGCTTTCTAGAATACTGTACATCACAGAAACCTCTCACTAAAAGTAAAACTTCTTTAAACATATTCATTAAGTAACACAACTGTACTGACTCTTGGTGAACACACATAACAAAGAATCTTGGATCTTCTGGGAAGTTTTACACATACCACTTCTTTCTATGTTTCATTTCCTCATGAAAAAATACTTATCACTCCTATTCCTTGACTGGTCTCCACAGGCTCAAATCCTGTAATGCAGCAGATTTCTGAGGAGTCTCACAGCACAATTTTCATATTGCATGCTCAGAGCACCTTGCAGAAAAACTTTTCAAACTTGGAGGAATTATTTATTATTGTAGTATAAATATTCACGCAAAAATACAACAAAAAATTTTAAGCACTTAATAAGTAAGAAAGCATCATAAGTTAAATCATTTCTTACATAGCCCCTAGTGAACCCAGCCAAAAATACCGGAAAAAAAAGTTCAAGAAGTGATCCTCAAAAATAGCACATTGGTATTAAAAATAACCCAGGACAAATGAGTATCAATCTTGTTTAACCTTAGGTTTAAAAATAGGATGGTTTTATTCTGTGGTATTATCCAAATAACTTAAATCTCCACCATGAAGCCGTGAAAATTAAAGTAATCTCTAGCACAAAAGAGTCATTACAACAGAGCATAATAAGAAAACAGAAGGTGCCAAAGCACAGAAGTCTACCAAGAAAGGAGCTCATCTAGAGTGTATTAAGGTAGATTTTACATGTGGTCATTGGTCATTATTACATTGTAGGAATTTTCTGTACACCAAGAAGTGTAACACTCAGAAAGTGTTCTGTAAACCAAGAAGTGAAACACTCTACTGGAAGGAGGGCCAGGTGTCATGGAAAGAATACAGGGATGCTGTTCGTGTTTGTAGGGAGAAAATTCATGTGGCCAAAGCACACCTAGAGTTGAAGCTGGCTGTGTCTGTGAGAGAAAATAAAAAGGTTTTTTTTAGATATTTGAATGGAAAAAGGAGAACTAAAGAATACATAGGGCCGCTCCTTGATAGGGAAGGTCTCCTCACAGACAATGACATAGGCAAAGCAGAGACGCTTAACGCCGCCTTTGCCTCTGTCTTCAATGCCGATGATGAGCTTTGGGACCCAGGGTGCCCTGAGCTGGAGGACCGGGACAGTGGGGATGACAAACTCCCAACCGACCCTGAACGTGTGCGGGATTTGCTACTCCACCTGGATCCCTACAAGTCCATGTGTCTGGATGGGATTCATCCCCAGGTGCTTAAAGGGCTGGCGGACATTATCGCGGAACCTCTCTCGATTATTTTTCAACGATCCTGGGAATTTGGAGAGGTCCCGGTAGACTGGAAGCTATCAAATGTTGTGCCGATTTTCAAGAAGGGTCAGAAAGAAGACCCTAGCAATTACAGGCCTGTCAGTCTCACGTCAGTGCCTGGTAAGATCATGGAGAAGATGGTTCTCGAACTTATTGAGGCACACCTGGGGGACAAAGCAGTCATTGGTCCCAGCCAGCATGGGTTTGTGAAGGATAGGTCCTGCCTAAACTAACCTGATTTCCTTTTATGATAAGATCACCCGTATGGTGGACCAAGGGAAACCAGCTGATGTGATTTTTTTGGACTTCAGCAAGGCTTTTGACACGGTTTCCCATAGGATCCTACTGGACAAAATGTCCACCATACAGCTAAATAAAAACATCATACGATGGGTGAGCAATTGGCTAACGGGCAGGGCCCAAAGGGTTATGGTAAATGGAGCTGTGTCAGGCTGGCGGGCGGTCACCAGTGGGGTCCCTCAAGGCTCCATTTTAGGGCCGGTACTTTTCAATATTTTTATAAACGATCTGGATGTAGGAATAGAAGGTATTTTGAGCAAGTTTGCTGATGACACCAAACTTGGAGGAGTTGTGGACTCGAATGAGGGTGGAAAGGAGGGATCTGGATAGGTTGGAGAGCTGGGCGATTACCAACCTCATGAAGTTCAATAAGAGCAAGTGCCGGGTCCTGCACCTGGGACGGGGAAACCCTGGCTGCACGTACAGACTGGGCGATGAGACGCTGGAGAGCAGCCCTGCAGAGAGGGATCTGGGGTCTGTGGTTGACAGCAAGTTGAATAGGAGCCAGCAGTGTGCCCTGGCAGCCAGGAGGGCCAACCGTGTCCTGGGGTGCATCAAGCACGGCATCGCTAGTAGGTCAAGGGAGGCGATTTTCCCGCTCTACTCTGCACTGGTGCGGCCTCACCTCGAGTACTGTGTGCAGTTCTGGGCACCACAGTATAAAAAGGACATGAAACTGTTGGAGAGTGTCCAGAGGAGGGCTACGAAGATGGTGAAAGGCCTGGAGGGGAAGACGTACGAAGAACGGCTGAGGTCACTGGGCCTGTTCAGCCTGGAGAAGAGGAGGCTGAGGGGAGACCTCATCACAGTCTACAACTTCCTCGTAAGGGGGTGTCGAGAGGCAGGAGACCTTTTCTCCATTAACACCAGTGACAGGACCCGCGGGAACGGGGTTAAGCTGAGGCAGGGGAAATTTAGGCTTGACATCAGGAGGGGGTTCTTCACAGAGAGGGTGGTTGCACACTGGAACAGGCTCCCCAGGGAAGTGGTCACTGCACCGAGCCTGTCTGAATTTAAGAAGAGATTGGACTGTGCACTTAGTCACATGGTCTGAACTTTTGGGTAGACCTGTGCGGTGTCAAGAGTTGGACTTGATGATCCTTAAGGGTCCCTTCCAACTCAGGATATTCTATGATTTTAAGTATCTGTGTAGCAAAACCACTACCTATATTAAAAGTTGGAACTTAAATAAAAACAAAAGTATTCAAAGATGAACAGCTAAATAAGGAATCAAACAATAAATTTTAGCCACAGAGTTACTGTAAGGTAAGTAAATAACATTCACCATCACAATTGCCCTGACAGGCTCAGATTCAACTTTTTATTCAAGAAAGACTCAGCACCCTTCCCGCCTCCATTCTTGCCCTAGCAAAGACAGAACAGGATCTGTGCATGCCTATTTACATCCTTTTCACTGTAGTATCCAATCACATAGACAACTGGCACACAGCAACTAACAGAACTGACACTGCTCCAGCACCATCCAATATTGTTATCTTTATAGAGATAATTATGCAAGGTAATTGATGATACTCTGTCATTACCAGTAAAAAGAATTCTATCTTCTGATCGAGAATGCATCCTTTATGTAAATACTAACGTCACACTACTTCTGCAATTCGAGAAACGCAGGCAGGAAGAAATTGAAAGTCTTGCACCTTATCACAGCATGTCAACAGCAGATCTAGAAACAAAATGCAGAACCCCAGACCTGGTCCAAAGCTCTATGGCATGTCACATAACAACTTCACTCAAAGCAATAGCAGAACTGAACATCATCTCCCCTGCTTCCAAGTCTTTTCCAAATGACAGTCTAGACACATTAGTAATGCCCTGTGAAGGTGAATATGTTCAAAGTATACGTCTGTGCAAGAACTTGAGTTCCCTACATTCTGCATACACTAGATGTTTGACATATGAAATAGAAATGCCAAGAGAGTGAAAGGAGAAAAAAAAGCTTCACTTTCTCTAAGAGCATCAACATTAAAAGTGAAGGCATTAGAACAATTTTATCATACACAGGAACTTTTTTCTATTTAGAAATTTACAGCTTCCATCAGGCTATAAACTTTTAATACCAAATACATGACAGCCAAGCATTCAGATATCACATGGCCTCCACAGACACAAATGGACAATGGTGTTATTGCCCCTTAAAAAGTATTCAAATAGGGATCCAAATATGAATGTACCTGTACAATCATTAATGTCAGTTATTCTGCTGATGTAGATCCAGCTAGTTTTTTTTTTCTCCATTTAAATCTTATAAGTCTCTTACTCTGATCCTCGTTTTAAATTTCCAGTTGCTTCCATGATATTTGTACCTCAAAAATGTTACTAAATGAAGCTGTTATAAATAATAATAAAAACAAATCAAGCAAACATAAAAATCTACCTACTTTGAAATAAGCTTGTACTGAAGTTATTTCTATAGAAGGTAGGGAAAAAATCACAATGCACCTGTAAAAGCTTCTTTCCTATTACCTACATTGCAGCTCTCCTAGGCAGTTTTACATGACTTATAAGTTTGTTGTTTTAATTAGCTAAATCATGTTTTTCCCATATAAAGGTGTCTTCTGAAAAATTCATTCCTCTTCAGAACCCCAAGTTTTTCACTGTTACCAGATCCAAAGCAATCTAAAGTTTAACTAAGTCTTTAGTGTTTATAATGAAATCTATTTCTATTTGACTCAGCCATACTAATTATATGCTAGCCCCATATTTGCTTCATTTATATTTTGTCTTATTCTGATTGCACAGAGGAAATGCTAGTATTAGCCAAATTGAGCAGAGAACCCATGTCAGCCTGGGACCATTCATGAACAACCAGCAGGGAAGGAAAAGATAGAAATCCATTTATTACTTCTTATAACAGATTTTTAAGATGTGTGTGGACATTTCTGACATTACCTGTTATGCTGGATATATACACTAAACCACAACAATATTTAATATACTGAGAATTGCTTATATATCTTGTATTACTTAGGAGTGCTTGCTGTGCTTTATGTTTAAACCAGATAACACAGATGGTTTCCTCCTCCACAACTGTATAATAAATCAAAATTGTAAATCCCCATTTATTCTGACTGCCTTGACAAGACTCCTTTGAAATTATAATATATTTCATTTAAGAAATTTTTTAAATTTTTCCATGTCAAAAGGAATCTCCTGGGAAGGAAAAAAACAAACATTCTCAAAATAAAGTAGTTAGATTAAAATTAAAATATTATAAAATAATAAAAAGTGGAGCAGATTCAGAGCATGGTATTTTTTGTCTACAAATTGAGCATGAAGGTTTGTTGATTTGAGGGGGGAGGTATCTTTATTCTTTTCATCAATATAAATTGGACTAGTGGGAGAAATCTTTTGCTTGGGTTTTATAGCTTCTGTTGTAACCAAGGAATGAGGGTCCATTCAATATTATGGCCTGTTTTCATTTCAGCAATACCAGTTCAACTGATGACGATTATTAAGTGGTTTAGCAGACAGAGGACTAGAAGTTGGAAAGTCCATGTTCAACTAGTTTTTTTCTCGCATAGTCTATTGCTCCATCTCTCAGTTTCTCTAAAATTTACTGATATAACATAAGGAATAACATTCTGTATTTTGCCAGTTCAAACTTTACAATAAAACACCACAATACAAAGGGAAACATTATTTAAAGTGTAATGCATCAAGTCATTAAGACAAAGTCCCCAACTCCAGTCAAGATGTGGTATACGCATCTGATATACCATCTGTTATGAGACATATGCCAGAGTCAGTTTTGCTAAAAAAAAAAAAAAAAAAAAAAAAAAGAGAGAGAGAGAGAGAGAGGGAGAGAGAGGGAGAGAGACATGATTTAAAAAAAAAAAAAAATAGGTTAGACAATAGAATAGGCAAACAAAACTGTCAGGGAGTGTAAAAATACATTGACATGGGTCTTAAAATATGAGTCAAGCCTCCCAAGGTTGTGCTGGTGAATACACCATGGGTGTATTTCTTCCTTAGCCAGCACTCTAAAATTGTTATCACAGAGACTGACCAGATACCCTGCAATACCTCTGTGTCTCTTTTGTGATTTGCAGAGCTCAAAGAACTGTTCAGAAATAGTAAAATTATAACCAGTTTCTGTTTATAGATGGGGCAGCTGAAGGGCAAAGAGTGAACATTTATGTAACAAGCCACTAGCAGAGCTCGGTATTAGTCTTTAACCATTAGACCACTAAAATTCTTAGTTAGAATGTTCATATGATTTCTCCAAAGGCAGAAGAAATGTAGTACCATATGTGAAAACGTAAGGAAGCCAAGCTTCGTTAATTTTATTACTCATAAACTACTCATGGAAAAAGGAATCCACAAAGGAGAAGCAGGCATCGTAGACTTTTTTTTTTATTGTTCACACTGACAAAGAGCAGGATGACTAGTGGTAAACATCATTTATTTTCCTTTAAAGTATTTGCTCAATTCATCCAAGCCTCTTACAACCTTGAAAATGGATAGTGCATTACAAAATGTCCTAAGAATAATTATAGGAAATCTAGAACAGAAAATTGACCATGTCTATATAAATATCTTAATGTCTACACAGGAATATCCACCTCCCACTGTTCTTACTTCCATGTTGCCAGGAACCAGCAAAACTGATGGCGCTGCTAATATTTCTTTCCATATCACATTTTTCCTCTCATGAACTGATACTTCGTGTTTCACTCTAACCATATTCAAAAACAAAACGAAAAACAGCAGCACCTGGTCTGTTATTTCCCCATGATTTTAAACATGTACAGGAACAAAGAATTTGTTGTCTCTCATATTTTTGCCTCTCATATACTGTAAGTTTGTTTTATTTAAGTGGTGTACATGAGAGTCCAGCTATCCTCTCTAACCACTGCACCTGATGAAATGCATCCTGATTTAAACAGATAATAAGGGTTGGAACAAACTAAGGTTGGTAGAACATACTTGATGCTTCATGAAACTGAATGGGAGATTGCATACTGTCTGAAAGAAGCAGAAATTAAACAGAAAAAGAATGGCTCCCAGTGATCAAACTGAAAAAAAAAATGATATTTGCTAAATGATGGAAGAGACCAGCAACATAGACTTTATTTTCTACTGATTTTTCTACTCAGAAAGTAACCAGCAGCACTAGTCCTTACCATTAAGGATAACATTGTTTGTTTGTTGCTTTTCTTTCCATCATAATAATCAAAATTTCACTAAAAATAAATTGTTTTTTAAAAATAAAAGTTCTGGGACACTAAAGCATTCTGACTGAATTAAAGTAAGGAACTAAATGATGTCCTCTTAGTTGCTCCAGTTTTTGAAGTAATTGATGAAGCCTTTCCATTACTTCAAAGGAAGTCAGATTTAACTCTTGCAGACAGTTTAGGTGGGGGTTGGCACTAAAATACCCTAAAACACATAGAAAAGAACAGTCACTTCTGTTTGTACCAAACACATTCCATAGAAACAACTCAGTGATGGCAATTTATAGCACACTAAGTAAAGCTGAGGAAGAAAATGAAAATTGTTTTCATAGGAAGTGAAACTAAATTATGTATTTGGTTCTAGTTTTGTAAATTTAATTTAATTACACTTTTTTTAAAATATTATATGTCAGAATAGTCCATTAACTCATTGGCCAACATTCCACTGCAAGGACTGCATTACAAAACCAATTTTGATTTAGACTTTTAAACACTAAATCAGCTGTTACCACACAGCAGATATGGTTTCCACATAACTCTTAATTTGAGCTCAAGCTTCAAGTTTAGTCACTCATTGTATGATTCAAGGCTGTCCTAATTGCAGCCCCAGGACAAAAAAAAATAAAAAAAAGAAAATTTACCTCAAAATACATTACCAATCATACTGAACTACTATTACCTTATTAATAAGAATTAAATACTGCCTACAACTGATGCAGAGAATGTATCTCACCAAGAATGCTATTTCTAAATAACTAAGAATAAGAGAACTCTTTGGTCAAGAAGGAAAACATTATTTCAAAGTTGTCTGGATCTGTGAAATACAGGTTTGGATAGAGGTCAACAGCATAGGAAGAATGAAATCTCAAGCTTATTAAAATAACAATATTTTGCACCCTCTTCATGTGCTTCAGTATATTTAAAATGGTAAGCTAAATTTGCAGTGCAAGAGCTTGTAGTATATTCTCTCTGAGCTGTACCTATTGGTTGCCTTACTAAGGTTTTGTTGGTTTGTTTTTGGTGTTTGTTGTTGCTTTTTGTTAAGTCTCTCCCTCCATAAAGGCTGCAACCTTGCAACACTACCCCACCAGAACTTCATCTTGAAGACCCTTGAAGAATTATTGTGCATTACTCTATTAGTTCTCCCGCAAAGGAGGATCTTAAATGGAAGGACAGGTGGGGGGAGTGGAGCAAAAATAAAATGCATAAAATTACCATATGCTGAATAATTAATATTTTTTTTTCTGTTAGCTGATGAACTCCTAAGATTCTTCCATGAAGAATGGAAGATTCTTCCCTCTTCAATTATTTTACAGTTCTATATCTAAAAGCAAAATCCCTACAAACTGATCTATGTTGGTAACACAAGAGAGTAAAGCACAAAGACTATGAGGACCAGATACGATTATCATCTTTAAAATGCTTCAGTTGACTTTTATGGATTTTAGATTTTACTATTTCATTTTATTGCACAGCAACAAGGACTAAGATACAGAACACAATACATGCAAAGGAAGAACCCTTTCAGAAAAGGCTGAGTATATCCTTTGGCACCATTTCTGTATTGTCTTTAGAAGAGATTAGGAAAAAGAAAAGGCAGCACTATCTCATGGCATGGAAACTAATGATTCAATACCCATAAAGACACACATGTTCAAATGCCCCTCCACACTCCTTAAGCTCCATTTAAAACGTTTGTAGAACCTACCTTAAGGAATGCAAGCACCCCTTAAAAGGGTCTCATAGCCTGTAACTTAGGTTGGTCTCGCACTGTAGGACAGGGCACACTTTCTCATACATCAGCCTTATCTTTCTAGGGCTGGTATTCAACCTTTATATATGTGGATATATAAACCGCTTCACTTCCCAAATAAGAGTACAACTAGGGCCTTCATTTGGCAACATGGATTTGGACCAATTTAATGTTTACAGAACCAACTGTTTGAGAAGTTTCATCACTAAGTACATTCCCAGAAAGAGTGGATATTTTTAACCATAACTTATGCTAAAGCAGAAGTGAAGCTAAAACTCCTAACTGCCCCACTGCCTCCTGACATTTATTAGGCTAGCTGAATACAGTCAGGCCAAAGAACAGTTAAATGCTTGGAGCCATTCTTTCAACATTTGTTAGCGATAAGTTTTCACGATGCTTGTTGTTTTTTTGTTTTTTTCAAATGATCTATCAACCAACAAAATATCTTAGCAGCAGCATTTTCCCAATGTACACGTAAGTAGGAGAAAAACACTTAAAGGATCACAGAGCAAAGAACAAGAAGTTCACAGAGACAAGAAGTCAGAAATCACAGTTCTACACAGAAATCCCTACCATTTGCTCTGCTGACTGATGGCGGCGATAACCATGGTCTCATCGCTCACAAAGCATCAGATCACATGCTCCTTGCATTCGGTCACAGTGCTCAAATGCAAGATGTCAGACATGAGCAACTAGGAAAGAGAAAAGGTTTTTTTCATTTGTTTGTTTTTGTGTGTTTTTTTTTTTGTTTGTTTTGCTTTTTCACAAAATAGCATGTGCAGAGTGACAAAAGCTACTTTTTCTGGCAGAAAGCTCACATGCACCAAAGCACATGGACACTAATATTAAAGTTAATTAAAATACACTTTAAAAAAATTATGAAGAAAAATTCTCTGAAAAATCACTACATAGTTCTGACTGAGAGCTTGCAAGAATAATCAGACAGGCAATAATTATGGGAAATAGCACAAAGCACACCAAAAAATGACATTGCAACCACACATCCAAAAAGAACAACAGGAAACCAACACTCCAGCTCTTGGTCTGTACTGGGAAACACTCAACAACTGAGCTGAAGCTTCAGCTCAGTAGTAGTTCATTTGGTACTTGTGGTTGAGTGGACAATATTCTTGAGCCTACTAAAATCATACAGATTTCTAGCCCCAGTTTGACTTGGAGGTTCTTTAGAAAAGGTTTGAATGTTTCAAATATATTTATTATCAATCAATGGGACAGAGGATATACCTCTTAAATGCAACTTTTGGAATTGATCACATAAAATAAGAACAATTTACCCCATATACCCTTTCAGGGACAACATAGTTTATCCTGGAAACAGCAGCTGCATTCTGTTGCAGGGTAAAGAAGAAAGCCTTAAAATATTAGCTTCTGAATTGAATTTAGTGTCAGGGAAAAACAAAACAAAAAAAACTTACTGAATTTAGCAGTCAACCCAGACACTTTTGTTGAAAGCTATTTTTTCTCCTTCCCCAGACAGAGATAATAATAGTCTTGAATCACCCATTCATTTTTCCATTTTTCACACATTTAAACTTAAATCTCATAACAGTTTAGCTCTGACGCCAAGGGGAAATGACCACACAAGTCTGATTGATTGTCAAAGAAGAAACATCACTTACAGTGCCTTCTGGAACCAAAGTCTTTCCTTCAAAGGCTTTAAATGCATCCAATGACCTTTATTAAAAATAGAAAAAGTGTTTTTGTTTAAATACTGTCATTGTTTAAATTAATTAAACAATGTTTCCACTAATAAAGCAAGAAAAAATCCTATCAAGTTGTCTTGAATTTATCTTTCTTTATAAGGATAAAAGTTAGCTATTATTTTAGGACCCCAGGAGCAACAAAGAAAAAGATTAAAAAATAAAATCTTAGAAAAATATCTTATTATACAAGCACAACAATAAATAAGTTTCTTACCCTAATCAAAGTGGTCATTTATCCTGTAGCTCAAATAAATAACATATTTGGAAAAAAGTGCAGAATTTGGAGAGGATTAACTGTTTTGTCTATTAATGCATTATATTCACAAGGTGTTCCTTCTGACAGTAACCAAGAAAATACAATGTCTGTATTCATGCACATGCACCAGCTGCAGGGCATCGCCAGCTGCTGCGTGGATTTCAGCCCGCTGTTATCTGGAAAGGACTGATGTATCCCACTTGGTATGGACCATTTGCAAGGTCTGTAAATTGACTAAACTTCTACAAATTTCAATGAAGATTGCATTATTAATTATTTTCTTCCACCCTTAACATCTTATGTCCGATAAGCCACTGTTCTGCTGCTTACACAATACAAACACAGAATTTTACTGACTAGTTTCCATACTAGTCAGTATGTTTCCGTACTAGTCAGAGTGAAAGCTGTACCATATCTAGGGTATTATAGATACAACAGGAAATTCAAAGAATCTTGCATTTTGCCCTGTTCCTAACAATACTTGTTGCAGTCTCTTTACAAAACAATCTCAGCAGACAGCTTACATTTCTCTCAATGATACTGGCCCCATGGCTCTAATTCTTTATTAGCATCACTACACTCAAACATATTATTGACATTTAATACTTATAGGAGAGGAAAAATCCACGACCTCTTCCATCAGGAAGCTGTTCATCATTGGATTTTATCCAAAGGGAATGTTAATGATGATACAGAAATGTGGTTAACCATTTTTCATAAATATAAATGGCATCTCCCATTTAGGATATGTTTCCTGTTTACTGTGGGAAGTGCAGTCAGAGGTGACATATTAACCTTGGTTTGTTTGCATGAACTTTTAATCTTCAAATGTGGACAAGCTGACTCTGAAGTTATTCTACCTGACAGATGAGAAATTGCTCCATCTTGTTCGCTCATGACAGAAGATTTAAGCAGATTACATGGGGCATCAGATCAGGCCCCCGTGCATACATTGTACTGTGCAACCATAATCTATATGGTGAGACTTTTCGCAAGGCCCTGATGGGCAATTAAATTACAGGATTTATCAAAAGAAGAACCTAAGAATTGCCCTTGTGGCTCAAAACTAAGGTCCATGCGGCCCTGTGTGTTGTCTCAGCAGAGGCAGTAAGAGAAACTATTGGGAATAGCACAAGAGCACTGTGGTCCCTCTGACTTCCCCAGCGTCTAAAGCTCACAGCTAATAGGAATGCCAGAGGGCACATCTCTGTCTAGTCTCTTTAGTATCCTTATGGGCATAAGCAACAGCCTCTGCCTCCTTCATGGTAATCTTCCTGAGGATGCCTAAGGTTTTGTTGTTTTTTTTGGCTGCTGCACTCCAACACGCTGATTTCAGGAAACTGTAAATGATAGCTCAACAAGTTATCTGCCAGTTCCGATATCAGCACCTTGCAGGCATGTTCCTTCCACAATGTATCACCTGCACTACTTACATTGGAACTTATTTGCTGTCTTTTCCTCCTCTCAAAGTTTTGCAGATATCCTTGCTATTTGCTCTAAGAGACAATGAACTCAAAGCACTATCATAACACAGACACGTTAACAAATATCCAGTAACTGAACAGTAAAAATGGGTAAAGAAAAATCCAAGGGGATGTTCAGTTTAAGAATGAGAATCTTGTTAAGAGTGATGACAGGCATTTATTATTATTTATGTCAGAGTGGTAAGAAATCCACTTAAAGAAAGTCATTGCTTTTCTGTACTAAGTGACTAGGGCTTGCAGCTGAAGGAATAAATTAGATTTGTTATGTCTATAAAACTTTGAAAGCACAAAAAACAGTTATTTCTTTTCTCCTATGAAATTTCAGGAGTGACACGTTAGCATTAGCCTAGAGAGGGTAAGATGAGTCATCTATTACTATTATCAAACCTTTGATTTGACTAGAGCTGGGAAAATTACAACTCCCTTTTGAAAACTCATGGCATTCTGTTAAAATAGAATATTAGCATCCACCTCACAGCTGCGTATGCAGCGATTACCTAGAGGCAGCTTTACAGCTGAATATATAAGGCTAAGTCCTGACTTCAGCAGCTCGTCTGTTGCCCCAGTAAAGTTAGCATGGGCAGCAGTTCACACACAGCACAAGACCTAACAGGGTCAAATGCAGAACCTGCCACATAGCTCCCCAGAAGCAAAGCACGAAGAACATGACCCACAGTCATCAGAGTTGCCAGCGTTACACAGCACTGTCTCTGTGGCTTGTGTGCCTTTGGGAAAGTAGAGCCATGCTGCTTGAGAAAAGAGACAGAAGAGCTGCATATGGCTTCTTCCTCCCTACAGGAGGGTTCCTCACCTGCTCTTCTCTTGAGAAGGCAATAAGCCTGTTCTCAAACCCACCCTGCTCAGGGCAGAGCCACAGGAGACCTCAGCACTGAATATTTTCAAAAAGTTATAAAAACTTTGCTCCATTTTTGGAGATCTCTTGCTCTCTCTATGGCATTTTCCTTTGGCTATTCAGCTCTGATTAATAGGAAGCTACTCCAAGTCACGTGTAAAAAAAAAAAAAAAAAAAAATGGACCAGAATACCAACTCCTCCTTTGCCATCCTGGTGATGAATTAATTCTGCTCAACTTCAAAGCAATCAGCAATTTTATGGTTGTTAAATGAATTTACGTCCTTATTTACCAATAGAGCTGTTCACACAAATGAAGACAGATTACGCAATAAAAATGTCCTGAGTTACATCCCTAAATAATGTTCAATTACCATTAGGTTTTGCTGTTTGGGACCTGTCTTGAGAATGCTGAATGCTGTTGTATTGCAGTATATTTAAAATCTCTGACTTTCTGAAATGTTATTGGTACAGAGTCTCCTGTATTTCAAAATTGAATTATTTCACAATTTATTAAATAAATCAGATTCTAGCACAGCATGCAGAATGGATTCCAGTCACTGGTATTTATGATGCTTTTCCAATGTAAACGAGCCATTGCCGATTATATTTATGACCTTTTTCATTTGTAATTTCATTTATAAAAATAATAGCTGTTTATACAAACAGTAGCAAGCAGGTTGCATTGCAAGTGAATGTGTGTATACTTATGTGGAAGGTGAATATTACAAGGGGTTGATACACGTACCATACACCTAAACTTTTACATTATCAGCTTTTTTCCCCACGGTTTTGTTTTTTGGTCTGTTTGTATAGCATAAAGGCAGTTCATCATCCTTCTCAAATATACCGGGTTATTACTCATGTAAATCGTTCACTCTGAGTTACTCAGTTTCCCTGATAACAAAAATATGATTACACAGAAGCACCACACAGTGCTTTGGAGGTGAGAACAAACGCATTAAATCTGAAATAAAGGTAGCATAACATGGCTCTCACTTCCCAACAGCTGTTTGGCAGTGCAATGTGTGGATGTGACAGTAATGACAGCATACTGTCCTCAGAGGCAATAAGGCTCGTATCTAGACAAGCATAGAAAATGCGTCAGAGTTCCAGGGAGCCCCAGGATAGACACCTTGCTGCACAAGATGTATCACTTTGGGCTGCAGGAAAGCAGGGAGCAGGCATTACTACAAGCAGCAGTGATCTCCCTACTCAGGTGGGAAAGCTTTAACATTGTGCCACTACCAGAGCAGTATAGATAGCAGATAGAGTAGATTTAATAATATATTCTTATTCTTTCTTGCTGTTGATAAGTACTAAAATATAGAATTAAGGTTCTATTCTGGCCTCCTTAAAGGAACAGCATATTTACTTTCACATAATTTAGTCAATTTGAGAGAGAAAGAGAGTCTGCCTTCCCCTCCTCTGTCCCCCTCAAGCTGGAGGCCGCTGCTGTTGCTGACAAGCGAATAGGGTAATGCACCAGAATCAGGATAACCACATGAGAGAAGTGCAAGACCACTGACAGCTTCTAGTGGAGCATGAGAGAACAAGGCATGTGTATAAACCTACAGCCAAAAAGCCCAACAGACATGTCCAACACAGAAGGGGAAGAACAAGTATTCAGTAAGCTCTTTACATAGTTTCTATTATACTCTCTTCTGACAAGTGCTTTCTAACAACCCAAGTCAGAAAAAATTGCAAACCTAGCAAAAGCCCATTCATCTGCAGATGTAACCGTGCTGACTTGGGAGGAACTGTGCTCTCCCCCCTAGGCAGACTTTGCACATACTCTGTGTGAATGGGTGTCAACGCTCCAGGCCCAGCTGATCACACTGGGATGCATCCTGCTACACAGTGGCGGCTTTGCTGCCTGGCTAACTCAAGAATGAGCCTTCAAAGGGGCCTCCCCTCAGTGCACAGCAGTGGGGGTGCTCAGTGAAGGAGCCATGTCTCTTCCTCAAAGACTCCCTACCTCAGCTACCACTAAAGACCTTCTTTTTTAAAGAGAGAAACCATGCACAAGGTACTAGAGAAGGACTGTAAGAAATAAGAGCCACCAAAATGCATCCGATTCATCTTCTCTACCAAAATCAGTGGGGAGCTACATGACCCCTCAGGTACAGTGCAGTTGATTATAGCTCTGTACCATCACCTATCTTTTTAACTTGGAAAAGGAAAAGAAAAAAAAAAAAAAAAAAAGGCAGCATTTATCAGTGATAAATGTTCCTGGGCTGGGGGAGGAGGGGGACAAGACCGTTTGCCCTGGGTAACTAAACTGAGGGTCTTTTTCAGCTCGCAAGGTATTACTTTCTGTTGCAAGCACAAGAAACAGAAGAGAAATGCAGATTGATGTATATTTATCACAGATTCCACCTGGAAGTTCTAAAGGGCTATCATTGCCAAAGGATTGTTATTAACCATACATACACATTGAATTTCCTACAAAGTCCATATTTAATTACTAACAGACCAGTTCTATATCCTCCTGCATATCAAGAATTAATTTTTTAAAGTATTAATGTAAAAATAGAATCACAGAATTTCTAGGTTGGAAGAGACCTCAAGATCATCGAGTCCAACCTCTGACCTAACGCTAGCAGTCCCCACTAAACCATATCCCTAAGCTCTACATCTAAACGTCTTTTAAAGACCTCCAGGGATGGTGACTCCACCACTTCCCTGGGCAGCCTGTTCCAATGCCTAACAACCCTTTCAGTAAAGAAGTTCTTCCTAACATCTAACCTAAAACTCCCCTGGCGCAACTTAAGCCCATTCCCCCTCGTCCTGTCACCAGGCACGTGGGAGAACAGACCAACCCCCACCTCGCTACAGCCTCCCTTGAGGTACCTATAGAGAGCGATAAGGTCGCCCCTGAGCCTCCTCTTCTCCGGGCTGAACAAGCCCAGCTCCCTCAGCCGCTCCTCGTAGGACTTGTTCTCCAGGCCCCTCATCAGCTTCATCGCCCTTCTCTGCACCCGCTCAAGCACCTCGATGTCCTTCTTGTAGCGAGGGGCCCAAAACTGAACACAGTACTTGAGGTGCGGCCTCACCAGAGCTGAGTACAGGGGGATGATCCCCTCCCTAGCCCTGCTGGTCACACTGTTCCTGATACAAGCCAGGATGCCGTTGGCCTTCTTGGCCACCTGAGCACACTGCTGGCTCATATTCAGCCGACTATCAGCCATCACTCCCAGGTCCTTCTCTGCCTGGCAGCTCTCCAACCATTCCTCTCCCAGCCTGTAGCTCTGCTTGGGGTTATTGCACCCCAGGTGCAGGACCCGGCACTTGGCCTTGTTGAACTTCATGCAGTTGACCTCAGCCCATGGGTGCAGCCTATCCAGATCCTCCTGCAGAGCTTTCCTACCCTCAAGCAGATCGACACACGCACCTAACTTGGTGTCATCTGCAAACTTACTGAGGGTGCACTCAATGCCCTCGTCCAGATCATCAATGAAGATATTAAAGAGGACCAGCCCCAGCACCGAGTCCTGGGGGACGCCACTAGTGACTGGCCTCCAACTGGACTTGACTCCATTCACCACGACTCTTTCGGCCCGGCTATCCAGCCAGTTTCTAACCCAACGAAGCGTGTACCAGTCCAAGCCAAGAGCAGCCAGTTTCTTGAGGAGAATGCTGTGGGAGACGGTGTCAAAAGCCTTGCTGAAGTCAAGGTAGACCACATCCACAGCCTTTCCCTCATCCACCCAGCGTGTCACTTTGTCATAGAAGGAGATCAGGTTCGTCAAGCAGGACCTGCCTTTCATAAACCCATGCTGACTGGGCCTGATCGCCTGCTTGCCCTGCAAGGGCTGCGTGATGACTCTCAGGAGGATCTGCTCCATGAGCTTCCCTGGCACTGAGGTCAAACTGACAGGCCTGTAGTTTCCCGGGTCTGCCCTCCGGCCCTTCTTGTAGATGGGCATCACATTTGCTAGCCGCCAGTCAACTGGGACCTCCCCCGATCGCCAGGACTGCTGATAAATGATGAAATGTAATGCATTCTTAAATAGTAACAGCCTTTGTAAACCATGCAGATGCACCAGCAACTGTTTAATTAACTTGGCAATGCCAAATGGTAGGAAGAAATCATTTTTCTTAGAACTATTCTCCCTTCTCTACTTTTCAAGAACAGTTTTCAGGATACAAAATGATAGCTGTTGACACCTTGTTGGCATTTTGGTTTGATAAAGATAGATTTGGGATACTGTTAGTCCAAATAATATTTAATTATTTCTGCTTTCTCATTCAAATCGAAACAGTTCATAAGAATTATGCTTGGAAAATTTGGGCATCTTATTATTCAGCTAGGAATCTTCTGCTTTATTCTTCATAAAAAAAAAATTCTTCAACAACAGGTAAGCTAAATAATATTCTGCCAGTCAGTCATTGCATTTCAGGGAGATTAAATGGATTCTTAAGAAAAAATGGGTATTAGTGACAACAGGATAAGTGAGTTCTCTCTGGTACATGCTCTTCAGGGCATGCATGGGAAGAAGGATGGATTCAGAGAAGGCTGAAAGGCTAACTTGCTTATGAGTGTTTTTAAAAAAAACTTTTATAGCAAATATAATCTTATAAGCAAATTGCCCAGAATAGAACCTGATTCACTTTGCCATATTTTAACCATTGTTAAAGCTAATATCTAGTAAAATCAGTATTCATCAACACTACTTACGTATGCATTAAGTGTCATATTCAGACCATTTATACTTCAGGGCAACTGTCTTTCAGCCAGTGCAGCAAAACATGCATGGGCTAATAAAAACAACGATAAAATTATTTAGCACACAGGATGTGGAAAGATTTGGCCAGGCAGGTATTTGCTGCTCTCCAGGAAATTCACATTGAACATTATGATTCTCTGAAAGCTAATTCCAAAAAGCAAATATGACCCAAAAGAAATCAAGTGTGTTTCAGATCAGGATCTTCATTGAGAACTATACACATTGCACAGTCCTCACCAACAGATACAGCTATATTTTACCGTAACAAACAGAAATATTTAGAAACAGATAGAAGAACAGCACCAAAGCAGAATAGCATCACAAGGAAGACAGAAAGTAGATAAATGATATGTTATGGCAGATGCAAAAATGATAGGATTAAACAAATAGATATGTATGTATCCAAGGTTAATGCTCAAGCACAGTAGACAAGGAACATGAATGCAAAAGAACATTCAGAAGAGAGAAGCCAGAGGTTCTCTGTGCAAGGGACTGAAAAAAGACAGAATATCTGGCAACTGCACATGGAACAGATTTTCAGGAGAGCATGGTAAAAGGGTGTCTTCTAAAAACTCAATTCTGTAAGTGAAAAATAGTTTTGCCTGTCAACAATACAATCATTCCTTTAGGACTCAGGATCAGAGCAAAGGCCTACATAAGATCTAGCAATAGGCTGTGACCTGTAATTTTCCACAGGAGCGATTTTATTTTACAGCACATACAAAGCCACATTCTGCACAAGAGACAGTTCACTGTAAAGAACCACACCCATTCAGCTACTAAGGTCAAGTGTGAATTTTTGGAGGCTGAAGAATGGAACAAAGCAAATACTGCTTATATATTTCTAATCTTTAGCCAAACTCTCATTTATCAGTATTAGTCATTTCAGATTTGCTAGAATTGCTCAAAGTGGAACTAGTCCCACTGGATCTCTTATTTTGCATTCAACTCTTACTGGTGTTACCACAGACCTTCTCAGCAAGCATGTCTCTGATGCCGTGGCTATGACTGCTGCATATGTTAACTAGCACAGTAAAAGAATACTTAATGCAACATGTGTTTTGACTAAACAGCTGTGAATAAGAGAAATCTGCTGCTTATTATGCAATAAACTTCATAATTAAAACCAGATACTATTTAAAAAGAGTGAAGTACTCACGTGTAAGCTAAGAGATAAACTCAGAAACAAGAAGGTCAGAAACAAGGAGACTGATGAGGAGTTTTCGCATTGCTTGCTGTAAAATAAACCGACAAGCACTGCTTTCACATACAAAAAAGATATGGCAAGGCTGCACACTGACTTGCTGCTTACAAGCAAAACACATTTCTTCAAACCATTAAGTAAAACAGATGAGCATTTTGTTAACACTGAGGTAGAACACAAAGTTCACTTTGTCCAAAATAGAAACAAATAATTTCAAGTAACTGGCATTTCTCTCACTGCTTTGTGCTTTCCCATGACTGCAGACATTACTGCATGTAAACCTACTTTTCAGAAAGACTGTTGTAAGTAAATTTGCTCTCCAAAAACATGTAGCATACCCATGGAAAGTGATTTTCTCAGACTATGGAGAGCATCATTCTTATACCTGAAACAGCAAACTCCTGCAAGGACACAGGAAGATAAAGTGGAAAAGATGTTAAAAAGATAAAAAAATCACACGTGTCAAGTATCAAATCTTTCCATCTTTCAGCACAAAGGTTTAACAGAAAGCCACAACCCAACAACAGGACCAAGAAGTGATTAAATAAGCTGCTTCTTTGCTGACACATCTTGTCTGAGGGAAAATTTACAGGGGAGCATATGATTTTCACAAACATTTTTCTGGGTGTTTTATCCTCCCAAGATTGAAAACATGGGAACTTTTGCTATGGACAGATGTACACTGTCTGGAGTATGGATTCCTTGTGCTGTTTTTTTGTTTGTTTGTTTGTTTGTTTTTAAGTTTACACCAGTGCAAAACAACAATTCAGAGAAATTAAAATTAAAGCACAGTTAGTTGGACAAAATAAGGTTAGCCTGGACAAACTTCTGACACCGCTGTACAAGAATCAGCAGAAATACTATCTATAAGACAAGGCTGTCAATCAAGGATTTTTGCCTCAAGCAAATGATATATCTCAAGAAATTTCATTCCAACAGCATCTCTGAGCATACAGAAACACTGGCAGTCATCCTAGAACAGGACTTTCATTAAGTATCCCACATGTGCAACTCTTCAGATTTCATCTAAAGGATGAATTAGTTATTATTTTCATGCTGTCACCATTCTAGTAACTTAAAATGGAAACACACCCAATCTCTCCCCCTCCTGCATATACAAAAGAAAAAAAAAGAGAGAAGACAAGAGAAGTGCCAGACCTTTTACTTCATTTTGTTCACAGGACATTTATATACATGCTTTAGAAGAAATAGCCATATGGGCACTGTTTTCAGTTTTTACTGTCCTCACTGATGAGAAACATTAGATAAAAAGCTGCTCACCCAAAATCAACTGTGTGTCTGTAACAGAGAAAGAACTTGACGGTGTTAACAAAGTAGCATTTCTTTTTATTAGAGCATCATTGAAAGGGTCTTTTTGCATTGTTTAATCTAAAGCTTTGATTTCTGGGAAGAATGTCAAAGCTAGCAGCTTCAGTCCCTCATTGTTCTTTTAAGTCATTAACAAAGACATTGACTTTACACTAAGCAATAACAAATAAGCTTTAACTGACATTTCAATAGCATTTCTCTATTAATGTTTAACGTTGTTGAGAAAAGAGTATCATTTCACCATTAGCAGCTTCAAGGGCTTATGGTCCTCCATGAGGGCTGACTCTCTTGCTTTGCCTAGCACTGCTTACAAGATGTAATTCTTAGATAAAAGCCTTAAAATTTTACCCTAGAGTGCAACAGAAGCATTTGCACTTAACAGCTTTTCATGAGCACAAATAAGCCTGCAGCAATGAGAAATCAACAGCTTTATTCCAAGTTAAGGTTAGCTACTGTGTGACATCAACTCTGCCAATTCCAGGAGACAGCAGTGATGTGAGGTCCTGATGCAGAGCACTAGCTTAAAAGAGCAAGCACGGCTCACTACCACATGGTCCTAACCCTCAATACATACAGAAAAACAAAATACCTCCAAAAATGCAGAAGATCTTAATTGGGATTTACCTAAATCTGACATCAAAGTTAGAAACAAAGACCAACAACCTGCCTTTAAATTCTTAGTTCTTCCTCCTGAGACGTTTCAGTAATAATCTGAACTTTTATGACTCATTAATTGTATCTGAACTTGCAATTTTACTTATCTGGGTAAACAAGACTCAGGTTTTCCAATACAATTGCTCCTCTACAAATCTTTCCTTCATAACTGGAAAAGGACTGTAAATAAAAATAAAGCTAAAAACATCTGTGATTGCATACATGCATTTAACCCTCCAGATCTTATTCAGTTCATTTATTCAGTTCAAGTTTCACACTGCATAGAGCTGTAAAATAAAGTACATATTCTGAGAAAAAGAGCAGTTAAGTTCCCTAAACTCGAGTTCTCTAGACTCAAAGACTGATTCAGGATAGCAACTCATCCTCACAAATGAGCCAAATTAAATTATGGAAAAAACATGGTGCATATCTCCTTACTACTAGTAAAATGTACAAGCAATACAGTTTTCTGAGAGAAACTACATTTTACAAGTATAGATATGTGCCCACCATAGTCTCCTTCAAATCCATTCTTACAAATAGCTAAATTTCTTTCAGTTCATTTCTACCTCCCTTGTTTTTGATCCCTCCCCGACAACATTAAATTCTGTGGGTTTTGTTTGTTTGTTTGTTTGTTTTCTCTTCCTTACAAACTGAAATAAGAGTGAGCTCTCCAGGGCAAGGCTAATCACATTGGACAACTTTGCCTTACTAATAAGGGTTAGAGCCCTTTATCAGCAGTTTTAAAGGTCTTAAGACAACAGGTTGCCACTGAAGAATTTCTGGTTAGAGGTTACAGGGCTGTGAAGCGGACTTAAAGACAAACACACAGTGGTTAATCAAGATCAGTGTTTCTGCCAACTGCTTTAATTTTACTGTTCTCAGCACATCATCAGTTACTACCTGATCTAGCTCAGTACACAACATACAGACAGCCCACGTCACAAGGTGCTTGATACTGGAGCTGCACCCAGCCATGATTATAGCCTCCCAGTTTAGTAATGAACCACAAGTCATTAAAAAGAAAGCAAATCATGATGATAATAAATAAATAAACCAACAGAAAACCTACCTGACCAGATTATATCACCTCACTCCCCTTCAGCCTCCCTCTTCACCACTGGGCATTTTTCACAGGTGGGGCAAGCAGAAGTTCACAGCAATCGGGGCACCTCATTAACCCCACATGGGCTGTCAGTATTGCAAAGCTGCTTCCAATATTCAAGTATTTTTAATCATATGCCATCCCCATCAATCACAATCACTGTAGGTGCCTTGAAGATATTTTTAAATTGGTAATGCTCTTCCAAGATCAACTTAGTTTTGTTTTTTTTTTTGAGCAAATGTACAACAGTTAACCAAATGTAATATGTTTGCCCTGATTTGGGGAAGAAGACAGTTATGCAGTTGAAAATACAAACATAATCTAGCAAACTTGATCCAAACTTCTATATTCCTATATGCTTTAGAGAACTCTTGCATTTCTTTTCAGCTAGGAATATCCATACTAACCTTGAATAAAACTATGCTCTGATTTCTCAAAGGGAGGTAGGGCTTCTAAAGTTACATAAAGACTGATGACAATAACAACATGTACTTAAGCACCAGTTTTCACCCTTGTGAGCTCTACAATAAGAAAATCAGTGGAAGCAAGTTACACCATCTTAAGCTGCAGGCATCAAAATTAATTATTTTACACCAATGCATGCCTCAAAAGGGACCACTGTCATTAGCATAAGTGTTACTGCACATTGTGAATATTATGTGTGGGTTTTTTATGTTTATAAATCCCTTTTGGCCATAATTGTTGTGTTATTGTTATTTGTAATAAAAACACAAAACAAAAATTTGAAATCTTATTAAAATGTATGCAGTGAAACATGGACTAAAGTGTATATAATCATCCCACAACTTCAGACTTTATGGACAATATCTATCATGGTAGGTCTTTAAGTATATTAATTGCATGGATTTCAAGTATCATTAACATTCATTCAATATTGTTATTCCAGAAAGCTTCCAGCTAGGATTAGGACCTTTTGGAAACAAAATTTAATTTGCAGAGAAGATAATTTTAATCTATTTCAATGTATTAAAAATGAAGGGAAAAATCAACTAATATTGTTTTAAACACTGGAGACCTGGCCCACAGCTTACAGAAATTAAAACCAACCCCTTCATCGATAGCAGGCAGTAGAGCAGAGCATAAACGAAGCGGGGCCCCAACTGGGGCCCAGTTCACCACACATTCCCTACTGCAGGGAGGTGTGAGCTAATGCACTTTTTCATGCTCTCATCACCTCAGCTGAGTCCCCTAACTAATAGAGAGAGCAGATGCTGAGGTGGAAACAGACGGTGCATTAATTGCTTCTTTTAGGATTAGCATTAAAGTGTGTAATGTGTAATATTTAACCCCCACCCTCAGAAAACACCCTCTGCTCCTGCACTTTTTGATCAGCCACTAGCACGCTGCAGTGATAGAAAAGAAGGATTTTGCCTTAAGCCAACAGAACATTTATAATCATTTGACTTTGTACAAACAGCATAGCTTAATCTTGCTTCTGTTTCTGAATGCAATAGTTGTTTGCTTTCTAAAGTGCTACGAGGCAACATTGAGTCGCTGGTGCCAGATACCGTATTTATAATTACATCTCAGAGTCAATTTATGAAACAATTTGTTAACATATAATAACTGTTCTTGATGAGAGGAATATTTTTGAAGGGCAGTTCTGCAGACAGTCACTCTGAAACTCCTGGTACTTAATCTCATAAATTTACATTTGTTAACTCCAGGCTCCAAGCAATTTTTCCTATTAATTACTGCTTTCCGTCCCAATTTTCTCCAAAGTTTTGGTAGTCACAATATGTGCAATTTCCTCCCTCAGATTATTTCACAGCATTACAACTAGCTTTAAAACAACTCATTTTCTGCTCAGAATTTACTATGTTTTAGAAGTGAACAAAATATTTTTTCCTACTTTCAGCTCTGTTATAAAGACCAACTAGCATCTGTGAGTACTCCAGTACCCTAGATATAAGCAAAGGAAGAACAAGGAAAGAGTTCTTGTAACTGCCCATGAATTTCTTCAGGAAGAAAGGGGAGAGAAGTCTTACACAACATTTTTTTCTACCCCCTTTTAATAGAAGCACTGGATATGATATAGCATAAGATTTGGCAAAAATAATCACAATTTTCTTGCTAACAACTGTGACTTGTATTAATTGAATCATCCCCTTCAGAGGGAGAACACACATGCTGCAAACACTGCCTGAAAGGAGAAAGGAAAATTCCACTGAGAATTTGATCTGCCACTTACTGTTGCTGAAATAACAGCTGATAGCACGAATCACACCAACCAATCACACCGCTAACATCTCTCCCATGTTAGTTTCCACTATCCCTATCTGTGAGTTGTTGCTGTATACATCTTAGCTGTTTACCCACCTTACAGATATGCTCCTCAGGACTCAAGAAGCAAAAGGAAATGATGTTACCTTTCTGGTAACATCAATGGGCTTTGGATAAGATCTTTGAGCCACAGACAAGGGCAGAAAAGGCACCTCAGCTGTCTTGAACCAGCAACTATCAAGTCCTTGTCTACAAAATCAAACAGAAAAGAAGAAACCTCAGGAAGGTAAAGTTTCAGGACTGGTACCATATAACCCATGTAACCCATATATGTAAGACCGACATTAATTAGCTCACATGCAGCAGAACATTTTAATTAACTAACCACCATCAATGTCGTCTTTTTTCAGTTAAAAAATAAAATCTGAAGAACCTCAAAAGAAGTATTTCATTCCCTTTGTATGTGGAGGGGGGGGGGGAGAGCAGGTAGAGGGAAGCAAAGAGAGCATTATCGATTACATGACACTCTTCAATGTGAGAGAATTATGAGGAAGATAAACTTGACTGAATCACAGAATCACAGAATTTCTAGGTTGGAAGAGACCTCAAGATCATCGAGTCCAACCTCTGACCTAACGCTAGCAGTCCCCACTAAACCATATCCCTAAGCTCTACATCTAAACATCTTTTAAAGACTTCCAGGGATGGTGACTCCACCACTTCCCTGGGCAGCCTGTTCCAATGCCTAACAACCCTTTCAGTAAAGAAGTTCTTCCTAACATCTAACCTAAAACTCCCCTGGCTCAACTTAAGCCCATTCCCCCTCGTCCTGTCACCAGGCACGTGGGAGAACAGACCAACCCCCACCTCGCTACAGCCTCCCTTGAGGTACCTATAGAGAGCGATAAGGTCGCCCCTGAGCCTCCTCTTCTCCGGGCTGAACAAGCCCAGCTCCCTCAGCCGCTCCTCGTAGGACTTGTTCTCCAGGCCCCTCATCAGCTTCATCGCCCTTCTCTGCACCCGCTCAAGCACCTCGATGTCCTTCTTGTAGCGAGGGGCCCAAAACTGAACACAGTACTTGAGGTGCGGCCTCACCAGAGCTGAGTACAGGGGGATGATCCCCTCCCTAGCCCTGCTGGTCACACTGTTCCTGATACAAGCCAGGATGCCGTTGGCCTTCTTGGCCACCTGAGCACACTGCTGGCTCATATTCAGCCGACTATCAGCCATCACTCCCAGGTCCTTCTCTGCCTGGCAGCTCTCCAACCATTCCTCTCCCAGCCTGTAGCTCTGCTTGGGGTTATTGCACCCCAGGTGCAGGACCCGGCACTTGGCCTTGTTGAACTTCATGCAGTTGACCTCAGCCCATGGGTGCAGCCTATCCAGATCCTCCTGCAGAGCTTTCCTACCCTCAAGCAGATCGACACACGCACCTAACTTGGTGTCATCTGCAAACTTACTGAGGGTGCACTCAATGCCCTCGTCCAGATCATCAATGAAGATATTAAAGAGGACCGTGTAAATTTAAGTCAGGAAAACAAGCATGTTTAGATCAGTCCAAAATGAAAGGACTGAACTTAATTAAGTAGCATCTGGCTTAAGGCAAATCTCATATCATAAATGCTTTGGATAAGTATCTGCTGACCAAATCTGGACTTGTTCAGGACTTTCCAGTAACTGCTATATAGCAGACTTGTTTAGAAGCAAAGTTTAAGGTATTAACTTTAGTCTATTTTAGAATCTGTTTGCAGCCTACATAAGAGATCAAGCCATACAAAAGACTATCTAAATATTGCAATTTGCAATTGCTCTCAGGCCTACCTGAATGTGAATGACTGCCATTATCCACAAAGATGAAAGCAAGCTCTAAAAGTAAAAGAACATGAGAGGCTTAAAAACTGGAGGGGGAAGCTCCTGGACTTATCAAAATTGTCAATAAATTTCAGGAAGCAGAATAGGACAGCACTTGAAAGACTAGTGATGCTACTACGGCAGCAATGTTTTTATTTCTTGCCAAAAAGATGGTGAGTGACTTTGGCACAAAGCACTTCAGTTTTATAACTTTATAGAGCTCCTAAATTCAAATGCAGAGGATGAATCTATGAATGCTGGCCAGGGCCTGTCTTCTAAATACAAACCAGAGTTAATATTGCTGTAGGAAAGAAAGATGCTACCATATAAAGCATTTTACAACAGGAATAATCAGTATGGCAAAACCCCCAAGCACGTACAAAGGAACACAATTAGCCTGTGTAAAAGACTATACCATCTAGCTGCCTCAGATAGCAGCGTCTACACTGGATACCATGCAGTACCTTCTATATGCCTCCATCCCAAAATCTCAGTCACTTGGTTACCACTACACATGTATAGTGTAGGCATTTTCCTACCTACTGCTTTCTCAGTATCCCTGACAAGACACCAGCCCTTTTCCTGATACCTGTCTTTCAAATAAACATTCATTTGCTCCCTCTCCTAGGAAATTGGCTTTAGCCAGTCTTTCTTGATCTACCTTTTGGAAACACAACAGCAATTTATGTTCTTAATCATTAGCTACATTTTAAGTTTCCAGACACAGAAGGATTATAATACAACTACTTAATTAAAAAAAAGAAAAAAAAATAGTGAACTGAGCACTTGCACTTTTGGTCCATATCCTCATTTCTTAATTGGATGACCACTCCAATTTTCTCCAAGTGCTTATTTACTTCCCTACTCTAGAATTGGCATTTCATATACTCATCTCCCATAAAGCCTGTTTCTTTTCAGTCTCCTGACATCCAAGTCATGTTTTCATTGCTTCTCTCTATCATCAGATTTTTGCAGCTGTAACTCCTCTCCATCCAGCTGGAGTTCAGCCCATTTAAGCCCCAACTCAAGGGGGTGAACTTGACCCCTTGACCCTGAACAGATCCTTCCATTTTCTCTACAGCTTACAACAGTTGCTCTCTTCAGTGAAGCCTAGATATGACTAATTTCTACTATCAGAAATCACTACTTATTTTCACTATCAGAAAAGATCCTCATCTAGTTCCTCTCTTTTTTTTTTTTCCCCTTCTATCTGTTTTCTCCTAAAGCAAGGCACATGGATGCACCTTGGTCGGCTTATTGCAACTAATTCTTCTGCCACATTTCCACAGCTACATCACCTACTTCCTTGGCTGTTCAATACTTTTTATTCCTTCTTTCAAAAAATAACACAAATCAGTATTCTCTGCTACTTTTTAAGCATTCATATCACAGTGTTGTGTCACTTTCAAAAGAAAGCCATTGCATCCTGCGATTCCACCAGCTTGGACTCTCCTTGCTGTACAACAGAGCTCACCAACCTTGTGTACACCACAGTCCCTCTTGTGTGCCTGATAATTTAAGACAAAATTTGAGCATTCTGCTCCCCCAGACAGAAGTTTCAGTAATCAAATTCAATTATCAGAGATGTCCTACTTATGACTCTTAAAAACTTTTAGCTTTCCTTGGTCTGCTTCAGTAGTGATGGGGCTAGAAGGGTGAACCTGCCTTATCCAGGTGCATGGTGTTGACTCCCTCTTTTTTTAATGATCTTCTGGATCTTTCCTACAACCTTTTATGCATTTCAAACATTTTTGTCTACATTTACTATCTCTGTGTCCTCTCATTGTATTTGGGAAAAACTGGTTTATTCCTCTGGGCTTGTAATAATTTTGTAGCTGCTATGTGAATTGCCTTTTGGATGAGATAACTGAGCTACATCAATTCTCTGTACCCACTCACCTCATAGGGTTAAAGTGCAAATCTAGAATGATGTAATCTCTTTAATCCCAGTACTTCCCAGCAAACTAATAAAATGAGGCAAATTTAAAAAAACAATGCTACAGGAACCTCCTACATTTTCTTTAAAGCAGTATGTAAAATGGACAAAAATTAAAAAAAAAATAAATAAATCAGTGAGCTCTGATCAGGAACTACAGGCATCCCCGAGACAACACAAAACAGCATGAAATAAAACAAGTAGTGGTTCAAGCTTTTTTTTTTCCCCAGAGTTATGCAATAAGAAAAAGGAATATGTTATATCCATATTCATATAACCTTTGCATTTAAATTTAAAGGCATGAGAATAACACAGGTTAGAATTTGATTGTACAAGTGACTGATGATTCTGGAAGCAAATATTCTTTCTAGCAATGTTTTGGTGAGTTCTTTTTCTAGTCATATTTTATTCCTGGATAATTTCACCACTTTTTTTAAAATAAAATAACATTTTAAATGAAATCCTGTTGATATTTGTTTCTGCCAATTTTGCTCTACAAAATTCAGTTTTGCCTGCAGCAGCATTTCAGTTTTGACTTACAACTTTCACTGGGTGAGGCTAGTTAAGTCTCATGATATCACTTTTACATAACCTAAACAGAATTAGGAGTTTCCCTAAAAGCAAACTGGTTTCTTTCTAAGCCATGTTTCAGGCAATGCAGGAATGCTGAAAAAAAATACAAGTCCCAGACGAGAAAATACTCTGTTGTTCCACTGCATTTGGAAGCACTATCTGTTTTTTAAAAAGTGTGCCAAGAAAGGCTCAAAATGAGTCTTGGAGAGTTTGGAGATAGAACATTTTAGGTGTTGGAGGAATTTCTACAAGCTAAAGAGAAAAATAGCAGAAAGAAGAAAGAATAATAATTTCTGGTATGTGGAGCTTCCTACCCAGGACTGTCTGTTCATTCTTCATGAGTAAGGCAGCATCCTAAATTCTTACTGTGAGTTTCTATTAGACATCCTACTGCACCTAAGCCAAGTTCTTATTTTTGCTATGAATTTCCCCTATTACAATAATCTATAGACACATACCACTAAAAGTAGGCAGAAGCTGCTGAATAGCACTTCTGTCATCTTATTTTGCTCACATTTTTCTTAATCTCTGTGATCTGTCTATGGCAGTACATTGCCACACAGCTGAAACAACCCAAACTGCTTTCTTTTCATTTTCCCTAATTTAATACATTTGTGGGGCAATCCAAAAACACCTGATGAAAAACACCTGGTGATGGTATTTGGGTACCCATTTTCAACCTAATCAGCCCTGAATTGCTATTTGGGATTCATTTACCCTCTTCTCTCAGTAATAATACAGAAGAAAATGACAAAAAAAAAAAAAAAAACTTGCATTAGAGTAACATATCTTCATGCAATTTTAAGAAACCAGAGTTCTACAACAATAAATAAATAAATAAAATCCAAAAGACTTAAAAAAAAAAATAATAAAATGGGAATGCAGGAGATAGGTACTAAAATACCTTCTTGTGAATTCATATTCTTTCTCTTTCATTTCCTGATTATTACAAACTTTTCTTTCTTTCCTTTTTTTTTTTTTTTTTATCAGTTCTTAAAAACAAATAAACTTGATGCTTTTACTTTCTTCAGAACACACAGGGAGAAGAGATCCCAAATTAATGTGCAGGGGCAGAAAAATCCTGTAAGGTCTTCATAAATGGAGAAAGGGTAGGAAGCTGCTGCAGAGGAAGGAAAATCATGACTAAAATTCAGGATTCTGAGAAGTAGCAAAGTTTGCAATGAAAATGAGGCCTGATAACAAGCTATCAGAAAGCTTTCTCCTGCCAGCTCACTTCTCCCCATGCAACTGTGGAGACTTCACTACAACTATAACTTCTAGGTAAGTACAACTGTTCTAGGACCTGTTTTTTCCACCACCAAATTAGAATTAGCTTTTCCCTTGACCAGGAGTACAGAAGTAAATGGGAAAAATAGAAAACAAAATTCAGTCTATGAGAAACAGAGTGGTATATTTTGAGTCTAAAAAATCTGAACAACATACTGTGCTGATTTTATGCTGCTTGGATACAAGGAAAATTACTGAGAATGTTGCTGATTCTGTGAACTGATAAAGACTTATTATATCACAGAATCACAGAATCACAGAATTTCTAGGTTGGAAGAGACCTTAAGATCATTGAGTCCAACCTCTGACCTAACACTAACAGTCCCCACTAAACCATATCCCTAAGCTCTACATCTAAACGTCTTTTAAAGACCTCCAGGGATGGTGACTCCACCACTTCCCTGGGCAGCCTGTTCCAATGCCTAACAACCCTTTTGGTAAAAAAAGTTCTTCCTAACATCCAACCTAAAACTCCCCTGGCGCAACTTAAGCCCATTCCCCCTCGTCCTGTCACCAGGCACGTGGGAGAACAGACCAACCCCCACCTCGCTACAGCCTCCCTTGAGGTACCTATAGAGAGCAATAAGGTCACCCCTGAGCCTCCTCTTCTCCGGGCTGAACAAGCCCAGCTCCCTCAACCGCTCCTCGTAGGACTTGTTCTCCAGGCCCCTCATCAGCTTCATCGCCCTTCTCTGCACCCGCTCAAGCACCTCGATGTCCTTCTTGTAGCGAGGGGCCCAAAACTGAACACAGTACTTGAGGTGCGGCCTCACCAGAGCTGAGTACAGGGGGATGATCCCCTCCCTAGCCCTGCTGGTCACACTGTTCCTGATACAAGCCAGGATGCCATTGGCCTTCTTGGCCACCTGAGCACACTGCTGGCTCATATTCAGCCGACTATCAACCATCACTCCCAGGTCCTTCTCTGCCTGGCAGCTCTCCAACCACTCATCTCCCAGCCTGTAGCTCTGCTTGGGGTTATTGCACCCCAGGTGCAGGACCCGGCACTTGGCCTTGTTGAACTTCATGCAGTTGACCTCAGCCCATGGGTACAGCCTATCCAGATCCTCCTGCAGAGCCTTCCTACCCTCAAGCAGATCGACACACGCACCTAACTTGGTGTCATCTGCAAACTTACTGAGGGTGCACTCAATGCCCTCGTCCAGATCATCAATGAAGATATTAAAGAGGACTGGCCCCAGCACCGAGTCCTGGGGGACGCCACTAGTGACTGGCCTCCAACTGGACTTGACTCCATTCACCACGACTCTTTCGGCCCGGCTATCCAGCCAGTTTCTAACCCAACGAAGCGTGTACCAGTCCAAGCCAAGAGTAGCCAGTTTCTTGAGGAGAATGCTGTGGGAGACGGTGTCAAAAGCCTTGCTGAAGTCAAGGTAGACCACATCCACAGCCTTTCCCTCATCCACCCAGTGCGTCACTTTGTCATAGAAGGAGATCAGGTTCGTCAAGCAGGACCTGCCTTTCATAAACCCATGCTGACTGGGCCTTATCGCCTGCTTGCCCTGCAAGTGCTGCGTGATGACTCTCAAGATAATCTGCTCCATGAGCTTCCCTGGCACTGAGGTCAAACTGACAGGCCTGTAGTTTCCCAGGTCAGTCCTCTGGCCCTTCTTGTAGATGGGCGTCACGTTTGCTAGCCGCCAGTCAACTGGGACCTCCCCCAGTAGCCAGGACTGTTGATAAATGATGGTAAGCGGCTTGGCCAGCTCCTCTGCCAGTTCTCTCAGTACCCTTGGGTGGATCCCATCCGGCCATCGACTTGTGCACATCCAAGTGCCGTACCAGGTCACCAACCATTTCTTCGTGGATAGTGAGGGCCACATCCTGCTCCCCATCCCCTTCCACCAGCTCAGGGTACTGGGTATCCAGAGAACAACAGGTATTGCCGCTAAAGACTGAGGCGAAGAAGGCATTAAGCACCTCCACCTTTTCCTCATCTCTTGTAACTAAGTTTTCCCCCGCATCCAGTAAAGGATGGAGATTCTCCTTAGTCCTTCTTTTTGTGTTGATGTATTTATAAAAACATTTTTTGAAAATGTACGTATCTATGTTTCCCTATATAGATTCCCTTTTTTGGCTTCATGTAATTATACCAGACCACACATTGTTTCCAGTCAAATTGCATTAATGTTGAGGTAAATTTTTTTTGTGGTTATAACCATGTGCTCAATGCTAGAAGCCTAAATACAGCAAAAGAAATGATAGTTCATGGAAAAAATGTGCAGGATCCTGACACCTATAAATAATTTATTGAAATATGAGCAATAACATCTATCTAGCACTTCCAAGTAAAAGTTTATAGGGTAGTACCAATTCACTAAAATTAGTTCGAGATTTAAAGGGGATTTGTGTTTTATAGCTGCGTGTCACAACAAGGATGTAGTATGTTTTATGTCAGTGGTTCAAAGACCCCTGCATTCCTTCACTGGTACAACACTGTTCCAGCCAGGCTGCATCAGCTCCTCCTTCAGACAACAGGTATCCACAAACTTGCAAATTGGTCAGGAAACACTCTGAACTGAATATGAACTGTGCATGGAAGAAACACATTCTGTTTTCCAGTCTGATATTGTATAAACTCACTTTAGGATAGAATAAAACTTGTGGTTTGATATTGTATAAACTCACTTTAGGATAGAATAAAACTTTTGGTTAAAAGTTAGCAAGGACAAAGTAAACAACATCTTGTTATCTGTAGACCTTCTGTTATGTTTAAGCATCTTGTTATTTGAAAACTTCCCAGTATCTGTTAACCATTAGTCAGGCTGAGACTTGAGATAACTTGAGTCAACTGTCTGTTATGTCTTGTTAACTGAGACTTCCTGTTATCTGCCAACCCTCAGTTAAACCGAAAGACAACTCAGCATTTTTACAGCTTGGAAAACAACTGATTAAGCAAAGGTGAAAAGTACATTACAAGGAAGACCTACGACCTTCCTCCCAAAGACCACTGCCCACATCCCGAAGACCCCGGCCCACAATTCTTGGAAGGCTTTGCGCAAGCACAAGGACTGATAAGCTAATTAGCATACGAAGTGAGAGTAGGCGGGGTTAGGTAATGAATATGTATAGGTGCTAATAGAATATTAATTGTTTTGCTGTATAAATATGAGATAGTTTGTCACTTCAAACATGCACGATAGGCAGAAGGATCCCCCATGCATCCAGCGCTGCAATAAAGAATATACCACTTAAAGAAATTTCGGCTTTGATCTTTAAATCAAGTCTCTGCTGAAAATTGGCTTGAATGATTAAATGTATTCATAAATATAGCATCACTCCTTTACTGTAGTCATACCATACTTTACTTACCTGCAAGGAAGTACATACATTTCATCCAGTACACTTCTAAAAGGATATGCTTGTCTTTGTGCTAGTAGTATTTTGACTTCAGCAATATTTCAACATCTAATGATAGTTGACTGCGTAACATAGAATGAGCCTGACCCGTTACGTATGTTTCAGAGGAGAAAATTAAGAACATTAGTCATCATGATCAGAATTGTCTTTCTAAGCCTGCTGGTCCAAACTGCTGCTATAAAAGGCAACAACATCAAAATACACCTCTGTATTTTGGATAAATTTTTTTTGAATTAAATATATACAATGTATGCTTTTTACATATTCTTATCTAGGTATACAGAGAATATAGGTATGTTATTTAGACATGTTTGTATTCTTACTTTGTATGTACACTAAGAAAGTCTTTAAGAAACTGTCATTCACCTTCTGGAATTTTTATTTTCTAAATATCAAAGCATCCTAAATGCTGCTACTCATTGGTGTTAAAAACTTAGAAATATAAATCTATTCAATAAACACACACACAAAAGCACCTGATAACCATGCTACACTCCTCTTGTTGGTCTGTTGCTCCTATCCTCCTATTTACACAGTTCATTTAATAAACCATTCCAGCCCACTGCAATAAACTAAACAGTTTAAACAAGCTAAACTAAACAGTAAACAAGCTAAAGTAATCTAAATGATGTACAAACTAATATGTTCTTACCATTCATTAAGATTTCCTAGGAAACAGTTATACTTTTTTGAAAAACAGTTAAGGTCAGAATAAACAACACGGTCTCCATACATGCAGTAAAACAGGTAACATCCAAAAGCTATGAAACAGAAGTGTCAAAGGCACACCCTGGCCTGGCTGGGCTGCCCAAGAGTACTAAGAGACAATGGCTTAGAATTAGGGATGGGAGTGTGCTCTGGCCAAGAATTAAATAAAGAAAGCAGCCACCTAAGTTAGACTTTTCAGTCATATGTAATCATATAAAGAACTAACACGGTTCTTGGGCCATTAAGAACCAAAATTGGAAACAAACAACTAGGTCATCTTAGCATTCAAATGGAAGGGTAGTTAGCCACACTAATTAGCCTCATCCTCTGCCCAAAGATTTCCCTGTGTTTTTATGCAGAGCCACAATGTCTGTAGGCCCTCCACTACCTGCAACAAGGGGTGGAGGGCCAGAGAGAAAAAGTACAGAAGTGTCTTTTCTCCCCATCACAGCCTCACAGCACAGAGCTCTTGCAATGGGAGGGAAGCTCCTGGCTCCTGCATGTTCACCCAGGTGCTCTCACAACTCTTTGGCTCTGTAGCTAATACACACATTTTCAGTTCCATATTGGCTAATTAAACTGGATTTTGATAAAAGTGGCAGACATCTGAGGAAGAATTGCTTCCACAGTGGAACAGGTTCCGTTCCATGCTCAGAGACTTACAGCTGTTTTTTTGCAGTATCAGGCTGATGAGGACTAGAATTTAGCTGCTCCTTATCTTACTTAATAAAATGTTTGCTTTTACTTATAACAACTAGATTAGAAAGTGCTGATCACAGTGGTTTGCAGATAGTACTGCTCTGGGCCTCAGACAGTAGGGGCTTGAATTCTTGCTCTGTCAAAAGCTTCCTGAGAACCTCCAGCAAGTTACTGAGCATTAAGTGGCCTAATTCCCCTGTGAGATGACAGTAATAGTGCTTCTGCCCTGCCCAGTTTTATCCCACGGGAATTGGGAAGGGTTGGGTTGGTAACTGATAAGTCACTGGAACAACTGGGGTGTTCAGCCACAGCTACAGTAATCCTCATCCTTGCTCTTAAATACTCTGAGGAGGAAAAAAGTGGTGTTTTTGCATAAGGAAGAAAAGAAGCTGTTTAATTCCTCTGAGTTAAAAATACAGTCTTTTACTCTTCTGTTGGTTAAATTTCTTTTCAGAAACAGCAAAAATCCCTTGTAATAAGAAAAATAGTGTTTCCTCCAAGCAATCTGCTCAGAGAAAAAAAAAAAAATCATCTTTTTGTGCTTCTGCTTAGCTCAAAGAACATGGTAAATAATGTTACGATGGTCTTATGGCTGTGGTTTTTGGTAAATTAAATAATTCCAGAGGTAAAAATTGAATTCTACATCTTTCCACAGTTAGCCTGGAGAGGAGAGGTTTTTTACATAATAATTATCACTGATAACACTGCACACTCTCCATTAAAATTTAATCACAATGATTAGGTTTAATAAGAAGTGGAGGCAACTCAAACACCAATCTTTGTTTCTCCTCTCATTCCGAAGTATAAATATGTTTTTATGAATACGTACTGTTTTCAAGTTTGCCACAATGGGAAGTCTTGTTTGTTGTTTTGAGAAAAGACATTTTAAAATGACTAATTACACATTAGTCCAAGCCCATTTTTCAGGGATGATTAAGCAATGCAAACAACAGCTTGCTTTACCATAAGCACAGCCTTTTCCAGAAACTGATAATTTTATGATCAGTTAGAATTAAATGGGATATTTCTTAGAACCTTCAAGCACCTTAAATCATGAATATGTCAACAGCAGGTTTCCAAACTATCCTGTTCTACTCAACAATTAAAGAACTTGATAGAACTTGATAAAGAACTGAAGGAGCCACCAGTGTTACAGCTGGGATTTCTGTATTTCCATTTTTAACATGCTCTTGTCATATTTTAACTCATTTCTACGTTGAACCTCATTTTTACATAACATTTGCTTTGGATAAGATGAATTTACTCAGGTAGAGTAAGTAAAGAAAGGGTAAACAAATGGCTAAGATGTGTTCCCCTACTAACACTACTCAATTCAGTTCACACATAGTGTGACATATTGAGAATAAATCACACAAGCTTTCCAAAATGTACTTCACCACTATAAGCACTGCTTCCGGTACTAAGGAATTTAAACAAAATCCTTTCTACAAGAACACTTTCTTGGCTCAAATTTTGCCCTAGCATCACCTGAAACATAAATTATGCCAATAGCATGATATTGCATGGAGATTGAAAGAGATTCTCAAATGGACATGAGAGTCCCTGATGGAAATGGCTGTCTAGCTTCAAAGGCTTTAAGATCATAAAGAAATAAACAGGATGAGCTCAAGATCTGTGTTTGGTCACAGGGCCACAATCTCGTTGCAGTCACAGAGACATGGTGGGACAGCTCGCAGGACTGGAACGCTGTCATGGAGGGCTATGTCCTTTTTAGGAAAGACAGGCTGGGGAAGTGAGGGGGTGGGGTTGCTCTTTATGTGGGGGAGGGTGATGGACAAGTGGAGAGCTTGTGGGTGAGAATTAAGGGGTGGGGTGGTATGGGGGACACTGTTGTGGGGGTGTACTACAGGTCACCAGATCAGGAGGAGGAGGAGGTCGATGGGGCCTTCTACAAGTAGCTAGTAGCCTCATGATCATGGACACTGGTTCTCATGCAGGACTTCAATTTTCTGGACATCTGTTGGGTAAGCAACATGGTCAGGCACGCGCAGTCCAAACAGTTCCTTCAATGCATTGAAGACAATTTTCTGATGTAGGTGGTGGAGGAGCTGAAGAGAAGGGGGTGCTCCTGGACCTTGTCCTTACCAACAGGGATGGGCTTGTTAGGGATGTGAAGGCTGGGGCAGCTTGGAATGCAGTGACCATGATATGGCAGAGTTCAAGATGGAACTTGATGAAAGAAGTAAGGCTAAAAGCAGGATTGCTACCCTGGACTTTCGGAGAGTCAACTTCAACTGCTTCTGGGACCTGCTTGGGAGTATCTCATGGGCTAGGTTGCTAGAAGGCAAGGGTGCATGTGAGAGCTGGGCTACATTTAAACAGCACTTCTTCCAAGCTCAGGATCAGGGAAGGAGGAAATCGGGGAAGGGGGACAGGAAACCTGCATGGATGAGCAAGGAGCTCATCAATAAGATCAAACGGAAGAGGGTGGTCTATGAAATGTGGAAAAAGGGCCTGTCCTCTTGGGAGGAGTATAGAAGGGTTGTCAGGGCCTGCAGGGACGCAACAAGGAAGGCCCACCTAGAGATGAGGCTTGCAAAAGAGATAAAAGATACTAAGAAGGGTTTTTTTTTAAGTATGTAAACAGTAAAAGGAAGACTAGGGATAATGTGGGTCCCTTGCTGAACAAGGGCTGGTGTCCTGGTAACGGGAGATGCTGAGAAGGCGGAAATACTGAATGCTTTCTTTGCTTTAGGGACTCCCCCCCAGGACTCCTCGACCCTGGAGGGAGGAGAAAGAGTCTCGGAAATGGAGATCTCCCCCTTTGTTAACAAGGGAGTGCTTTGGGAGCATCTGAGTGGGCTCAACACAAACAAATCCATGGGTCCCAATGGGATGCATCCACATGTGCTAAGGGAGTTAGCAGAGGTGATCACCGAACTACTCCCTATCATCTTTGAAAGGTCCTGGAGAACAGGAAACGTGCCTGAAGATTGGAGGATATCCAATGTCACTCCGGTCTCTAAGAAGGGCAAGAATGAGGCTCCGGAAAACTACAGGCCAGTCAGTCTCACCTCTGTCCCTGGAAAGGTGTTGGAACAGCTTGTTCTGGATGCCATCTCCAAGCAATTGGAAGAGAAGAAGGTTATGAGGAGTAGTCAGCATGGATTCACCAAGGGGAAGTCGTGCTCGACCAACCTCGTTGCCTTCTATGATGGCATCACCAGCTGGGTAGATGAGGGGAGAGCAGTGGATGGCATCTACCTTGACTTTAGCAAAGCTTTTGATACTGTCTCCCATGATATCCTGATAGCAAAGCTGAGAAAGTGTGGGATAGAGGAGTGGACAGCAAGGTGGATTGAGAACTGGCTGACTGTCCGAGCTCAGAGGGTGGTGATCAGTGGCACAGAGTCCAGCTGGAGACCTGTGACAAGCGGTGTTCCCCAGGGGTCAGTCCTGGGTCCAGTCTTGTTCAGCATCTTCATCAACAACCTTGATGAAGGAATAGTGTCTGCCCTCAGCAAGTACGCCGATGACACAAGGCTGGGAGGAGTGGCTGACACGCCAGAAGGCTGTGCTGCCATTCAGCAAGACCTGGACAGGCTGGAGAGATGGGCAGGAAGAAACCAAATGAGGCAAATGTAGAGTCCTGCACCTGGGAAGGAACAACCACACGTATCAGTAGAGGCTGTGGGACAACCTGCTGGAGAGGAGCTCTGAGGACAAAGACCTGGGGGTCCTGGTGGATGACAGGCTGACCATGAGCCAGCAGTGTGCCCTCGTGGCCAAGAGGGCCAATGGGATCCTGGCGTGCATTAAAAGGAGTGTGGCCAGCAGGTCAAGGGAGGTGATCCACCCCCTCTTCTCTGCTGTGGTCAGGCCTCACCTGGAGTACTGTGTCCAGTTCTGGGCTCCCCAGTAAAAGAAAGACAGGGATCTCCTGGAAAGAGTCCAGCGGTGGGCCACAAAGATGATATAGGGCCTGGAGCATCTTTCCTATGAGGAAAGGCTGAGAGACCTGGGTCTGTTCAGCCTGGAGAAAAGAAGACTGACAGGGGATCTCATCAGTGTGTACAAATACCTGAGGTGTGAGGGACAGAGGGATTTGGCCAACCTCTTTTCAGTGGTTTGTGGGGACAGGACAAGTCGTAATGGCCACAAAATAGAGCACAGGAAGTTCCGCACCAACATGCAAAAGAACTTCTTCACAGTGAGGGTAATGGAGCACTGGAACAGGCTGCCCAGGGAGGCTGTGGAGTCTCCTTCTGTGGAAATATCTAAGGCCTGTCTGGACACCTACCTAGGAGGCTACCTAGAGCAGGCTAGCTCTAAGGAACCTGCTTCTGCAGGGGGGTTGGACACAATCATCTTTCAAGGTCCCTTCCAGCCCCTTCAGTTCTGTGATTCTGTGATAATGATCATATTCAGCATTCACTGTGTCCTGTGCTGCAGTTTGTAAAAAGAAAAATAAATAAATGCTTTGAATGGCATGATCTGTGTAATATTTTTACTTAATAGCATGTAGCATTTAGAAAATGCATTTCAAATACAGTGTTTTGCTGCCAGTTCCCAGAAAGAACATTGAATGTTCACGCAGAATGTGTGAACATCCACAAAGACAGATTTAAACAGCGAAGCCAAGCTACATGATACATCTGCCTGCAATGAAACACCATTAAAAAGTAAATCCTGTAAGTCTGGGGGGAAAAGGCTGATTTCCAAAAGCAAAGCAACATGTTTGGGTATATAAAGGACTCCAAATATCTGATTCCTCACAAATGGAATGGTTTTACAAGAGCCTGACATTTCTGAGGGGCATATAAAAGATGTTTCGTCTTGGCTCTCCCTGCCCCAGTCAGGTGAAAGGCAGCAGGAAGAGAAGCAGAATAAAAGGTTCCTTATCAAGAGTGTGCTTCATTCATTTAAAAAAATGCTAGATCTTTGACACGAACAAGACAAATGAGGAAGATAAAGAAAGGGACGGAAACACAGGAAAGAAACACATCCTGCAGCAAAAATAACCTCATACCTGCCTGCTTTAATATTAAAATAAATACTGAGTCCTGCAAACCAGGGTTGATTTCACATCCAGCTTGGTCTCAAATATTTTGTTCACGTGGGAAGACAGGTTTATGCCCTGCCAGTCCTATACCAGCCTATGCAGATGGACAGGTCTGTGTGAGCAACAGAAGCAGCCTCCTGCATTTTCTTTCCACATCCTACACAGCCCGTCTGCACCTGCACCCAACAGCCAGACTGCACTGCAGCCCTGCCAGCTGCCAGCAGCCACAGAAATGAGGTAAGAGCACGTGTTCATTGAACAGTACCATATTTCAATGCTGCTGTCTAGGATTTTCCAGGACGAACTTTATGTCATGAACCCTTGAGAAAAGTTTGTAGAGCAGAACGGGCTCAGTTCGGGAAGCCCAGCCCAGCCCTCTTCAGCTTCTGGGCTCATCTGGCTCTGGTCTGGCTTCCCAGCAGCGCAGGACCCAGCACTTGCTGCTGATGTAGGGGTCCCTACCTCAGAAAGAGATCTCTACCTCTCTCTCTTCCACTTCTTAAGACAGCAAAAAATGATATGGCTCTGCCACATCAGCTTCCTTCAGATCCCTGGGAGCTCTGACAAGGTTTGAGGAGGACAGGAGGTCTGCACTGAGGCAGACGGCCTCCTTCTGATGCAGACAGGAGAAAAAGCTCCTGGAGAAGGGCCAGAGTTCTGCATTAATCTGGTGACCTGACAGTTTCATCAAGCAAGGACTTACTCTGGAAGTAAAAAAAGTCTAAGTCTCCTTCTCTCCTCTGCCCATACCACCATCAAAAACTACTTCACCAGCAGAAGCAGCAGCTGCCCACAGCTGGGACACACTGCTCTCACTGCCCAGCCACAGCCCCACTGCAGGCCTGCAGCGATGCTAAGCCAGGGCCAGCAGCCTGCCCTTGCTGCCACCTGCATGGCAGTCTTTGCTCTCCAAGCACATTCCACATTATGTCTGCTTCTGGACTCAACGGTCCAAACTCCCAAAGCAGTTGTTGTTAAACTAACAGCCCAGAAAAACCCCACCTAGACAGAAAAAGCAGTACATAACATACCATATTTTATAAAATTTAAGAAGTGATGTCAACACTTTCACTTCAGTTCAGCTTCCTAAATTCACATAAGTTGATCAAAATATCTACTACTTATCTACCAAAATAATACCAATTAAACTTTCCAGTGCTGAGAAGATGCCAAGAATCAAAACATTGGCTTCCTTGGAGTCTTCGCATTTTTCAGCCCCCCTCTCCCTCCCCCCCCCCCCATTTTGCTGTATGCCACAATGACTATAGGGCATACAATTAAAACATAAAAGCTGAGAAAGAATAAAGTTAAACTGCATACCTTCCTAGAAGGAGATTAACTATCTTAATTACTTGAGAACCTCAACAGAAAAGAAATAATAATGTAAATTTCCATAGCCCTGGACAGGCAGACCTTGCGGATATTAATACCACTGCTGCTCAGAAGTCTACCAATGATCTCTCTCACTTGTCACACATTCCTCCCTCTCACACTTGCTCCTTCTCTGACATACACAAATACATATTACCCTTAGCAGAGCCTTCTAGCCTTAGCAAAAGCTTATAGTCTCCAACAGTCTCACGCAGATGACAGCAGTGACATACATTCCTGTTCCTACAAGACAAGCTGCTAGCATTTAGTCCTACAGCTATACAAGCTTGGGTTCAAGAGCAGGGCAGCGAGACTCACAGTGTTTACCTTTCTTCAAAATTTTCTTTACTCAACATTTTCCAGTAACTTTCAGTTGTGGTAGACAGCAAGAGAACACACACTGAAAATGCAGTTCATTAACAAAAGAGAATGACAAATTCTAAATAATAGATGCAGTGACTTGGGATCAATTCCTGGTCCCTTTTCTCGGGAAATATTTAGATGTGTAAACAGGACATGACTGAAATACTCATTATGATAGGAGGAGTGTCTTTTGATTAGAAGTGTTCCTAAAGAAGCATTTTTAACTTTTCTCATCTTCAGGCAAATCTTCAGCATGCTCAGATCAGCTTGCTACCAGGACATGTAGGGGTTTCCAGTACAGCGGCAGATCTGCCTCTGAATTACTTGTTCTATGTTAAGCAAGCGCACAGCCATATTCTACGTGCAAAAGTGCAATCAGTTTCCTGACATAACCAACAGTGGGAAAATACAACAGAAATACATAATAAAAAAGAATAACAACTAGAAGCAGCATGCCACAAATCTCACAGCCTGCAGTACTTTCCTAAAGCCTGGTTCTTGAAGTCCTGTGCCATAGGGATCCATGTGTGGAATGACAGCTTTCAACAGATAAAATATTTTCTTCTCATTCTTGCAGAACAAAAAATCTATGAAAATGTGAACAGCAACAACAACAAACACCTGCAAGTTTCAGATACAAAACATTACAAACATATTACTAAAAATCAGAGGTTTTAAAGACAATGTTATTTTGAGGTCCCAGTGAAGAAACACTAAAGTTTATAAACAATTTGTTCTCAATATTGTACTAGTGATCTTAGTAAACATCACTATTGGAAGAGGTATCTACTTGATTTTATACAAATCAAACTGCCCAGCACAGTCACCTTCAAGAGTTGTTTAATCTAACACAAGTAGTGGAATAAAACCTACTCCCCAAAGCCCTTTCTGCATTACAGGCACCTCACTCAATTTTGGAAGGAAGAAGGCTTTTTATTTACACAGTTCAATGAAAACGGAATTCTAGTCATCAAGTCTATTATTCACTGGATGTTCTTGTAAACCACATGTCTATAATGAGTATGTGTTTCAGTGCTCATCATATTAAAAATCTGTTACTGAGATTCCAGACACAAAACTCCTAGCAATGAGGAGATTCTCCTAAAATTACATGAAATTACATCTTCTCTCATGTGAATACTCTCCAGAAGTGGACTGAACTCAACAAAGATATGTAGAACCAAAATCAATTTATACATATATTTAAAAAAAAAATAAAAATAACAGTAGTTATTTTATATAAATAAAAAATACGGTGGTGAGGCACTGGCACAGGTTGTCCAGAGAAGCTGTGGAAGCCCCATTCCTGGAGGTGTTCAAGGACAGGTTGGATGGGGCCCCAGGCAACCTGACCTGGGGGGTGGTGTCCCTGGCAGGGGGTTGGAGCTAGATGGGCTTTAAGGTCCCTTCCAACCCAAGCCATTCTAGGATTCTATGATTTTATTCCAGTAAAAGTACAGTGATCATCTACTTTTGCTATCCCTTTCCTAAAACAACAGGATGATGGAAGGTAATAAAGGGAACAACTGGTTGCAGGCATCCGGGGACATTTTGGGACTCTAAATAGCAAGGGTTTGATGTGGGCATTGAGATTTGGCTTCAGTTTCTTCAGCTCAGCTTTAGGAGAACTGTTAGACCACTTGAGGACAAACCCCTGTAAGCTACAGGGTAAGGTAAACACCTTACAGAGGTCTCCTCCCCACCAGTTTCATCCAGCATATTTTACCATGGAAGAGAGAGACAGAGTTGTGCCTGTTACCCCAGCAATATCTGCCAGATACATTGATACTCATTGGAATTGTGTAATCACATCACACATACAAAGAAACATTTGGATAGAATAAATGTGTCCCACATGTCAGGAGCCCCACTTAATACAACCAATAACATGTCTGGGAATAAAAGAGCAAACTGCAGTAGTTGGCTTCAGGGACTGCAAAGGCCTGAGTAGTACTTACTGGCAGTGGCTTCCAGTCCTTGTCATGGGACTAAATCTGTCAACACACACAAAGTTGTGCACATTAGATGATACCTCAGCATGATCTCCTCAGAGAGGAAGCCAATTACAAACTTCCCCAGTGCAGGAGGGCAGCAAGCAGCCAATATAAATGGTTCCAATCCTGACTGTTCTGATGAAAATGCAGATGTTTTGTTCTTGATGTGACATAAATAAGGTCAGAGCAAAAGACTTTATCATTGGTGAGCTACTGGCTCCATGTAACACACCCGTGATCCATCCGGGAACAATTAAGTTCATGCAATACACCTCAGTTCTGTATTTCTATCCAAACCTCCATTTTAGCTAAGAGACTTTTAAAAACAAATTATAACTGGCCAATTCCTTGCTGATAATACACCTGCAGATGCTGAAGAGTAATTTTATTCCAGCAGAGTTATTACTGCAGAATGCAAATGTTTCCTTATGGTGTGCCTGCTCTCATCACTAAGATTGCTGTCAATCCTGATCACTCTTAGCCACAGCAAATTTACATTACCAGTCCCATCCTAGGTCACCACATCTTCCTTAAGAGGACCTTCAAAAATGCAGTGGATGTATAAAAGACTAGAAAGCAATGTGCAGTAGGGCAGTTCTCACTGGAAGCATTAGCTCTGTCTGTAACCGTGGAGCTTAAAATAAAAACAGAACTCATGAAACGCTGTTCCTGGTGAGCATGGCAATGTCAGAAACCCTGCCTGTTCTGTTTACCAGATCCAGGTTTAGAAAAGAGAAACAATAAAATAAAATAAAATAAAATAAAATAAAATAAAATTAAAAAAAAAAAAAAAAAAAAAAAAAAAAAAAAAGAAACAAAGAATCCCTCACAAAGTCTTTTCATGTCAGCAGTGACTTGAAGAGTGCACCTCCCGGGACGCCCGTTCCAAAGGGGGTAACAGACCTCCTTCCTTCTCCGCCCCACTCCCTGAGAATAGTTTGTCAGATTCATTGCGCCTTTTTGCATATATCGCAACTTCGCTAACGATGATCAGATCAGATCACTTCAGGTGTGCTCGCGGGCAGCCCGGGGAATTCCTAGAGAGACTACAAACGTTTGTACGCCTCGTGGCTGCTCCTTCGGCCAGCCGCAGGCAGGAGCATCCTCCTGCCTCTAAACCAGCAGCCTCGCGCCCTGTGCAGCGCCGGAGACGCCCGTCCAGTCCCATCCCGTCCCGTCCTGTCCCGGACACCCCCGAGCCCCCTTGCCCGCAGCGGGGAGGGGTTTCCGGCCGCGGGCGTGCCGGTGGCCTGGGGGCTGGAAGTGGGAGGGAGCCGGGTCGGAGGGGGGCACGTCCCGGGAGAGGGGTGGGGAGAGCCGGCGGCGAACAGGGCTGCGCCGCAACGCCCCTCGCTATAAAGCCGGGGGCCGCGTAGCCGAGCGAAAGGAGCGGTGCGGCCGGGGAGGGAGAGCACGGCGAGCCCAGTCACGGGGCTGTCCCGTCCCGCGGCGGCCAGCCGCCGCCGAGCCAGGTAAGGCAGCCCCTGCGGGCTGGCCGGGAGCGCGCTGTTGGGCCCCGGGGGAGAAAGGCGCCTGGAGGTCGGGGCGCTGCGTCCTGCTGCTCCCCCGCTCTGCTCCTTCGTAGGTGGCAGGGCAGGCTGCTGGCAATTAAATCGGGGCGGCTTGCGCTTCGAGACCCACTCGCTAAGCCAACACTACGCGTTTGTCTTGGTTTTGGAGACGGATAAAGGTCCCCCACATTCACGACCGTGCCCTTTGCATGAGCTCTCCTGGCCTGCACCAGCCTGAAGGCAGAGCAAAGGCACCCTTGGCAGAAGGTGCGGTGCTGGGAACAGTCACCTCCTTTCCCCAGTGAGGCGACTCCGCAAGCCCGCAGCAGCCAGCCCCTTCGCTCTGGGCAAGATCAGAGGAGCACTTGAAGTTTTCATTACTGTGCTAAATCCATGAGATAAATTAATCAAAAATCACTGAAAGCAATGCTGATTAATTTTTAGACTTGTGCAAACATTTGTTTTCTTAATTAATAAATAAAATGTAGCAGCCAGGCGATACAACTTCCACCAGTTAGCAACTGGTACCTGTTTCATCAAAAATGGGGTAGCATGCTGTCTCCATAACCAGACTTGTCCCTTAGCCAGCTCCCCAACTCAGCTTCAACTCATAAAACTAAATTCAATATGTTCTTTGACCTTTATAGGTGAAATTCTGTAACACTTACTGTCCTCCTATTCTCCATCTGTTAAAAAATACTAAGTTATTAACAGCTAATTACAGATACAGAAGCAAATCAACAACTAGATCACAGTATGTATGAGCATTAATTTGCAGGATTCAATCTTGCCAACGTGTATATTTCTACAAACCCACTGGAATTAATGAGTTGTATGGCAATAAATGACAGCAGGACTCTGTCCAAAGCATGCTACAGCTTGCTGTAAATTTCCATCGCTTCCATAAGCAGCACTATGTATCTCAAGTGTGCGGTGTGACATAGCATGAGGCAATCTAGTAAATGGACCCAGTAAAATCACAAGCATCAAGAAGGGATGAAAGGCTTTTTGTTTATTTGGAGGCAGGGAGGGGGGAAGCAGGGTCTGTCATCTTTTTTTTTTTTACTTACGTGAACCTGCACCACTAATATGATTAGATTTTTGCCTGAACAAGGAGAATTGAGCATGGCCTGAAGTAGGTTAATTACCATGGTGATTTAGAAGGGCTCTCCTAGCTCTGGTTTAGTGCCTGACAAATGTTTCATGCTCCTGACTTTGGCAGCTCATTTTGCTTGTTGCCATCATAATCTCTTAAATTACAGTATCTTTCAAAACCATGAAGTGCCTACAAAAATAAGCTCTCATTCATATATTAAGAACTTAAAGAACTTTAGCAATGTGCCTTTCCAGCAGGAATGTGGTGTTTCTGTACACTTCTCTCTACAGCTTGAACTACATAGCAGAGAAAAATCAGTGATTTCTATGGTGTGCTTCCTAGCTTATTACTAAACTGAAAAAGCAAAGTGGTCCTGTGCAATTAAGAGATGGAAGTCATCTTTACCATGAAATAGTTGGTTTCATTCTCCCCTTAATTTTGCCAAGGTAATAGATGGAAAGAGTTAATTCTTACACTGGAGTAGGTAAAAGTGGGCCCATTTCCAATGATATGAGATGTCCTGCCTTCTTGCTTGGAAAAAAAAATACCTTGCTTGGGTTGGACAGCACGTGCAAACTGCAACTAGAAGCTACTGCCTTAAAATACAGCAAATACCAGCCTGAAATGCTAGTATATACAGCACTGCAGAAGTGAGGAGAGCACTGCCTTTCAGTTTAAAATGTCACAACTCCACAACCTGTTTAGGACAAGAAGGTGTGAGATTTGTAGTTGCTCCCTGGTGAATATTACCATTTTTAATTATGTTCAATATCTAAAAAGATCTGGAAGTGCATCTCATTTCTTTTGCTACTACTTGGAGTACTACTTAAAAGAGGCAAATGCACACCAAAGATGATTTATTTACACTTTCCAGAATATGCTCAAAACAGAGACTGTGTTTGCAGACATGGAGATAGGAATTGGAGAGGGTCAAATGAAAATTTTCATTTCAGATAGTGGGTAGCCAGTGCATTTTCCTACACTTCTAGGCTTTCTCCGATGCAGTAATTTTGTTCTGTTTTCTATAAGGGAATGCATTTAGGGAGTTCTCTTTTCTTTCACTTCTATGGTTTCTTACTACAGCCACACTGATTAATGTGGTAGCTTAAAGTTTTGCATAAATCACAAACTCACAGTCCCAGTTAAACTCGTATTTATGCAAAAAGTATAGTCTTGATTGAAAATGTTTCAAATAGTTACAGATTGCTCTCATTTGCTCACTCCCTCTCCTTTCCCTTGGATGTCCAGAAGCTACTAATGTCACCAGAAGTATTCATAATCTCCCTTGGGTCTATTACTGTCCAAATTTTAAGCATCTAATCACAATGAGAACCACCCGATTGTTTGAGTCACTGGCATGCATCTCTGCATCCGACGCTTCAAGTGTCCTTTTCTCCCTTAGTAGCTTCATGAAAGGTCAAATTTTGCCACATGTTGGGTAGAGAACATGGATATTTGTCTATTATTTTAACCTACTATTATGTTAGACTCACTCTACTTGGTTAATCTTGTGTGTTTTTTTGTGAAGTCAATAGTTATTTTCTTACAGGAGTCACCTCTATAAAAGGAGAAATAGACTAAATTTAAATCTGAATGTATTACACCTAAAGCTGAGCTGGGGACATAGGTTATTAAGATTCATTGAGATATGAATAGATGTTTGGATGGTATATTAGATATGCCAAAGCAAGTGACCAAATGGATAAGCAAAATAAAACTGTCACCTACCTGTGACAGGAATACCAGCAATCAATCAACATGCATCCTCTGGCAACCAAAATGCTAACCTAAAGAGAGGTCCAAACAAAACACCCACAGTTTCCTTAGCTATAATGAAGGGAGCTTGGACAGGTCAGTGAAACAGCACAGACTGTGTGAAAGAGACTGCTGGGTGGGGAATTATTTGCTGGGGAATTGGATCAGACTGATTCCAACAAATGACAGAGCAGAAAGGCAAAAAGGAAGTCAAGTAAGTACCAGCATTCCAGCATTAATTCTTCTGGACTCCAAGACTGGCTAAAGGGTAATTGCACTTCAGACCCCTTGCAAATTCTTGCATCCATTCATTTTAAACCATTTATCTGCAGAAAGTATAATCTGAGAATTCTTTCAGTCTTCAAACCTGGGAAGGCTTCCAGCTTCAGGAGCAGGGACAGGGCAGCATAAGCCTGCCTACTACAGGCACATGGCAGTCTACTTGCGTTGCAGACTCTTACTGCGTGTTTATCAAAATAACCTTTAGGTAAACTCGTTTCAGCTTTTAAGCCTTACCTAGCTTACTGCTGATGTCTGTGCCTCATGCTCTCAGTTGTGCAACAATTCTATCAGAAATGTACTGGTCATTTGCACTTATGTTGTGTTCTGCCCTGTGTTCCTCTGAAATGTTAATTAGTAATTTTGCAGTATTGGGTAGTAACTCTGACTTTTGACAGTTCTTCCTTAGGGAAATTGTAGCATTTTTAAGAAGTCAGCCTCTGTTACTATCAGGTTTGAGAAGCTAGGTGAAAGAAAATTGCCAAGCAATTGTAGAGACATTTTTAGTATTTTGTAGAATTCTGAAGACAAAATGGAAAATGTGTTGCTTATGAGAAGAGGGAAGAGTGGAAGGAAGTCTTTCCCTATTTTACTCATGTAGGGTTAGCTTCCACCACCCTAGCAGGAATGAAGTGTTGCTCTTGGTGAGAACTGAACCCATGCTACTTATCAAGACACAATGTAGGAAGGTTCCATTCTGAAATTGTTACTGTCTTTCAGGTGAGTCAGAGCAGTTCTGGAATGAAAATTTTATGCAAAGTTGAAATTTTTGCACATACTCACAAAGTGAGTTCAAATGCATTTGAGAGTTTTAAGTAGACACAACAGGATTTTCTCTTAGAGCTTAAGAGTGTATAGACTTCATGTAGGGGGTCCAAATACTGCATCCTGAAGATCAGAAAGGTTTCAGCGAAGCTGTTTTGCCATATACAACTGCTATTGCAGAGTAAGTTCCTAATCGTGGTATCATTTTGCACCTCCTCCTTCTGGTCTTAAAAATTCTACAGTGAAAGCAAGCCAGTAAGCTTTTGGTAACCGCAATATTTCTTTCAGTTCACTCTCCGTCAACAATAGATCACTTTCAACAATACAGAGTCATTGTACTCAGAGCACTCATACTATGTTCTATACCATGTTCTAAAACTTATTGTTTGCCAAATTAAAAAATTGACAGATGTACTCTAGAAGCTTGTGTAATTTTTGAACATTTTGGGGAATTTAACAAAACCAACAAATAGGAGAAGTTATGATGCTTGCCTTTTTTTTTTTTTTTTTAACCTTAACTGTAACAGGCAAGTGAAGAGAGGCTATCTTTACTGTAAATCCTAACAGCTGTGATTGTTTGAGACTGCACATAAAATAGAATGGCTGGTCTAATCATTTACTGACTTATCCTCAGATAAATGATAGATTAGACTAAAATTACTTTGAGCTTTCAACTGAATTGCAACTAAGAGTAGAAAAACATGCTCAGAATGGCATGCTGTTACTATTCTCTGTTGCACTGCCTTCTGAAAGAACTACAGATTTGGGGCTGTCAAGCATCTTTTACAATTTTCATTCCATTTGGTTTTTGCTTGATAGCAAAACTGTCCAGGTATCTGCTATATAACAACTCTGGCTAGAATGCTTGGTTACTATTTGGGGTGTTTATCTGCTTTTATTGTAGTTGAGTAGCATTTCTCTTATAGGCACAGAAAATAGGTAATAACTGAAGACTATCTCACAGCAGGAAAGAACAATCAGATTGGCAATGCATCACTGAATGGCATGACTGAAGACAAGACAAAAAGCGGGTAACAAAGGTAACATTGGCAATATTTAAAGCAACTGGTATTGAATTTGGGGAAGGTCAATACTTAGACAGTATTTCACTGTTTGAGGTGAAGGCTTTAATTAGAGTTAAGGCCAGAACAAAGAATGATTTAACCAAATGCCTAATTTCACCTATTTAATCTGTTCCTTTATTTCTAGGTCAAAAAAAGAATAATCTGATACTGATCAGTTGTTTCCTATTGGTACCTAATAATCAGTAGATGAAATACAAGAAATTCTCAGTTTTCAAGTTTCAAGTCCTCTCAGTTCTCTGAAAATTGAGAGGGATATGCTGAATGTGAGTACTGTGCCTCAGCATTTCAAGCTCAGAGGACTCATGCAAATAGTAAAACATTCCAGAAAACCACTGAACAGCTGTACCCTTATGCTGGGGGGCTTACGCAAGGGAGAAAAATGCACTAGTTGACTTCCCTAAAAATGTTCTATTGGCAGTCATCCTCCATTTAACCCTGTATTGTCACAGCCTTTGCTTGAAGCAGCCAGCGCATGATGTACAAGATGCAAACTGAACTTGTTTATTTAGAAACCATGCATGTCCCTCCCAAACTGAGTTTATAGGAGTATGTATGTCTTCCTTTCATCTTTTTGTCTTTTTAAAAAAAAAAAAAAAAAAAAGCCTTTTTGTCTTTTCTGTTTCCCATTACCTCAGACTCAGATGATTTTCCTTCTTCCCCTGCCTCCTTTTCTCCCCTTATGGGCCCAAGAGCTAGTCTGATACCATTCAGTTTCTGGTAGTTGTGCAGGATTTTGTTCCTCAGGTTCTTTACTTCAGGTGTAACAATCAGAAAGGGAAAACATGAGGCAGGAAGACGCTTGTTTTCAAAGTAAAACTCTAGCTTTGCTGCTGGACATGTCCCTGTTTTACTATTGACTTGGTTATTAGCCAACATCAGCTTTGCTAATATTAGCAGATTACCATAGGACAGTTGCAGTTCTTGCTCAAATCAGGCTTTCATTTAGGTAAAGGATATTTCTTTACCCATGTGCTTTCAAAAAAGCTCTTGAAGAGACAAGGGCCCTAAAATACTTTTGACTTAAATATTGGTATTATCATGCTGCTCCATTTCACCAAGTGCTCTGAAGTATACAGTGAAAAAGTCATGTCAGTACAGGGCAGCCACATACCCAAGCATGCTCTCACTTCAAACAGTAATATTCCTAGCACTGAAGTAAAGCTCACATGGCATGTTTTGGAGGGCACAGTGCTACACCTCCCAAGGATCTTTGCAGTCACCTGTGCTTGAGAATCAAGAGTGCACTTGACTCAGGATGCACTGATTCACAACACCTTAGGTTAGCTTTGTGTGGTTTTGTGGGTTTATTTGTTGTAGCATTGTTTTCGTTTTTTCTTTTTGGAGAGAGTGGGGAGCAGGGTGATGGAACTGACATGCTCAAGAGATCATATAATACAAGGGCATTTCACCATTTTGGGTTTTACCATCCTTCTTGGTTTTGCTAGCTATATTACTGGCCCTTGGTACCCACAGGAGAAGTCTCAGAGCCAGGATGTTAAAGAGTTCACTGATGAATTTTATTTTCAAAATAGACCAATAAATTTTACTTTGATAAAAAACAGGAAACAAGCTATACACATTTGGCAGAACATCTATCTTGCTATCATTCTATTAAGTGTGCTGCTTTCCAGACAAAGCACTAGGGATTGCAATATCTGCTTTTTGCATGGGCGGTAATATCTCTCACACTGACTTGTATTAAGGTGTCTGTATTTGAGCTTTCATTCTCTGATTAACCCCTTAGTACCTCAGTAGTCCAATTGACATGTGTCAAAATCACAGGTTCATTGCTTGTCTTTATATTTGGCTACTCATTGAATTTTCACCTAGTCCTTATAATGATGTGCCCTTAACAGGAGTTTTGTTTAAGTGAAATCACAATTGGTTCTCTATGTTTTCCATGTTATGCTTACTAACAGTTACAATGCTACTAATTTATCTAGAGCTTAGCAGCATTACCCTTTTGAAAAGATTATTTTTTTTTTGTCTGAGTGAACTCTTGTACTTTACCAGTTATCCAGTTACTGTTTTCTTTCAGTTACCAGTTGCTGTTTTCTTTCCTTTCTGCCTTTGGTTTCCCTTTTCTGACCCTAATGAGGTATTCATTAGGAAGCCTCCATGCTGATCCTTTGCTTTTAATCTTTTAAACTTCTCCCTCCAGGCTGTTACTTACATTCTCATTTTTTAAAAAAGGCTTTTCTGAGGCATAGTGCCATAATGCAGTATTTTCCCACCATAAGAATATCTAAATTAATTATATAACAGAACAATAATCAAGGGTCTCAACTGGACCCAGTGAAACAAATCCTGTTACATAGTGCTGAATTATGACACATGGAAAACAAAGCTGCTTTTGAACAAGGGCGTCGAAATCTAACATCTATTTCCTTACACAGAAATTTACAATACACTTGCTTTCACTTTATAAGTTCTCCAGTAGGACAAACACTATTTTTCACAGTGAAGTTGAAAAAAAAAAATATTCAACATGGAATTTGTTTTTCCCCAGAGCCATAATGTCTTGATTAGCAGGAAGCTGTGTGAAAGTCACCAGCCATGGTGTCAGAAATGTAGTGCTAGATCTTCCATGTTAAATGGTTTAATTAACATGACATATTTTAGTGACATTGATAATGTCCATGTCCACGTATGAATGCTGCATCTGCATGAGTGTTTATTTTTTAGCAAATGTTTTCATTACTCAAGCAAAAGTTTCTATCAGTCACTTTAACCACTGATGATAGGTGGGAAACAGGGATGTGATTTGTCACAGCTTTTTAGTGAGAGTATATTAGATAAAAACATGCAAGTTTTTTTTCCCCCCTTCTTCCACTTTTTGACAGATTAGCTGTTGTTGCAGATGAAAATATCTGTACTGCATACATAATGTATTTCTCAAACTTGAAAACTCTTCAGTGGCTTGTTATTCATTAACTTACACTTGCCTTCTGTGTTTGCAGGGGGAAAAAGTAAAAATACGAAGCACAACCTGCAGAAGGGGCTGTGTGTTAAACTTGTAGAGCTCTTAGGTGCCTCATGGCCCATTTTGGTGACTTAGTTCATGGCAGGAAAAAGTCCTCCTGAATGTACAGGTGAAGCCTCACACACATTAGATATTTCCATGCATGTTAGAACGTTATCAATGTGCCACACAAGTTGGAGCAAATTTATGCACCTTTCTTACTGTTTTAAAAGTACATACAGAAAGGCTGTTCTTTATACCAGTTCCTGGTACCAAAAAGAGTATCTTGCAGAGTTTACTGCTCATATTTAATATCTCACTTTTAACTAAAGAAAACTGTTCAGGAGCTTGAGTTACATATATAGTGTTAACTTTTACCTCTTCATCTTCTAGTTTAGCAGAACATGACAGTGGGAGAGGGACTACCAGGGAAGCCTCTACTTGCACTAACCTATAATTCCACAAAGAAGCCCCATCACCCATCGTTGTCTACAAAGTTATTAGCTGTGTCCCCTGCCCTTCCTCCTGCAAACATCTATAGAAAACAACAGAAACCTAATTAGAATATCCCTTTCAGTAGTTTTGTACTAGTAACACCACTGATTTTGAGCTGCTTCCTTCACAGTAAATAAAACTAGAGATCTGAAACCTTGCACCTTGATTAAAAAAGAAAATAAAAGAAAGAAAAAACAACTTTTCTCCTAGAAAGACCACTTACTTTACAAGGAAACAACTGCAGCTCTGCCTTTCTATTCTGTTCTCTAATGTGATCTCTGCCAATGACAGAGAAGATGCCCACAGCAAGATGCAATCACTGTCAGTATGTCACTCGTGCATTAGACATTTTAGAATATTATTTTTAATTTAGATGCATGAATTCTAATTTTCTGCTAAATTATCAACCACCACTAGTTTGAACTCAGCAAATTTTACTTATTTTTGCCCATGTGCTGGTAAGTATACACTTAATTACCTCAGTCAGTAGTACCCAGACTTTCACAGAGTAGACCATAATACCCCTCTTATAGCCATTCCTAATCTGGCTATACTGCTTTTTTTTTTTTTTTCAGCTTCCATTTAGTAATACTTGTCTTCTATCATGTGATGACCCATGCCATTGTTATTTTATCATTCTTTGCAGAATTTAAGAGATGTTTTATCATTTACCACCTTTTTTTTTTTTTCTCCCTTGAACCAAAATCAGAAGAGTCCAGGGTTTCACCACATACTACATGTATATTTCATTTCACACAAGTTACCTAGCAGTACAACTGGGCTTAATAAACTAAAAGATATAACCATTAAAAGACATAACCATTTACCTTGTCATTGACTCATGTCAATTAATAAAAGCTGAAGATGTAGAAAGTCTTCAGTGTGGGGGGCAGGGGAGTCTGGAAGAGACCTGCATAGCTGTTACTTTCTCACAGCCCATGTTTGGGAGTAATATTGTATTCCTGAGAAAAAAAAATATTAATTGTTGCAGAAATTGCTCTGGCTAACAGCCATGTTAAATGATGCGCATTTCTAATATTTTAGACTTTAAAGTGTTAAGGTTTATATGCAGCAAAAACTGTTAGGAAGAACCCATGCATACATGTACCCTCTTCATGTCCTGGAGTCAGTTTGGGAATAATAGTTTGTGAGCAAGAAATCTCCATGAGACACTAATATTTTTGGTTTCAATTCAACGAGCCTTAGTCTGTGTGAGTAGCTGTTACTCTCAAGGCTCCAAAGCATCACCATAACTGTGATCATCAAAAAGATAAATCCCAGAATGCAAATAACCTCTAAAGTGGCAAAGATTTCATTTGACTCACAAAAAGAAAGATTTATGTAGCACTCCTGAGGTTCCTAACTTCTCACCCCTTTCTGCTGTATAAAATCAATTTCTATATTCTGTGAATTTTCCTTGGGTGTTTTAACAAATGAACAGCTACCTCTTTTCTTACCAATATTGGTATATCTGGTCCATTCAACCCTTTGTGTTTGAACACCTTAGGAAAGCCCCCCACCTTCTTTCCTTTCAACATACAAAACATTTCCATCTGCATTTTCTGTATTGTCAGTGTCCCTAAAAAACACGCTTTTTTGAAAAGTCCTTCTTCACACAACACCAAAAGAGCAATAGTTTACATACGAGATTTTCAGCATTTGCCCAACTTCATGAGTAGTGACATCAGTAAGAGTTTCCCAAAGTTTGACTGAGTTTCAGGAATTTTGTAGAAAATCACATAGTTACTATGCATATGATTTAAGCTAACCCACCAGTTAGCAAAAGTAAGCAGCAGGCTTACAGAACTCTAATGCATCATCTGTTAATTGTTTTAGATAACAGAAATGCGTTATTTCTGTCACAGGATCTTTATCTACATAGGATTGTGTAGACTCCGCATTTTCCTGTTTTCAAGAAGTTGCAAAGATAAAACATTTGCAGTATGCCATCAAAAGACTAGCCCCACTACTAGTATTGCAAAGATAAAACATTTGCAGTATGCCATCAAAAGACTAGCCCCACTACTAGTACAACACAAGTTGCCTCAGTGAAACCAGAGGAAGAGCAAGTGACTGAAGTACAAACATGTCAAGTGGTTAAAAAAAAAAAAAAAAAAAAAGAAATCACAGAATAAGATCATGCAAATGAGAAGAGAAATCCAGAAAACTTGCCTTTACTTGAGCATTTGAGGCGACCTCAGCTTGATAATTGTATTCATGCCTTTTCAGTGGTATTGCATTTCAAATTGAACACAAATAGCTAAAGACCTTCAGTACCACAAAGGCAGCCGTGCAAGTACCATTTCTTCCTGTCAGATTCAGTTCTGGTCTTGGCAATGCACGGAACAGTTGGGACCTGCAAGTTGAAACCATTGTCTTTATACATGTGAATATTTTTTAAAAGAGCTGATCAACATTGTCTCATCCTTGAACAGCAGTAGAAAGAAGGGCTCTTATCTTACATTCAGAGCAGTTTGTGGAAGTGGTCTTTATTTCCCCCAGAAAGACCACCCTCCAGGTGATAGCTATGTTCTAAAGGACTGGTGAAACCATTTGCAGATACTAAGATCTTGACAGTGAAACTAAGAAGTCTTTCAGTGTTGGATGCACAAAGACATTCACTCTAGCAAGAAATAAGAACAACCAGAGGCTGATGATACACCCAAGAGCATGGAAAATGTCTTGTAGCACCTTATTAAGCCCTTTGTGCTCTGAACCACCACAGTATTTCTGCTGCAAGGTGGAAAGGAAGAGTGGTAGTTAATGCTGTACCTGATGAAGGTACCCACAATCTTGAGTGAAGAGTACCCCATAGCTTTTAAGACAGAAACAGGTGTATTAAATACCCAGTAAGTCCAATCATGATTTTATGTGTGATTTGAAAACAGGTGAGGTATCTCCCGTGTGATACCTGGTCTCTGTTCTGTTAGAAGAGGGCATAATAAGGGTTTTCAGCAGTGCCTTTTACTTCAGTAAGTTTTCCCACCACCCTGTTTCTACTTAGCCTTTTTAACATCAGGCTGAAATACAGATCTGGATGTAGGCCAGAATTAATATAAGCTCCCTTACTCCTCAGATTGGAGGAGTTCACCATAGCAGTTTATAGTTCATTCTCCGTGGAAATGATGTGCTAACAGAAATTTCAGGTGTGTGTTTAGGTGTCCAGAAGCTACATTTGCGTAGGACATGTATTGCTATGCAATTAAAAAATACTTTAAAACTTATTCTGTGGAACTAAGCTATCAGAATAGTAACTTAAAATTCGTCAAATGATTTCACTTGCTCTTGGCAAACCTGAATTTGATTTCCATCTTTTATTAAAAATAATCACATGGGGCACACTATATTTTATATAGGCAATTCCAGCTGCAATAAAGGAAATGTGTTAATCCACTCATTTACTATCATTTGGAGAAAGTAACCGTTCAGTACGTAACCTTTCACAGTTCAAACTAATATCACTTTTATTCGTTCTGGGACTTGATGGCTTCATTCTTCTTAACTATGGACTCTTTTGGGTACTTCAAAAATACCCTAAAGATACTGCATAATGAGGCATCAGATTTGAAATTATGAATGTACAGTTAGCTGTATGTTTATAATAAAACAGTACCTTATGTTATGTTGCCCTTCAAAAAAATCTTTTCATGTTGATATTGAAAACTGTAGAAGTTCTAGTATTTCCTTTTTGGGCACTATGCAGTAAATGGTTAAAAAAGGGAGGAACTGATAGGACCCTGATAAACAGCCTTTAGGTTAGCCTAATACTCACAGATCATTTTTCTCTCTTAGGAGGGCACTACTCTTCCTTTCTGATAAAGCTAATGGCTAGAACAGAGGTGCAAAACTCCATGCTGATTGATAATGATAGGTAATACCCTCATTTCAAAGAGCCAATATATCCAATTGTCTTTGGTGTTTATTAGACAAAGAGGCAATTCTTTACCCTGTGGTATAAACCAGAAGAATGACTACCTTCTGTTTTAACAGTGAATTTCTTATATTTAAAAAGAAATTCAGCTACAGGTTTAGTAACCTACATGAGAAAAGATCTTCATTTATATCAAGACAGAACAAGTGTCTGTCCCATGGGACATGGGGATATCATTTAGAGATTCACCTTTCAGGCATTTTTTCTGAAGCTTAACCTTTTGATGTTTAGTTTAAGTACTGAACTAGAACTCTTAAGGTAGACGTTTATTTCACTTTATCAGTTTATTTATTTAAAAAAAAAATAAACTAAAACTAAAAAGTTTAAAACTAAAGTTAAAAACTAAAGTTTTAAGTTACTGCTGCATGGATAATTTTATATTTACATCTCCTAAGGATATATAATACCTAATGACATACTAAACACCAGAGAGTTTTAAACACACTCTTACAGTCTTGTTCAAAGAATGAAATAGAGTTTGCTATATTGATGATGAATATATTGAAGATGAATAAAGAAGAAAGAGACCAGAAAATTACATGAAAAATTTTAAGATACCCAGAGGTACACAGTCACACCAGAAACAGTGATTTATTACGCCACCACCTGATCAATATTCTTCAAGAGATTAGATGAATACACTGCATGTTGAGCATTGTTAGTCTTTCAGTGTTGTCGAATCCAGTTCTGCATTTATTAAACCCAAGGATGGTTTTCCTCCACTTAACAGTGAACTAAATTATGTGTGTTTACAGGAAAAAGCTCCCAGAAAATGTTTACTGCTAAGCACGTACCTAGAAGATGTGGAAAATGAAACCTATAAACTAAAATACTTCCTGACAGTTTACTTTTGGCTAGCCATAATGAGTGATCTGTGGCTCAGTCAACAAACTTTTGTACAAAATAACCTAACCATTGCCACGCCAGCACTTACTAAACCACTAAACTCTAATGAGGTTGAGAAACTAGTGAGGTTAAGCAATCCTTCCTTGACAGTAACATCTGTGAATAAATTTTCATAGAAATATATATATCAACTTCCCAACTTCTGGGAAAAAAAAAAAAAAAAAAAAAAAAAAGATGGAGGGAATAGGTAGCATTAACTTTGGCCAAAGAGCTAAGTAGCATAAATAAGTATTTCCAATGTTCCTGAACTCTGCAAGTACTACAAAAGTACAGGCAAAAACTTGTCCAATCTTTCACTGCTCCATCAGCAGATGGAATTCTAACTGTGATATTATTAAACTGTATGTTGTTGGAAAGAGCATGCAGAAAGTTTCTCATGTATTACATCGTAGTATTATTAAGCATTCAGTAATAGTACTAAGCTTTAATAGAGATGTTGCTTTTCTGAAGCCAACATTTTTCTGTTTAAAAGAGTTTTCTAGCACTTGGATTGCTCTTCATTCAAGGCATGATCCATTTTGCCTGCTTCTTTCAGCAAGTTTCCCCTTACACCCATGGGCTTTGCATCTAGACTTTCAATTTTAACAAGCTGAACTGGGTCAGAGTATCCAAAAACTAGTGCAGATCTCTTCCACTCCTAGCAGGATAGGACAGCTTTCTCAACTCTCTCCAAAATCTTGGGGATTAACAGAAGACCTTCAGTACCCCCTGAGAACAGAGGCTGCAATAACAAGACTGGCCTTGGTGCTGAGCCAGTCTCCTGCAGATGACTAGGATAACTGAAAGCCACTCCAAGTTGTTCTCTTTCTAAGCAGAAGTGGTCTGGAGGTGCTCTCGGTAACTCAATTACCAGCATGGTGGGAATGGAACCCCAATTAATTGAGGTCTTAAAGAATTTCATGGGTTCTACATGCTGAAGAACAGCTTACTTTCTACAGCTAAGTATTGTCTTCAAATAGTGTAACTGCAGGAAAATGTCTACAAAGAAAAAAAGTAATCAGAAGTTTTTTATTCATAACTCCACAGTGACATAAACTGGTGTTTTAGAGGTGGCATTTCACCTATAACACTGTTTGCCACATGCATTTCTAACACTCAGTGCTAAAATGTGCAACTGAAAGATTATTTTCATTAATTATGCATTTTAAATCTGGCTCTGTGTATCACTTTAATTCTCTCTAGATGCTTCTGCTTTTAGAAACTTCAAGATATAACCCTCATAGGCTTGTACAGTGTTTTTTCCAAACATCCCTTAAGTTCCCTGACACTGTATAACCCATTGCACATGAATATAGAACAAGACACTGAGTATTTCTACTTATCTGGCACAAGATAATACAGTTAATATAAACTTTTCAGTTCTTCTTTGCTCATCTACTAGTTTCAATAAAATAAATATGTCATCACAACACTAATAACCTTTCTTCTCTATCTGGATCAAAATATATTTGCCAGCATTAGAGGACTGGTTAGCTAAATAAATCATTTGAAGCAGAACCATCATCACATCCTGAGTGTCCAAAGGTGTAAAAACATGCCCAGCTGTATAGCAAAAAACAGAAAGTCTGCGTGTATGTATGGCTGGGGAGAAAGATATGTTTTCAAATTGTGACATTGCTTACAATTTCTTAAATATATACTACAGAAGGTCTAAAAATCACCAAACTGTAGACTCACATTGCCATTTCATCTAAAATTAAAAGTAGTTCTGAAGCAGCATTTTCATCAATAAAAACATCTTCCACTAAATAGGAAAATACATATTGGAGTCAAGTTAACTTAGAATTACTTTAAATAATAACCTGTGTGATACTTGAGGAAAAAAAAAAAAAAAAAAAAAAAAGAGTTGCATGTTTAATAACAGGTAGAGTTTAAAAAATTATCTATGAGTATGTGACACTTTTTTAAAATCTACACTGTTTAGGTAAACTATATATCCACTCTCCCTGTAAACATATTTTTTCTTATTTTGGCTTAAACCCTTTAGAGTTTAAGCTGCATATATCTGAAAAACTCAAGCATCAGGACCTTGCTCCATAACTTACTAGTGCATAAATCAGAGTCAAGGTCTGAAAAAACAGAAGCATACCAGCATAAAGGAAATTAGACATAAGCAAGTAGATAGTAAAATAAATTTAAAATGGCTCACACTGGTACATTATACTTTACATAAATGCAGATGTTTATGATGGGTATTTTGTCTTACATTGCATTTTAAAGAAATAATCTTGAAGGAAAGTGATACTGCGGAAAGTGATGACATTTCATTATGAAATAATAATCCTATTTTTAAATAGGAAATACAGACCTCTAGTGGTGGAAATATATATTAATCATAGAATCATAGAATATCCTGAGTTGGAAGGGACCCTTAAGGATCATCAAGTCCAACTCTTGACACCGCACAGGTCTACCCAAAAGTTCAGACCATGTGACTAAGTGCACAGTCCAATCTCTTCTTAAATTCAGACAGGCTCGGTGCAGTGACCACTTCCCTGGGGAGCCTGTTCCAGTGTGCAACCACCCTCTCTGTGAAGAACCTCCTCCTGATGTCAAGCCTAAATTTCCCCTGCCTCAGCTTAACCCCGTTCCTGCGGGTCCTGTCACTGGTGTTAATGGAGAAAAGGTCTCCTGCCTCTCGACACCCCCTTACGAGGAAGTTGTAGACTGTGATGAGGTCTCCCCTCAGCCTCCTCTTCTCCAGGCTGAACAGGCCCAGTGACCTCAGCCGTTCTTCGTACGTCTTCCCCTCCAGGCCTTTCACCATCTTCGTAGCCCTCCTCTGGACACTCTCCAACAGTTTCATGTCCTTTTTATACTGTGGTGCCCAGAACTGCACACAGTACTCGAGGTGAGGCCGCACCAGCGCAGAGTAGAGCGGGACAATCACCTCCCTTGACCTACTAGTGATGCCGTGCTTGATGCACCCCAGGACACGGTTGGCCCTCCTGGCTGCCAGGGCACACTGCTGGCTCATATTCAACTTGCTGTCTACCACGACCCCCAGATCCCTCTCTTCTAGGCTGCTCTCCAGCGTCTCATCGCCCAGTCTGTACGTGCAGCCAGGGTTTCCCCGTCCCAGGTGCAGGACCCGGCACTTGCTCTTATTGAACTTCATGCGGTTGGTGATCGCCCAGCTCTCCAACCTATCCAGATCCCTCTGCAAGGCCTTTCCACCCTCATTCGAGTCCACAACTCCTCCAAGTTTGGTGTCATCAGCAAACTTGCTCAAAATACCTTCTATTCCTACATCCAGATCGTTTATAAAAATATTGAAAAGTACCGGCCCTAAAATGGAGCCTTGAGGGACCCCACTGGTGACCGCCCGCCAGCCTGACACAGCCCCATTTACCATAACCCTTTGGGCCCTGCCCGTTAGCCAATTGCTCACCCATCGTATGATGTTTTTATTTAGCTGTATGGTGGACATTTTGTCCAGTAGGATCCTATGGGAAACCGTGTCAAAAGCCTTGCTGAAGTCCAAAAAAATCACATCAGCTGGTTTCCCTTGGTTTCCCTATTATACTCATGCAACTTCAAATGCAACTTCAATTTAAATATCACCATGCTGAACTGTGTCATTTCCCCAACCACTCAAAAGAAAAACAACTTTCAAAATAAGCCCAATTGCACTGTTCAGTCATTCTTCAAGCATTGATGTTTCCAGAGGAAAAAGTTGCAGAGTTGAAAGCTACTTGGGAAGTGAAGGGAAAATAATGAGAGTAGCCTATGAAAATGGAAGAGATGTTATTCTTTTCAGCATAAGTTATGAAAGCCATAACATAGAAGGACAGACTTTTGAAGTATTCTCAAAGAAACAAATACAGAGAATTCTTACAGAGAAGGTCAGAGTACATAAATAGTTTGTGTTTATGAGACAGCAATAACTAGTCCTCTGCTAGCACAAAATAAGTAATACCCAATTTAGAGTTTTGATGCAGTAGGACTATATCCTAGAAAGATCACAGGCAGTTTATTTGCCATTTCTATAGAGCTAGCATGAATGAAGGTGACCAGCTCCAACTCCTGCAAGGGGAAGATACAAAGAATCCACATATAGGTTACAGAATTAAAAAATATAAATATTTTTAGTAAGTTTTTAAACTGCACCTTAAGACAAGAAAACGCTAGTACACCTCACTTCTACATGATTCTTATATGTAATAGTTAAAATAATTAATTGCTGAAAACGTTTAACTGCTGCACGTTAGCATAGGGTAAGCCAAGCATAAGTTAATTAAAATTTATTTCAGATCAGGGCCCCACTCCTGTGAAACACATGAATATGGATAAGGCTCCACTTAACTTATGGAATAAGTGAGAGTAATAATTGAGTATAATACAGTTATTTGGAAATATATTAGCATAGGTCATAAAAATACACATTTATAAAGCTAATACTGTATATTCAGAGCATTCCTCTGAAGCAAAAAGTTAAACACAGTACTGTGACTCAGAAGATTACCAAAACCAAACACCACAAAATTGACAGCAATTTCAGACTGATTGTTCCTTTATGCAAGACTGAATAGGACAGCTATTCAAAGAAAACGCACAGCCAATTACAAGGTCCTGTAAATTCTACTTGTTCTCATATCAAACCACCTTTTGATCCAAAATTGCAAAAGCAACAGCCAACTTGACAGTTACTAATAAGAATCTTTTGAAGCTTGCTTTCTGTTCTTGTTGCTCGTGAACCAATGCACTGGCAGTGTTCCAGTTCTATACTGCCAATGCAGTTCCATTTCAGTAATGTTTTGATTTATTGTCATTTACCATGAAGTCAGATGACCTCTGTGGAAGATAGAGGCAGTGATGACAGGAGGCCTATGCACACAGCAAGGCCACACTAGCTTGAATTACCAGCCTTTGCCTTTGTTTGCCCAAGTGTTTGCATTGCTCTCACCCTCCTCATTTCACATATCAACTGTGGACTAAAAATACTTTTTCATATTTACAATTTCAGTGAAAGTGAGGCTGGAACATTCACTTTGAGAAACCTGAGAATGTAGTGCTGTTCTAGCACACCATCAAAACCACAGGATAAGGGCATCTCCAAATTAAAGAAATTAAAAACATTTCTGTCTTGAGCTGCTACATGTCACCTTGGGAACAGACTGGCAACAGGCATATGCTGCAGTGAACAGATTTCACTTATGAGACTGGTTTGGAGCCACTAGACTAGGGAGTGCAGCAAGCTCAGCTTTGCCATTCCACTGGGAATCTGCATATGAGTGACAACAGCCATGGGGCTCCCAAAGAGTATTTCTTCCTTCAGTTCTGGAGCATGGTTTTATAATTGCATGAGCACAGGTTTTCTACCAGAATATTTGCTCAGACAGGAACTGCAGTCAGTACATTTATATTCATTTATCTTCTAAATCCATATTTGTTAAACAGTAATTCTGTCTCTGAACAGACTCCTTCTCCATTTGATGCAGGGCATTTGTGGAATATAATCTTACTGCCAGGTGAGCAGTAGTACTGCTCAAGAACCCCAGGAAAGCAGGGGAGAGTCTGAAGTAGGTATAGGACTGGTATTAAGGCAGTGGTGATAAAGGGGGTTGTTCTGTTGGGTATAAAAAATGTAGTGAGATGAGACATTTGGGAGGTATCATTAGTTTCTCAACAATTAGAAAAATAAAATGCAAGAAATTAGGAAGGGGAGGGGAGCTAAACTCCCAAGATAAAGGAAAAAAGCTTATGGCACAAGAAGGAAGTGAACATAGTTAATATATTGAATGTATGATTCCAAACATTTCACAGCCTCTCTTCTACCTGTGTAATAATCTTATATAAAATTAGAATGCATCATCCTCAAACAGAAGTATCTTCTCATTTGTAAGAAAAGCAAATAATCCACCTACCATCAGAAGGAAAAAAACACATTACCTAATGTCAGGGTGGCTAAACTGTGGCAGGGTTGGTCAATCAGAGTTTACTTAGTCTGTCAAAGCAAGTATGAAAAACAAATTTTTGTTTAAAAATTGACTTGGGACATCTGCGTACCTATTTATATCTGATCAAGTTCTCACAGAAAGCCATGGTCAGTGTGATCTTATCTTTCACCAGGCAGAGTGCTTTTTAACTTGCACAGACCCAGCATTCCTTGTTTCAGTAGACAGTTTCATTAAGATGCATGCTCACCCAAAAGCAGCAATGAACAGAAAGATAAATAATAGTTGGTAGAGCAGTCTGAATCAGTTCACGATCAGTGACTTCTTATAATCATTGTAATTAAAAGTAAATAAAAGGTCACAGGACAGTAGCATACAACAGGGATTTGCTGCTCACCAGATAATATGGTTTGAGATGGATGTTGACATACAATTCACAATCACATCAATTCAAACCTCTTGGAAAAATCTCCTTGTGTATCAGCCTTCAAATGATCCAATTATCATTATATTAACTCAGGTCATTTCAGATGCTTTAAATGGTATTACCAATGTGCACAATTTCAGTTGCAACATTTTCAAACACATCAGTACTTCTCATACAGAAATACCTGCTTTGTATAAAATGTGTATAACCACTAATCTAGTCATGGAGAAATTTCTTGCTCAGCCTTAACTGCGCCCTGGTCTACTTTACCGCATGTCTGGCTTGCAATGCTCATGTTCTTGGTAGAGACTTCGCTTTGGTTTCTTACTGCTTACTTTGGCCATTATCTCAATGGGAATATAAGTGAGCAAAGGCTTCTATAGTGAATAAACCACACAGCACCTTTGCAGCAAGGCAAATATTGCATTGTGGAATCTACCAGTTATTGTCAAACCTTCCTGGGCACTTCCACAACCAAGGGTTGAGATATGAGTATTTCTTGATCTTGCAAACTTTTTATGTTGTCTCTCCCTGTCCTGCAGGCAGCATGACATTCCACAGAGGCAAACACCAACTACTCTAGATTTGGCGCAGTTTGAAAGCAGGAAGTTGAGCTCAGGACGCATTACACTGCCACACATGATCAGAATGGCACACATTTGTTTTCGTGAGATGCATTTGCTTGACTTTTTAATGTCTTAAACATGGTTAAAATCGCTGATGTCATATTGAGCCATCTTCACCAACCAAGGAAACAAGACAAATTCACATAATGAATTGGAGATGTTGGGAGGTGTTGCACTGCGTATCTTGACAAAAGGTTTGTCACTGCTTGCAGTTAACTAGATATTCCAATTCTGATAGAATTAGCAAGAACCTACATCTTGAAATTGCACTGTTAGCTTAATTGAAATGAATCAGCTAACTAATGCAGACCTAATAATAGAACATAAAATAAGACAGAAACAATAATAATATAATAATATAAAAAATATAAAAATGTATTTCTAAATAATATTGAGTATATATATTTATATATTATATAACATCATATAATATTAATTTTATATTAATATTAAATATATTGATATATAATATGTGAGTTGTATATACAATTATAAATTATAGAAATATAATGAATATAATGGTTATGATAATAAATAATAATATAAAATCTTAAAAGATAATAAAGTGAGAGCCACAGGGATACTTTGCTCAAAAGGTACAGACTGCAACCCCTGTTTTGAGTTTGGTCCCTGACTTTTCTACAGGCTTCCTATGTGGACTTTGCTGAGGTGAATCTATGCTTCACTTTCCTATTAAAACTTTAAAAAGTTTTTTGGGGGAGGTTGGTTGGTTGAAAAAAAAACTAATTTTTTGTATTCAAAAAAAAACTAATCTGTATTCATTTATTTTGTTAATGCAACATGTTAATGCTTAAGTGTAGTTTCTGAGATATCCGAATAACTTTGCTCATGAGATATAGGACCTATCTATGGAAAAAAATAACCTAGATAACTGTACATTCGTTTGGTACTTTGAGTCTCTGTTACAACATATGTTCATTAACTAGTTGTATTTTGAACTGTAAATTTATTAAGTAATTGAAAGAAGTTTGTTGGCTTTCATTTACATTAAAAAATAATCTAACAATGTACACCGAACTCCTAACATTGTTACCTCTGTTTTATTCCACAAAGTCTACATTAAAATAGAAATCAGTTTTGAAAACATTTAAACTTGGCCCCCCATATGACACCTGATATACAAAAAAAAAAATTTCCCCTTGTTCTTTGTGATCTGAGAATCAGTATGCTGTTTGCCTTGGACTGGTTTGGGATTTATTTATTTAACTACTGAACTGTTACATACTGCACTTGTGAACAATGGCTCACTTCCAACTCCCTACAGAGTCACTGATAAAGCTCCTGCTATAGGCATTGTATCAAGACCGTCATGAATAATCTGGTCTTTCATGCCGTATCAGAAGAAAAGCAAAGTGAAGGAAACTTGGTTAATTTTGGGTCTACTGGTTCCATCTGCCTGCATTCCAAACAAAAATGATCCAACAGAATTGTGTGGCATGAATTTCTGAATCCAGACAACGCAAGTTCCAGACAAACACATGCTTCGTAATTAAGCCAGCTGATATCTGTGGTATTAGGGTAGAACCCCACAGGGAATGAACTGCAAGTTCACAACTTTCAGATTTAGAACTTTCTATTCTGTTCTATTCAGATCTAGAAAGAGAAACATATCCTCATGTTTTTAGAAAGGAATTGTGATTGCACAGAAAATGGGAGCAGGATATGGCCCAGGAATTATAAAAATCAAGAAAAAGTATGAAATACTGGTAGCATTAGCCATAAGATGCATCCATGGAAAAAAAAAAAAGAAAAAACATAAGTAGATCATACTGTGTATATTTGTGAACAAAAATAAAGAGGGCAAAAAAAAACATTTTCATTGCTTTCCATTAAAAGTGTTTCAGGAGGTGTACTGATTAGCAATTGGGCCTATAATCCAGTTTTCAACTGAAAGCCATAGGTAGCAGTCTGTTAACGAAAAGTTGATTTCTTACTCTTCCATGACTTATTAATCAGAAATTGAATTTATTACACTGAATTATATCTCTAGTTAAACAGAAAATCTTGATATTTAATTGAAATTTTAAAAAATAACTAAATACCTTATGAATTACTTTTTCCTCCCTCTTTACCTTTGCCCTGTAGGTGTGAACTTCACATTGTTTCCCTGAAACAAGTGTACAAGAGATCAAGATGGTCCCAAACTATCCTACCGAAGAAACCCTTAAAAGAATCTACGTCGACTGTCCCGTTTCAGGAAGGCACAGTTACATCTACATTATGGTTCCAACTGTTTACAGTATCATCTTCATCATAGGCATATTTGGGAACAGCCTAGTTGTTATTGTCATTTACTGCTACATGAAACTGAAAACAGTGGCCAGCATCTTTCTGCTAAACTTGGCACTTGCTGACTTGTGTTTTTTAATAACTCTGCCACTCTGGGCAGCCTACACGGCCATGGAGTACCAGTGGCCATTTGGCAATTGTTTATGCAAGCTAGCATCTGCAGGAATAAGTTTCAACTTGTACGCCAGTGTGTTCCTACTCACATGCCTTAGTATTGACCGCTACCTGGCCATAGTACATCCAGTGAAGTCACGAATCCGGCGTACCATGTTTGTTGCCAGAATAACTTGCATCGCCATCTGGCTTCTTGCTGGTGTGGCCAGTTTGCCCGTCATCATTCACCGTAATATATTCTTTGCTGAGAACTTGAACATGACAGTCTGTGGTTTTCGGTATGACAACAATAATACAACACTTCGGGTTGGGCTAGGCTTATCCAAAAATTTGCTGGGATTTTTAATTCCTTTTCTAATCATATTAACAAGTTACACCTTAATTTGGAAGACCCTAAAGAAGGCATATCAGATTCAAAGAAATAAGACCAGAAATGATGATATCTTTAAGATGATTGTGGCAATAGTATTTTTCTTTTTCTTTTCCTGGATTCCTCATCAAGTATTCACTTTTCTTGATGTATTAATTCAATTACATGTAATAACAGACTGCAAAATCACTGATATTGTGGATACAGCTATGCCCTTCACTATTTGCATTGCTTACTTTAACAACTGTTTGAATCCTTTTTTTTATGTTTTCTTTGGAAAAAATTTTAAAAAATACTTTCTTCAGCTAATAAAATACATTCCACCAAATGTCAGCACACATCCCAGTCTAACAACGAAGATGAGCTCCCTTTCCTACAGACCACCAGAAAATATCCACTTGCCCACTAAAAAGACTGCTGGGTCTCTCGAAACCAAGTGATGCGGTTTATAATATACCTTTTTGAACAACCTTGTGAACAAAGCAGCAAGAATGACAAAATTCATCTGCAGTCACAAACATCACAGCTTACTACTCATTACTGAAACATTAAATCACCTCAGAGAAATCACACTGAAAAGATTTAGCAGTGGCCTTCTATTTTAGAGTATGTGGAGGACTACCTGATTTTCATTTTGTTTATCTTTGTTGAAAGCAATGTATATGACAGACAGGCACACCAGAGTTTGTCAGCATCCTGCCATTTGCGCAGAACTACAAAACAAAGGTAGTTGTTTTTTTTCTTTTACTCCTAAAAAGATCTCTGAACTTAAAGGAAAAGCTTTTGTAAGTTACATGAATTATGAAGGACATGTTTTACAAATGAGCTATTCCAAGTTTTGTTCCAGGAGCTGAGAGCTAAATGGCTTGGCTTTCTTTCTTTTCTTTTTCTTTTTTTTTTTTTTTTTTTAAACACGAGTTATATATCAGAGTTATATTATAACTTGTTTTTCAAATATATGCTGTATCTACAGCCCCAACTTTAAACACAAATGGAAATTTCAGGACCTTGAAACTGGTCTCATTCTAATTTGTGCTACTATTTCTCATTTTAAAATAACAAAAGTTCATAATATATGCAATAAAAAGCAGGTTTATTTACTAAGTATAGAAGAAATATATTTTTAGATTTATACTCCTACTTATAGATTTCAAACGTTGTTTCATAAGCGTTTTTATCCCAGTATGTATTTTTATAGTAGTAACATATATACACACACAGACACATGAATGGGGTTTACTCACCTTTCTCAATAATATGCCATGCTGACTCTGAAGAAAATTATTTATGGAGTGGGTTGACTGCATAATTTTAGTCATTAAGTCAAAAACTATTTGAAACGTGAGTTCTGAGACAAAGGAGATCAGAAACTTTCAAACTATTTTTGTAAAATATCCAGAGTACTCTAAGAGAAAAGTACCAGCTAATGAAATCCACTCTGTTTTTCAAATTCCTGGACTTTTAAACTCAGACTGACAAGCAGAAGTGTGACAATTATTATATTATAGTTTAACAAATAATGCTTTTAATCATATCACTAAACAATGGAGACCAAACTTCATTATTGACTTTTACTTAATTACTCTCCATTTATATAAAACAGATCTTGGAATGAGGAGCATACTACATAAATCAGAACAAAAGTCTGGCTCAAACTCTCCATACAAATGAAGGGGAAAAGGCGTTAAGCATTGTAAGAAGTTCCAGCTAATGATATCCTTATATAACCTTTTCATATTTGCTCTTGATTCACTCCCATTTATTTTCTTCAGAGATACATGAACTCATAAATGCTTTTCAACATAACAAAGCTAAAGAAAAAATCCAGAATTTTACATGTCATGTAAGCAAATATATGACCCTCAAGAATTTGCAATATTTATATTTAATGTGGCTTAGCTAGCAAGTGGCTGGATTTTCCATTTTCTACTTAAATGTCACAAGATATTGCGAGTTCAGTAAAACTTCTAAAGCTTTATATTTAGAAAATGCTCTTTCTTTGGAGGTTTATTTAATTGAAAGCTAGTATTTAAAAAAGAAAAAAAAAAATTGAAACCTGAATGTGACATTTAATGAGACAGGTAAATTGTTCTCACATACAATACTCTCTATTTAGCTTATATCCTTACACATGCATGTGAGGCAGCCATTCAAAAAGAATATAAGTCACATGCATTATAAATATCATCCAGAGCAGCAACACTGCCCTAGCACTCAGTAAGCTGATGTGGGACCAACAGAGCTTGCCATCATCTGTATAACATTTTGTTCATATACACATATACGTATGTCAAACTGAGTCAGGAGCCTCCAGTTCCAGAAGTAACTCTTTCTCAGGCATAATTCAGTGTGCTGTGCTTGCCACCTGCTGGATGCAGCCACAAAATTGTTGTTCGTCTTAAAAGTTGCTATAGGAAAAACAGCAGTATTTTCCTGCTGCTTGAAAGATCTGCAGATCCTTACCCATGGCAAGACTACTGTAGAAGTAACTGCCTCCTGGACAGATGATCTTGTATTTGGGAAGGGGCTAAGCTGGCATTTCCTCACCACCTGCTGATCCCTTTGGTCACCAGTATCCCATACTACAATAGATAGTTCAGTAGAAAAAACAAAGCACATTTGTATAAGTGATAACTAAGTATTTAACTGAAAGGATTCACTTACCACCAGGAAGAAAAAGCAGCAGAATCAGTAGTGACCACAAATGATAAAAATGACTGTATTGCATTGAAATATAGAGCAAAAAAGATTGGTTGGTGATTTTGACCACTTCAGGCCAAATCCTGCATGTTTCAGAGACTCTGTATCCTAGCTGTTGGTGCCACCTGTGCCTACCTGTGTCATGGGAAAAAGCAGGAGCATGCACATCTGGCTGAGCTACTCCAGGAAAGGCAGGAAAGGATTGCAGCTGGTGTGCTTTGAATAGAAGACCAACCTTGGATTGATAGGCAACAAATAAGATTGGGGGGAAAAAAATGTTCTAAAGGGTAGGAGAATGATCATCAGCTGCCAAGGATAGTGGATCCTAGTTTAGCATTTCCTAAAACAAACAAACAAAAACCCCCACAAAGTGATAGGTATTAAAAACCACATAAAACCAGAGATAAAATCTTCTAGCAACTCTAACTGGGCAGCAGCAGAACAAACTCCTCTGGATCACAGCACGGTTACTGTGTACAGCCAGATCCTGCCAATTCAGCCAACCCCACAGAGCCCCAGACTAAGAGCTAGTTGATGCTAGCCTTACTCCGCAGCTCAGCCACACCATTTTCTTCACCCATCCAGCTGCCGTCAACACAAGTGCTAACAAACACCTAGTTGCTGAGCCCCACACTCCCCCTGCCCACCTGCTTGCTTAAAATATTTTGCTGGAAACCTGTATATGGGGCACACAGCAGTGTCAGTGTTATCAAGCCCTTCTAGTCACAGCCTCCCATTGAACTACTTTGAATTATTCTGACCTCCAGCATGCAAGAGGCATAGACTAAATAAAAGTCTGTTGTGCCTCTGGCCACCAACAGGGAGGAAGGAGAAGGCCAAAGAACCTACCCCTTGCCAAGAGAGCAGGAAGAAGTGAGATCTAGCTCTGTACGACTACCATTTTGGGGGAACTTTAGACTGATCCTTTTTAATTCCATACCAAAATAAGAACTAGTTATATGTACTTTAGAACAAACACCCACTATCTTAAAGAACACAAAGTTAAATAAGATGCAACAGGATGTTAGTTTAAACAAGTATCTTAAGCACTTTTCCTTCTCAGGGTAACCTAAGTAAAATGCTTGACAAACTTAGTCTGCCCCTGTACTTTCCTGGTTTGAGGAACTCAAGCCAGTATTAATGGGGACAGCCTATAGCCCTAAATCCAGGAATCACTCCTCCTGAGCTATCACTGTTACAGGCTGCTGACTTGTCTGAATGTATACTTCCTGCTGGCAGAATAATAGTTAGATTGCATTATGTTTAACACATACATGCAGAATATTTATTTCTATTTATTGTGCAATTGTGCTTTATATGACTCATGTTTCACACTCTACTCACTTCCACGTTACATGCCTATCTGAAATCACACAATATAATCTGCACTGGTTAACCTGAATTCAAACAAAACCATTACAGACACAGTGGGAATTCATTTGGCTCCTCAGCTCAATAATTATTTTATGTTTATACAGTTAATCAAGATGTTTCAGAGTACATACTAGGCCAAGAGTCCTTTCCTTTACCAGAACTGCTGTTTAGATGATAATCAACTTGGACCTGTGACAGAAGCAGAGAATATAGGAGGATTCCCAGGTTTGGGCTTGCTTGCATAGCTTCAGCAATGATTTATCTTACTGGCCTCTTTTTTTCAGTACACTGAAGTACAAGTGTTCCCACAGAGTAGCTTGCCATGGAAAGAACAAACACATATTAAGGGGGAATGGCATGGGAATGGCTTAGAAAGGAACTTGCCCATTTTGGAAATACTTAGTGTTGCATGTAAATAGATCTTTCAGTTAAGTATTAAAAACTTCCAGAAAGTTTTGAGAGGCTCTTAAGTTTCTTTAGTACCTCCTGCTCAGTTCAGAACATACCGAACCACAAAACCCTGACCTTGCGAGCAGGGTAAGACAGCTCTGCTCTCCTCCATTACAGGCTTGGCCAGCACATCATCCCACCAGCTAGCAAGAAGCAGTGAGGTTGTTCTATCAATCATCAAGTCCATTTCATCAGTGACCTCGCTACCAAGGCTGAATTAACAAATCCTCAGTGCTAACCACAGGGCTGTCAAGCCCATTGTCACTAACAAGTTCTGCAGATATGGCTAGACACTGAAGAAAGAGGTACAGATAATGTTTGAGAACATGATTGTGCAAGTCTTTTTAGTGGGCTAGTGCTATGGCCTTCGGCTTTAAAAACACCTGATAAATAAAGTAGCAGGAACTAGATATTATTTTCATTTAAATATTTTTGTGCAGTCAGAATCTGTGAAGTGGCAGATGTCAACGTTTTCTACTTCAATAGAACAATCTTTATATTGTAAAAAGGCTACTACTGTTATAAGAACTTTTGTTGTCTGAAGCATTACCAAAAACATATATCATCAATAGATTATGTGTTTGTGAAATCCACCTCCGCTGCTGTATTAGTCCACCCAAAGAAAAGAGAGATGTTTCTGTATTATTGTAAGTTCTCCAGTATATCAGTGTATCTATGGCTATATCTTAGGCAATGTCATTCTTACCAAAGTATTTCTGTTGAATGCTGTAATACTTTATACCACTGTTCCTCATTCCTTGTAATCTAAAATCTAAGCCAGCTCCCCCTAAACTCCAGACTGAACATGTTGTGTCCATAATTCATTCTGGATAGGATACCCACATAGCACCAGCTAACTCCAGAAATCACACACACACAATAGGGGATCAGCAATTGGCTTGTGTTTCCAAGGACCGGCTTAATTAATTAAGTTTCCTTGAACTGAATATTCAGCAAATTGCTCATTTTGCTATATACAACTTAGAGCTTAAAGCAGAATCTAGGCTTCACATTTTAGAAGATAAATTAAACTATAGGGACAGATTTTAGAATACTGAGTCAAATATAAAGTCATATTAAATTACGAATATTTGGTCTTTAGAACAAGCTTTGGTGTTTCCAAGCAGTGCCACATTGTGTTCTGTGAAGCCCAGTGGCTTCAGCAGAAACAGGATCAGGTTTGAGCATAAGAGGGGGACTCTTGTTTTGGTGTGGGTTTTGTTGTTGTTTTGTTAAAAGAACAGCAGAATGGATCACATTTCCACTTTGAATTTGTATGAAAAATAAATTGAATTTAATTATTTTGCATATCCCTAGTAAATGCCACCTCAGATTAAGTTTTATACTGTCACACACCAGGAGGAAAAAAAAAAAAAAAAAAAAAAAAAAAAAAAAAGTAGAGTTATGGGCCAGACCTATAAATTTCTTATAACTTACTTACTGAAAAACTGATTTTCTATGTATTTTAATTATTACTTAGCTTTATATATTGGCAGTGTTGTGAGGTTGCAATAAAGCACAGACCCTAGTGCAAGACAAGATATTCATACACAGAGACATAGAGTCCCTTGGAGCTTTAGAATCAGAGAGCAAAAGTTTGTTAGAACAGAGTGGAAAGCAAAGCCTGTTACTGAACAAACAAAAAGACTGCAAGGATATTTTCATCTTGCAGTTAAATTAAAAATAAAAACTAAAAATGCCATGAAATAAACAACAACAACAAAAAATTATATCATTAAAAATAAGAAAATAAAAACAGCAGAAAGGAAAATACTGAAAGGCTTTAATGTTGGGAGCTTATACAAAACTGGCTGAAGAACACCCACCCTATGTGTGTTCAACAACTTCCCACTGATACTATCAAGCAAATGTAAACTTGGTTATTTTTATGAAATTGAATGAACAACCAGAAATGTTTCGAGTCAATGAATGTATAGGTATCATTTAAGATATTAGCTGATTTACTACTATTGATTTCTCTCTCATTAAAAAAAAAAAAAAAAAAAGTTAAATTATACAAATTATACACTGGATGCTCATCAAATAACTGTACCGGGAAAGGCAGACAATGTACCACATATAAATTTACATCAGCTTAGCCTACCTAGCTTGAACTCCTCCTCAGGCTCAGCAGAACATACAAACACAAAAGAACAGAAACCAAAAAAATTTAAAATAATTTCACAACAATATTACATATATTATAGTAGTACTATATATATATTTAATTTTGCTGAAGAGTTAAATACTATATGATCTACAATAACATTGTTTTCACAAGTTTTTATTCAAGTAGCACTTTTTTGAAGCTTTTGTAAGAATTCAGTTTGGCACTATAAAAAAACCTCCAAGCACAGTAAAAATTTGAAGACTCAAAGCCCCTTCTTGTATAAAAGCACCTATAAAATTAGAGAATGTCTATAATTTGCAGGACACCTTTCAAAGCAAGGATAAAAATAAAGGTACATGAGATGTAATTTAACCTACTAGAGAACTGTTAATGTTAAGCCTGTTTTTTGTGATATGATTACTCTAAATGGAAGTGTAAAGCAGCACACACAAAGGCATTCTCTATATACTAGACTGTTATACACTGCAGCATGTGCCTGATAAATACAGCCAAATAGTATTTCTGTTATTCTTGAATTTCTCTGTTTATTTATGATAGCTTTCTATAACATCACCTGTACATTTTATATGAGAGTGAACAGCAGATTTGCAATGCTCTGTTTTAAAAAGATTTTGCAAACTTTAGACAGGTTTTTCTCTCACTGAATTTTGCAAAACAAAGTAAATCATTTGCCACAAACACCTACATCAGAATGATGATATTTTGAAAAATTGGAAAAAATAATCTAAAATACATTTAACAGCATTGGTTCAAATTAATCTTCACAGATATGGTTAGATTGTTTCTTCCAAGTTTTGTTTTTCATCAGACCAAAAAGTAAATGTGTTTTTAGCTTTACTTCCCAACATCAGTAGCAGAACAAAGTGCAGGGTCTGACAAGATCACTGGATTCCTAGTGAAAACGAACATTGTCCTACAGCTCACCACCTAAAAATTCTGAAGTTGTAATGTGATTTTGTTTTGATCAAGGCTTGTGAATCAATTCCCATTAATTAAAGAAAACTTTAAAACACTTACTGGAAAATTACATTGTACTTATTGTTTGAATCTAGATAATATTCTGTCAAGGGTTATGCTCCTACAATTCTTTTACCTGTGCTCTCTTACAGCATCTAACTTCAGTTTTCCTGTGGGGCTTAACTGCTAATGTGGATATCCCATATGCTTCAGCAGCTGAGTAGACTGGCTCCAAAACAACATCAATATTCCTTGTTGTGACCCACAAATAGGTGCTGGATATAAATGGGGCACTCAACCATGATACTGTCAAGACTCCAGAAAAGTACGCAGTACATTTAAAAAGCATATTCCAATTTTAACCTCTTACCTCCAGCCCAAAGGAAGATTGCAAACTTAACATGCAAGATAAAATTTTTTCTTTACACTTCACTGCTTATCTTGGAGCTGTCTAAAGGCTGTTTTCTACCAAGCTAATTCAAATATTTTGACAAGGCTATTCCATGACGAAATATGCCTTTATCTCTCCTGTCACATCTTTTGATTGATGATCCACCTATGTCAAAGGAGAAGCTGATCAACACTGCAGAGCTCCACAACTTCCAGCTACAAGCAACAACAACACTTGCACTTGTACCGAGTAACAGCATGCTCAGCACATGTTAAGTCTAGTTTCACCCACCACAACTCATCATGATGAGTTCACTCATCAATAAATCCGTAGAGGCAATGGCATCCTGAAAAAACTGCTGTAGATAGGGTCATCCCTAAATTTCACTTACAGTGACATACCTGCAGTGTTTGCTGTAGTGCATTATAACACTGACTGCCATCCAGCACACACCACGTGTGCTCCATCAGGCTGCAAATATGCGCTTGTTTAAGGTTTTAAGGTTTTAGCCAAGCCCTGTTAATTAACCGTATCTACACTTAACTGTTGCTTTCTCTACAGTCTGGTCTCCTAATACAGAGAAAATTCATGTGTAGCTGTTACATTCACCACAGCAATGAAGAAGAATACACATGACAGTACAAAGAATGTGCTACATATCTGTATTGATCCTATGCTGTTTTCAAATGCATGTTTTCAGAGAAAAGAGGGGAATCTAAGACTTTCTCTATATGCTTTAAATTCGGGAAATACTTGATTTTCCAAAAGCACAGTGCAATTCTCTCAGAAGCTTTCTAACAAAACAGGGGGGAGGGGGGACGACACAAGTTAAAAAATTCAAACATTGTTATGCACAAATTTTGAATTGCAATTTATGACTAAACTTTTAATATGATTACTTTAAAAAATAAACTATTTTTCTGGTCCACTGTATTATTGTACATGCATTTGAGGGCATCTTGCTGACAGGCATTACAACGTTTCATTCTCCTTCAGAATGCCTCTGAAGGAGAAGTAACAGTAGATGTATTTTAAGCTGAGGGGAAGAAGTAAAACAGAACTAGAAACATTTGAAGATGGGTCAATGCAGATGTAGTTCCTAGAGCTGCATTACACACTATTACTTTCACTGCACTAAAAATGGGCACATTTCAAATCAGGAACCTATCTATGCAGAAGTTGTCTGGAGGCTTGTTATTACCTCAGGCAATTTGAAGAGTATAAATCTTCAGGCTTTACAGTAATCAAAGTTGCAAACATGCTTTTAAGTGCGCTTTAAACCCTCTAATATTCTACACTTAAATTTTCAAATTCCAACTTCTAATAGCAAGCCTGGCCTTTGATTTAGAGAAGGGAAGTGAAAGCAGTTCTGGAAACATGAGCCATAATCCTGTCACAGTTCTTCTAGCAAGCAAACATGGCAGTCTAAAAACTGCTCTGAAGATTTCTATAGTGCAGTACTACAATCTGCTTGCTTTATTTCCATCTAAAACTGTATTGCTGTAATAGTTATTGGGCATGATTATAACTGCTAGTCTGTTAAACGAGATTTTGCATTTTTAAGATTATTGAAAAAGAGAAAAATACGCAGTCACCTGTGATGCTCAAGAGCTTTGCTGTGGGGAGTGGTACCATGGTGTGCAAAATAAATTGATCACACAAGCATGAACACTGGTTGAAGCCCATTCACATTATGTCAGCTGGATTTTTACCACTGGCTTGAATGAAAAGACAACTCTCGGTTTTAAGAATCTCATATGCACCTTTAATTTCAAAAGCAGAGCAAAAACAGCACCTGAACAATCACTTCATCTCCTCCTGCATATGGATCAAAATATAGCATGCAGCCACAAGAAAGCTACTTGCATCATCACAGCATATACACTGTGCAATCAGCTGGGTTGCTCCACACAAAACAGAGTCAAAATGATGGAAGCAAGAATTTGGTCCAAGTAGATACTTGGAAGTGTTGTAATAGATACAGACAAGACAACTTAAAAGGTAACAAAAAAAATCCTTATGCTATGAATCTGCTATAGTGGGCGTCTTCGTAGCATATATTAATCAGGAAATTAACCTGGTGTTTTTCTGCCTCACTATCAGAAAATTTGCAGTAATTTGCATGAACACCATGTACAGTGTTGCTTAGTAACAGAGACAGCAGAATAAAGCCATAAATTGGGAGGAGGAAGATGAGGCAGGAGGAAATCAAAGCAGCATGAAAACTTTTATTGGCACTTAAGCATACTTTTCCCTGATTGTAGCAGAATTCATGAAACAATTACAACCCCATGACAAAGGATGGTAATGATTAGCCCTTAAGAACTACTGTTATTTTCTGACAGTTTGGAAACTGTTTTTGTTTATTGCAGGAAAGGAAATATCAAATCTTCTTTGGACTACCCAAAACCAGAGACAGAGATTAACACCAGCTAATTACCCAGTGCCAGCATTTCACTAAAGCTCCCACTGTAGAATAGATTTATGGAATAATTTAGAATTGTAATTAATTCTTGTCACCCAGAGTTTTTAAAGTAATAAGATGCACTTCTGTACCCACTACTTACATAATGCTGTACAAAAGTGGAAGATATATATCATTCAAGGAATTATTAGGGAAAATAATAAGGAGTTGCAACACTATTTTAATAAATTCAGTCAGAAATACCAAAAAAGATAAATGTTATAAGAATAATTTATTGTTATAAAGCCTACATCAAGTCTTTCAGACATTTCAGCAAAAACTGTAATACCATTAGGTAAACAAATAAACAAAAGCTTTCCCATAGTAGCTAAAAATGACTTCTATTCAAGATTTTGTGTTCTATGATTATTAGATTAAGAGCATACAACAAGATTTACATAGAACAGAGTATTTACAATTCCTCATAGCAGTGACCATGTTTCAGATATCACCACATAGACCATGTCTTTTTCCAGTCAAACTACTTAAAAATATATATAATTGTATCCCTACAGCAACTTGACTGCTAGATTGCAACACCCTGCTTTGTTCAACTGCTTATTGTAGAAAAGCAATATTGAGAAATAGACTGTATTTTTGTTTAGGTTTGCATTTATTACAATTGTTTTCTCATTTAGAGAAAACATATCCATGGTCTCTTTGTTCTCCTCTTCACATGCCTTTCCAAATAATCTATTCTTCTCTTGACCCAGGAACAACCATTTTGTTGTTGCTACTACTGCTTCCCAAAGAAGGCCCTGTGTCTTGGTATTCTCTAATGCCATTACAATCTTGGCTTTGATTTCATCACGAGTTCACTAAATTTTGAAGGCTTCAGTCATAACCTTAATCCATCTGAAAGTGGCTCAAAGCTTTAGACAGACAACAGCTTACTCCAAACACCACTTCCAAGCCCACCATTAACACGTAACTGTAAAGCCAGGCAGAAATGCAACAGTCCCCATGCCACCCAAGCAGAGCCATCTGTCATACTGTTAAGCATTGCAGGCTGCTTTCTCTGGCCAGAAGAGGCAACCTTCTTCAGCCTGTGCTTCTGCCACTGATATGTACAAAGCAGCAGGATTTTCCTGTTCTGGTCTTCCAAGTGAGAGCATGGAGTTGTAAGGGAGATGCACCAAAGCAGAGAGACCCTGTGTTAGGGCACGCGTGGTGCCACTCATGGTCATTACAGAGCCAGCTGTCCTCCATACAACACAGCTCCTGCTCTCATGAATGCCCTGCTCTCAATACTATTGTCTAGGTCTATTGCTGGTGGTACGCTGATCTTCCACTAACATACTAACATGAGGCTAATCTCATGAGCTTCTCAACTTGACTGCCAGGATTTGTTCAGTTCAGAACTTGGACATTTAGTCAAGTTTGCATCCCAGGCAAACAATCTTTTTTTTTTTTTTCCTCTAAGAAACTCAAGCAATCGTTTTTATCTAATCTACAAATTCCCAGTACTCCTCCAAATCACATTTTCACCCACTTCCTTTGCTTTGTTGTTGAACTTCTTGTTATGCCCGATTTTAAAATGCAGTGTTGTGCAGAAAGAGTCCATGAACTTACTCAGTGAGTTCATTTTTACATTTGTGATGCTGGATAAACAATAAATAAATGCCAGCTTACTGTATTGAGAAACCCAGAAACAAGACATCACATCTTAACCATATCGTGCTTCATATATATTAAAACCACTGAGCTGTTAGAAAACCACATATAAAAAAGAATTTCTTATTACAAAAGTATCTGAACTTACCTGAGAATCTACCCAGCCATAACTTGGAGGTCATAACATGTACCTTTGAAGATTTCTTTTTACATAAACATCACCAGTTTAAATACGTTTTTTGATAGATAATTTTTAAACCTTTACTTGTAACCTCAGGAATATGAGAGACAGAAGGGATAACTAAAATTTCTTTGCAAGCACCATCATCTATCAAATGAAACATGCAAGAAGCAAGGAATGAATGCAAGGAAAATACTACAGCTACACAAAGTACTTAAGAAATAGTAAGACTAGACTCAGGCTAACTCTGCCTTGTTTATGCATGCAGTATTCTATTTGCTAGAAAACATTTTCTCTCAGGCAACTGTTTTAAGATGGAAGCAACATGACATAATCTTTTGACCACAGCCCTTTAAGATTGTTTATTACATCACACCCCTCACGTCAGTATCAAGTGCATCCACAAAGTCTAAACCATTTAAATTTTCATTGACAAGTTGTTAAATACTCCCGTTTGCCAATTTTTCCAAGAAATACAAAAACTGCTGTGAAAGAGGATACTATGCAAAGTTAGATTCACAAATAAAAATAAATCATGCTAAGACAACATTCCATGTTATTTCCTGAGGGACAATACCCCATAGGATTTCCTGAGCTGAGACCAAAACAATGAGAGACAATCTGTAAATTAATGCTCGACTCCAAACACAAGGACTTTAGACACCAGAAGAATGACTATTCCCCACGCTCAAAAAAAAAAAAAAAAAAACTAAAAAACTAAAAAACTTTTTAAAAAACATATTTGTCAGCTCCCTTGTGCAAAATATTTGTGGTTTTCTTTTAAAAAATGATGAAGCAAAACAGATGCTGCAGTGCAGAGAGCAAAACAAAACAGAGAACAGTTGTTTTCTGGCCCTCTAGTGTGCCATCCATGTTATTTGAATCATGCAAGACCTCATTAGGCCATGTGCTGAGCAAGGATGAAGCCCTGCTGCCTTGGGAGCTGCACATGTGCAACTGAGATCAGAATTTGGCCGTGTGCTTTCTTTCCCAACCAAACCAACCTAATCCTCACAATATAAATTCTTACAGATGCACAGATAAACCGAGCCACAGTGTAACTTCACTGCTGGAAGAGCTCACGTTCCCAGCACCAAACACAACTCACAGATATCAGATTCGCACTCTCATTAGGACATCAACCAGTAAAACATTTACTTCATTTAAGCTAGCACAAAGGGCAAGGAGATCTTTTTAATTCTGTCACACCAAAATTCACCAAATTAACAGCTTACCTAAGCCAGCAGCAGAGTCTCAACACTGTGCACCAATGGCTGGCTCAGCTGCGGCATTAGTCCTGGAGCCTGGTACAAGTTGCTGGCCAAAGGGGAAGGCAGTTACACAAGTCTTTCCCTCTCTACAGCCTAAATATCTTGTTTTCCTTTCAAATCAGGGTTGGGGAAGACCCAGCCCCAAAAGAGGTACCCCATCACAGAGGAAAGAGAGGAGCTAGGTAGGCACTGCACCCTCCCATACTGCTCTTGACAGGACTTAGGTGCACTCTGAAGGAAGTGCCTTGCTCCTGAGGGAGCAGTCTCAGTGCCCTGAGGGCACTTATGGGCCTTAACCAGACCAGTCCCACCTGGCACCACATTTCAGTCCAGCCTGAGGCCACCTGTCCTAATCTAGGCCAAAATGAAGGATACCGTTTTCCAGTCCTTCCTGAGCATGGGCCCCCTGGGTTCAGACCTGACCCACAGACTGATGGCTTATGTTTGGTCGTGCTGCCCCTCATTGGGCCTGACCCTGAAAGAAATATGCTGTCAAATCTGAAATTACTTGGGTAGTGGTCTTGGGAGCCAGAAGTTGACCGTGGAGGAGACTGGGATATAGAAGTTTTCCACACAAACTTAGCTAGCACCAGGGTTGCACCCCACATGAACACCTAAATCACACCTTGGAATTCAAAAAAAAAGACCCTGCTTTGGTTGGGATTGACAGAAAAAAATCAGTCATGTTTTAACATCTAGCTGCTTTTTAAGATTGTCTCATCTGGGCTTGAGTTTAGTTGGAGATTTAAGGTGATTCAAGATAAACCAAAGGCTTCTCCTCTAGAATGCATTAAAAAGCCACACAGGGAAATGATGGGCAGCACGGTCTGGCTTTGGCCTAGTGATGAAACTCTTGAGCCAAGTAAAATTGGGTATTTATAGCTACATTCCTTAGCCATTTCCTGGTCGCCTGTTTAAACTAGTAACCAGGCTTGGTTTCCATATTTCAAAGATCATCCTGCTTTATCCATTCATAAACAGATTTTTTTTTCTTTTTTTTTTAAAGAGATTATCATTTCTTTTTATAGCACCTGTGAAAGCAAAATGTGGCATCTCTAGTACTGGAAATTTTTAAGAACAGGTAGCTCGGCCAGATATCAGGAATGACAGAGATTTTCCATTTGGGAATCAAACTGATGGACTAGCAAACCTGTGAGGAATTTTCTGGTGGTTTAGAAGGCACCTTCTGAGGCAGAGGGTTAACTGATGGAATAATTCACTTAGCTTTGGATTTCTCAACTCTTGCAGAAGTTCATAATAGCAGACTAACTTAACTGCTGTTTATTAGAAACAGTGTTGGCCTCAGCACAACTTGGGAGGTTTTTTTGCCTTTTTCCTTGGGATGGTATTCCTCTAATAGGTGTTGTTTCAACATTCTTGAACTAGTTTTGACTCTTTTAGAACTTGCGGCCTCTCTCAAAAAACAGCTTGCAAATTCTGATGACAGTGTATATATTTCAAAGAAGTCAGGAAAGTCTTTCTTTGCTATATGTTGTTTGTTAGTATGTTCTGAAAGAGGCATGAGTCCCAGTGGCTTATGTTTGTGATGAACCCTTTGTGTTGTGAACACGTGCATTGCAAGGTTCATCATTTTCTCTGCAGATCTTATAAAACCTTAAAAACATAAATGTTAGTGTAAAAGACTTCAAGCTTTGCAAACCTTGTATATTCTGCAATACAGAAGGTTCTTAGATTACCAAATCTATCAGTTAATTGTCCTTACTTGTAAATTGTAACTCACTCCTCTCCCCAAGTCTCAAAAACTTGGTCTAGCTTGCAAACAAGTCAGAAGTGACTCCTTTTGGGGTCAATTAAGGAGTAAAAGCAACAATCTAAAAGAAGAGGAATGGAACTGAGTTCTGAATGATATTGAAACAAAATTTCATAGGAGCCATGGCAAGATAAACAAATGAAAGGCTTCACTTCTGTTATTTACAGAATGTCAAATTTTCTTTTTAAACAAACCTTTCTCAGCTACTTCACAACAAACTAATTATATTTTTATAAGAAGACCATAAACCTTAAACAACTGCTTTACTAATGTGCAATTTGGGACAAGAGGGAGAATAAATAAATAGATAAATAAGTACCTGAAATAGTTTTAAAGCATTTTAAAAAAAAATCAACTTGTAATATTCTATAGCCCTCTGTAGTGATCCTCCAAGATCTCTACATCCTTGTGACTGCATGGGATTGTGGCCTAAGTCAGCAGTTCTCAAAATGCTGTCCCTAGTAAGCAGACTGTTCCTCTAAGTTTCCAGATGCTACACTGCAATAAAAGAAGTACAACATACATTAAACATTTTTCCATGCAAGTAATTGCTGCTGTAATGTTAGAAAATTCACTAGTGGCGTTCCCCAGGGCTCGGTGCTGGGGCCAGTCCTCTTTAATATCTTATCGATGATCTGGATGAGGGGATCGAGTGTACCCACAGTAAGTTCGCAGATGACACCAAGTTGGGTGCATGTGTTGATCTGCTTGAGGGTAGGAAGGCTCTGAAAGAGAATCTACATAGGCTGGACTGATGGGCTGAGGTCAACTCCATGAAGTTCAACAAGGCCAAGTGCTGGGTCCTGCACCTGGGGCGCAACAACCCCAAGCAGCGCTACAGGCTGGGTGATGAGTGGTTGGAAAGCTGCCTGGCAGAGAAGGACCTGGGAGTGATGGTGGATAGTCGGCTGAATATGAGCCAGCAGTGTGCTCAGGGGGCCAAGAAGGCCAACGGCATCCTGGCTTGTATAAGAAGCAGTGTGGCCAGCAGGTCTAGGGAAGTGATTGTCCCCCTGTACTCGGCTCTGGTGAGGCCGCACCTCGGGTACTGTGTTCAGTTTTGGGCCCCTCGCTACAAGAAGGACATCGAGGTGCTTGAAAGAGTCCAGAGAAGGGCAACAAAGCTGGTGGGGGGTCTGGAGAACAAGTCCTACGAGGAGAGGCTGAGGGAGCTGGGATTGTTCAGCCTGGAGAAGTGGAGGCTCAGGGGCGACCATATTGCTCTCTATCAAGTACCTTAAAGGAGGCTGTAGCGAGGTGGGGGTTGGTCTATTCTCCCATGTGCCTGGTGACAGGACGAGGGGTAACAGCCTAAAGTTGTGCCAGGGGTGTTTTAGGTTGGATTTTAGGAAGAACTTCTTTACTAAAAGGGTTGTTAGGCATTGGAATGGGCTGCCCAGGGAAGCTGTTCAGTCACCATCCCTGGAGGTCTTTAAAAAACGTTTAGATGTTGAACTTAGCAATATGGTTTAGTGGTTGACTTGTTAGTGTTAGGTCAGAGGTTGGACTCGATGATCTTGAGGTCACTTCCAACCTAGACAATTCTGTGATTCTGTGAAAATCAGTAAAGGAATGAAGGTCAGCACAATTTGTGAATGGGTGGGACAGGCAATCTTTCTCTAATCATGTGGCCTATTCCAGAAACAAACACAAGAACTCCTGATGCAAGTGTATTTGAAATGCAGATTTTTGTTTTTGTTTTCATTTTTTAATGCTTTGTGCTTGTCAGACTGCTTATACATGCTTACATAGTTTGTGTTCTTGCAGTCTCCTAGCCTTCTTGAATGTGGTTCCTCCAGGAAGAATGAATTACAAAAGAAAAATTATATAAATTAAAAGTCCTTGTAGATTACACTGTGGAAAAAATAATAATAAAGAAACATAACGCTCTTACCTCCTAGATCTCAGTTACAGAAAAATAGCATCAGTGAGAAAATTACTACTTTCATAATTACTTTTCTCAATAACAGTTTTTTGAAATCCCATGGAAAGCTCTCAGACTGCATTTTAAACTTTGAAGCTGTGAAGTAGATCAAAGAATACATGTGTTTAGTCTCTATTATTAAGGAAACTGTACAGTATTTGGCATCTACAGGCAATGTGAATTGTGTGAAACTTGCAGGATCATAACAGCAATAAACCTGAAGCACTATGTGACCCAATGATTTAAATACAAAATAAGTAAATAATATTGCCAGTTAAATTGTTTGTATTTTTTTTCTCTCCTTCTCAAGCCATGCATACAGTGTTTTAGACAAAAATGAATAATGGTTAGAAAGAAAAAATGGTATTTCTTTCTAGACAGAAAAGTTACAGGAAAGTATTGCTTTCCCATGTTTTATCCAAATTATATTTAAAAAATAAATAAATAAATAAAAATCTGAATTGAAGAGATAGAAAATAGTATATGATTAAATAGATTAGATCACCTCTGGAACAAATTCAGTCAAGAGCATTTGTGTTGCTATATACACTATCTACAAATCTTCAATACAAAATCTTCAATAGTTTTAATAGAGGGAGCAATTTAATAGAGAGAACACTTCTTTCTCTCATTCATTGCCTTAATAAGTCCCTCCGTATATCTGTTTCTTATAAGGCATGGCTACATTTGCTAGAGTTATATCTGTAAAGAATGTGGCCTCTGTGTCACTAGCCCAGCCTTTGCAAAGAAAAATTCATAGAGAAGCAAAATACTGAGGAAGATGTTGTGCCTGAAAGCACAAGTTCATCCTCCAAAGCAACATCTATCCTTTGCTTTGTCAATTTTCCAACAACAGCTGCTAGTTATCTGTCATATTAACATGCTTTCAATATATTGTGCTTGAAGTAGCTGGACCCACTTGAAACCAATTTGAAAAACATGTTTATAGAGAAAGGCGAAGGAAATGACCTGTAACATTGTAGACACAATATGTTCCACATGAGAGCTCCATCGGTCAAGTTTATACCAACTCAGTTGTTTTATTATCATTCAACATCTCCAGTTTTCATTTTGCTGCTGTTAGTAGATTGGAAGTCAGAGGTATCCCAGACCTATCTTCCCAATATTTTCTATGATTCTTTGGTCCCAGAGATGAAGCAGCAGTAAAACAGCCATTTAAGTGAGGAGCTTCACTCTCACATTCCTGTGTGTCTGCAGCAGCATGACTAAACCAGAATTTGTTTACTTAGTAGGTGAGTGAGAGGAGTGAGCAAGCTGTTATTTCTTTTCTTTCACAGTTATGAAAAGACAAACATGATGTTCAGAGTTAGTGCTACAGAATTTGGTGTAATATGACAGTTAAAAAGATTTCAGTTTTAATTATTTTGCATGTTAGGATGGCACTCTAGAATGTAATGAAGGAGAAAGAGTTGATGGAAAAAAATCATTCATCTTTTGTTCTACATAAAGTTATTAAGTTTATCCAGAAGTATTTCCACATTTGCTACAGTGCAGAAACTAAGGCTCTTGTCTTTAGTAATATATACTTTTCATTCTTCGGATTTCTGCTTGCTAAATTTTACAAACTTCATGTGCCAGTAAACTAAACAAATTGTGTCTTTCATGCAACTTTGAAGCTTAGAATGTAAACTGAAAACAATAATAATAAATTCCCTACAAATACTATATCTTTTTCCCCTTCCATAAAGAAATAGAAATATATGCATGCTTTTACATAAGTATTTGAGAAAAGAAATACTGCAGACCTGTTGCTGTCATTTGGCTCTGATAATTTTGAATGTTTTGGTGGGATTGCATTTAAATTCTCAAGCCTAAATCCAACATCTACAGAATCTTTTGTGTTTGTCCATGTGATTTTAAAATGGAAGTTACAAGTGACCAGTGGCATTTTTGAAATAATGACTTATTCATAGTGTCATCTGATTAGGAGGAAAAAAAAAAAAAAAAAGATTGACTAAAACACTTAGCTCTACACATTCTCTATCAGATGTTCAAGATGCCGTTGTTCTGCAGAAACATGCTTGTTTCAGTTGTGGTCAAACACAAGCTGATCATAAACTTCTGATGCAATGCCATTATGGGAAAGACACTGCAGTGCTACAATGTGTGACATGAAGAGTTGTCAAGAGTTAGGAAAGTACTGATGCTATTAGCAAAGTTTCTATTGATTCCTTTTCCAAAACACTTGTCTGGTAAGCCATGGTTAGAAGAAAAGTTGAGACTGAAACAACACAGAGCAAGACAGTAAGGAACAGAGCGTGTGCCTGGTTTAAACAAAAGCTTGTTTAATCCATCAAGTACTTTGTCTAGCAAAATAAAATCTAAGGTGATAGGATTATTCCTCAAAATATCACAGAAAGGAAAATGAAGCCCTTCTTAAGCTAAGGCATAGTGCTGGTACATGAATAATTGAGTATCAGCTTATCACAAACAAATTCAGATTATTAATTAAAAGGCAGTTTCCAAACATCAGAAGAGGGATGATCAGGAAGTTTTCTTATGGGAGTAGAGGGAGCAACAAGCTAAACAGACTTAAGGTGGCACTTGATATGTTTGTAAAAAAGATAACACGGTGTGATGCTTGAGAAAGCAAGGAACAAGGCTGGTTTGGAAGCACAGAGACCCTGTTCCAGCTGGGTCACTGCATTACACAGCTCCTGATTTTGAGGTATATGTTAATCCAGAACATCAGGGGAAATAGATACAAGGCCAAATTTTTGTGTACATAGAACATCCTGTGTCTGTAAATTACATTTTTTCCAGCTTGTACTACGTTCTGGCAACAGGGAGTATTTATTTAAATAATACTTATACAGCAAGTAAATGTGAGCACGTACAACTTGCAGGGTATCTGAGCATGCAATTACAAATTCCTAACTAATGACAACCACATTTTTTTAGACAGAACTGCATCCCCTAATGAACTGAAAATTTGCTGATAAAGAAGATGCAGGATGAGCTGTCCTCATCTCAGTCTCTCAGTTCTTATTCTCAGCCTGGATTCCCACTTCTTACTACACCTTCTGAATTTCTTATCTGTGTTTTACATCTGATCAGCCAGGTGAAAAAGAAAAAACAGCTGAAACTCAAGCAGCTTCAGTTTTTAAAGACTATTCCTAGCTTTTCTGGTCCATGTGTTGCAGCCAACTGCTTTGCCACCCAGTTTGAACTACATTGATGCCAAGTCTTACAAAAGATGTTTCATATATATATATATATACAAATACACATACACACATATGTATATTTCCAGCCCAGATGTCCTCATTTTGCTGACAGCAAAGCTTTAAGCCAAAGTAATTGTCTAATTTCTACCACACCATATAATGGAAATGCTGAGCATATTACAGCAACCTTTAATATACCAGTTTCAACAGGCATATTAATTTACCCTGAATCTGCGGAAAACCCTACAGCAAGTTTGCATCAGGACTTACACTGGCAAAATTGCAGTGCTTTGCCCTGTGCCACATAGCTTCATGAGCTCAAAAGCCTGAAATATTAGGCATTGCAGCTCTGTGCTCCATTTATTAGCACAGGGGTATTATACAGGTTTGGAAATGTCACCATCCCAACAGGCTTCTACAAATTCTACAAGGAGAAAAGTATGAACTATAACTCACCTTGAAGACAAATGCAAACTTTCCATCTGTAAAAAATCTTAGAAAGCCTATAAATCTATTCTTCTTTGAAATATCATGAAGCTCTGTACAGCAGGACCAATGAATCTTTATAGGATTTTTCCATTCAAAATGGAAATCAGATCACAATGGTAGGATAAGGAAAAGCAGATCTTATTGTCCCCTTGGACCTAGGTAAAATTCCAGAAGTGCTTTTAGTCAACTCCCTCACCTACAACTTACACTGCCACTAAGTACATAACTGCCTTTGCCTATATATCACTTCTGAAACTGTAGATATTAATCAATCAATGAATTAGATTTAAAACCAACGACAACAACAAAACAAATTTTACATGACAGGAAAAAAAATGGCAGCAAAAGAGGGGGAAAGAATTCCTAAGCCTTCCTATCAGCACTCTGCTGCTGAATAGACAAAAAACAGCTAACCAGGGGAGGAACTTCCTCTTTATAACTTATTTATTAATACATGTATATTCATATGTATTCCATATTTATACATAACTGTGTATATTTGTATATTTTATATCCAGCCATGCTCCTTGACCAGATCACATCCCTTCTGATGACACATGCGCCAAACCAGCAGCTGAGCTGCTGCACTGCATTGCTGGAGCCCTTAGTCACAGAGCATCACAGCTGTGACATACTAGCTGGAGAACAGAGCACAGGGCTTTGGGATACCTTCTGTACTACTTCCATGAAGCACTACAGCAACATTTCCACATCAAAATGTATCTTTTTTGAGAAAAAGTTTAAATAATTCACATAAAATATAAGGATTTCAGGTAGATGTGATGTTTCAGGAGGTAGCAGATCAAAGCATGGTCTCTCTCTCTCCTCCCTCACCCTTTCCCAGCAGATGTGATTTCAGGGTTGGAGAGTGGGAAGTGCAGAGAAACACAAGTAAGAAGCAGCCATAAATTAGTAGCAAAAAGCCTCTGTCTGAAATTGGACCTGCATAGTCCCAGTGTTTGGGATAGCTGTATTACAATGTAGAGTTTTATAAACTGCTTCTAATCAAGTTGGCAAAAATAATATTGTTTCAATTATACTCCACCATTAAAAAGGGGGGGGAGGGGGGAGGGGAAGAGAGGAAGAACAATTCAATTTAACAATACAGACTTGCATGAGCATAATACAGCAGAATCTGGACACTGAATTTAAAGCCTCTATCTTATCATCTCTAATGCCTAAACATTTCTACATGTATAGACCAACGTATTTCCCAAGAACATTGCTGTTTTATGTTCCACAGCTTGCTTCTTTTCCTTGACAAGACCACTTTCATACAAATTTAGCAGAATTGCATCTGACTGAATTAATTTCCAGACAAATTCATGAAAATAAGATTACACTATGTCTACATGAGAAAATTGTTTGCACTCCATATGTTTTTTTCTTTATACTGTGAAGTCTGCCAGTTACTGAAAAATAGTAAATTATTCATTCTTGAGAAGCCCAGTTTTGTCTTTAGCCATTGACTTATTTCTGTGAATAAAAGGAGCTTTTTTATCTAGACAGAAATCCATGCCTCAATCAGATTTGGTTCCACACACTTCAATAGCATGAATTTGATTTCATTATTTTTTCCTATCTCACAAATAGCTAATAAAAACGCCTAAATCAGACAGGGTCTCCTCTAAATTTGAGCTTTGTTTACTTACATATTCACAGAAGAACAAACAGTGCCAAGATTAATTTGTTCAGATTAATTTACTACCCCATACACTTAAAATGAACGAGCTATCGCTATGATTTTTGCAACTAACGTGTTTTAATAATGACATCCCAGTATATATTATTAGTCAAACAAGTTGCTTTGGGAAGAGTTTTATGAATATTTCTTATTAACTAAGAACCATGAGTCTTTTGAAAGGGAGCATATTGTTAAATGAGCAAATTGGTGCACAGAATACCTAATTTGTAATACTTGATCTATCTTTTTGGTTTCATAGTTTTTTCTTTGTTAGTCTGTATGTTTAACAATATGACACCACCAAATTATCTCCAAGCTCTGGTGGTAAAAAAGAAGAGGGAACTTATTTTACTGAAGACAGATAATTAGCTGAAGCCTCCTTGCTTTCAGTGGAGTTCCACTTTCTTCTGAAGCTTGTAAATTTATCTTTCTTCACTAAATGCAGACTAAGAAAATTTGTTCATTTCTACAGTCTTGTTTTTCTGAAATGGTAGAACTCCCTGACCTTTTCCCAGGTCTAGCAGTGGTTGATACAACCTGCCTTTCAGCAAAGGGCACCAGATTTCAAAACCATTCAGAGCTGAAGGTAACGTATCTAAGTGCTGAGCTTCAAACATTATCAAGTCACAAACAAGCTTCAAACATTGTCAAGTCACAAACAAACATTATCAAGATCACAAACAAGCTATACAGGAGAAGAATGTTCATGATTTACCTCATCCACAAAGGACAATACACACAAATAACAAAACAGAACAGTAGATTACTCAGCAAGCTGTAAAAAGGAATTTCAGTTAAGCCTCAGTGTGGAATAGAGCCATTGCACTCAGTCCACTCTCTTCCTTGAACCTATCTTGCTGGTGTTTTTGATGCAGCCTGGACTCTCCCATTACATTTCATCTCCCTTTACTCCCACTCATGGTCACCCTGCTGTGCTGTGTTAGCTCCAATACAACTTCACTATCTGGATCGCATTTAATGAGATGAAATGGAGATTCATCTGCCTGTCTAAATCCGTATGTTAAAACTGGAAGTGGATGATTGCACACTGACAGCCTGATTTACCCTCAGCCCCCTGTGGAGCCCAGAATTGGAACTGAGGAATACTGAGAGAGACAATGTGCTAACAACCCATATTAGATATCCTGGAGAGATGTCAGCAGTGGGCAGATACTCCTGTATCTCCTTACAGTATAGCTCTAGCACCCACTTCAGCAGCATCTGGTTCTGGCATTGATGGAAACATTATATAGGTGTAAATGGTGTGCTGATCCACACCAGAAAATAAACTCATCAGATACAGCAAAAAGTTGAAAGACCTGGTTCCTATCAGTAAGGTGCTGAGTGTCTGGTTACTCTTGTACTTTTTTAGATTATGATCTGTTCAGTATAGGCATGATGTCTCACTACACACCACGTGCTGATTTCAATGCCTTAAGAATTTTACGGGAAGGGACCTTAAGTTTTTTGGATCTTTGAGCTGTTGCTGAGTCCTGCCATGACCCAGCCAGTCTTACAGATGCCAGAGTATGCTTGAGTATGAGAATCCACCACAGCCTTGTACAAGGCATCCCAAGGACAAGCTAATTAAACAGAAGACATCCATAACAAATGGCTGTGAGGTCAGTCCTAATTGCTTCGTTAAATGTCTTTTTTCTGCTTGGCACTAAACAGTTAGATTCTCAGTGCTTGGCTTCAGGGAATTCTGGCACTGCCAATACCTTTATTCACTGCTTATATTTCAGTATATTTCACACTCTTTTCAAGCATGTAGGAATTCAAATAGTATGCACAAATATCCTCTAGCTAAGGATATAAAATATTTTTTGAACACTAAGCCATTCATTCAGTGGTCATATGATAAAGCTGGAATACATTCACTCTTAATTCTAAACAATGGTAAAAAAAAATCCCACAGGAGGTACCCTGCAAGAATCCACTGACCCTGCAAAATAACAATTACACATTTTGTTTCTCACCTGATGAGTCAATAGCAGAAGTAGAAACACTCCTAAGTCATGAGACCTACCTCTGTGGTCCCTAGCCTAGATCTCATCACTCTCACTCTTCCCTCTCCCAGTTCCTGCTCACATGTTAAACTGCATCTACATGTATAATTGGGGTGAGGGGGAAGATACCTACACATAGCTACCAAACAGTAGGCTATAAGCATGTCCGAGGGTACACAAGTTGAAAAATCCTTTGATGAATTACAAGATGCAATATTAATAATATATAAATACATAAAATAAATATATAAATAATATAAATTATATATACATATATAAATATAAATACGAATAATTATTTATATAAATAATATATAAATACAAAGAAAATACCAGCAAAGTTTGGAGTAGTGATTCTGCTGATCCCAGCATCTTCAAAGTACTCTCAGAGGTCTTCAGAATATATTCAATAATGTCACTCTTCAAAACTAATATTAGCCATAAAAACATATTACTAAATAATGGTGGTGAGAGGGTCCCCATAATTCAAACACGTGTGGCTGGTCTGGAGCACATGCTAGGATTTTGCTACATGACATCGAGATCTAGATGATTCTGTGAAGACATACATAAACAGGGTTATGATTTGGGCATCGAGAAGTTTCTCACTGATGTTTTGGAAATTAATAAATATCAAACAGTATTAAGAAGGCAAATTTGTCAGTCCAAGATTATAAAAACTGGCAATATTTTGTGACTAAAAGATAGTAGACTTTTTCTTTTTCTTTCTTTCTTTTTTAAATAGGTCAACAAACTATCTGATTCATGATATCTATAAATATTGAGAATTCCTAGAAAAAGAGGTATTGTTTAGCATCAGACTTTTGGACTCAGTTTGACAACAAATGGGATGAAAGGCTTTAATAGAATGCTTCTTTAAAGGATGCTTCTGAAATGGTAACCCTGATGCATATTTTTTCCTTTTATCAGTATGCACTTAACCTTCATAAGTTTTTCAAAGTGGAATACCAGAGTATTTTTATTCCTAAAACTGAAGAAATCACTTCTTTATCATATCTTTATCATAAAAATATTGAACAGTTATATTATACAGTTGGGAAGAAAAAAAAAAAAAAAAAGAAAAAAAAAAAAACAAACAGTGCTTAGAGCTAGTTTATGAGCTAATCTAACAGTTAACCATCAATCCTGAGATGCAAAATGAAAAATTTAAATAATATTCCAGGCCATTGTTTGGTTGACTCCTTTTTGACCTAGTCTGTGATGGAAACAGAAAAGACTGTCATCAGAAATTATAATATTCAGAAATTCTTGCCAGCTCAGTAGCTTATGGCACTAATGCTGTGTCAGTGACTGGAAAAAGGAAAAAAAAAAAAATATATATATATATATATATATATATATATATATATATATATCTCCAACTGCATGAAGAAAAAATATGTATCTTAAAAGTAAACTCAGGCATTGAAATCTGGCAGTCTTCTATTTCCAAGATGTTTCTCAGTGCTCAACAGGGAATGACGACATTTGTTTGATTACTTCTTATGATCATTTATTCATCGCAAGATCTGGGCTTGATCAGCTTCACATTATTGTTTTTGCAGTGTTCATGGGTCCACACCATTTTATCTAATTCCGTAGATCTCATCAACTTTAAACTGAAGTTTCTGAAGACTTTGCAGTATTGTTTTGGCATTCTGTCAGAATAACTCCTGCTGTCATCCTTCTTAGAGACTTGACTAAGATTATTGCAGGGCAAGAGCCTGCAGTGCTACAAATTAGGTCATTAATTGTAAAGTAAGTTCAAACTGTATGATTTGGCAAACACAGCTTTTGAATAAGCAGGTTCAGTAGTTTTGGAATCTCCTTTTAAGAACATATTTATCATGGGTCATATTGTTAAGTATAAACTGCTGCATTTTTGGTACATTGATTTTTAAAGCGTATTTATTGGATACTCTGTATATTAGGCTGCTGCAGCTTTACTGAGCTGACTCCAGAGAATCTCATTTTAAAAGTGCAGTGTCTGATGCCACAGTCATCCTTAAAATGGTCATCAACAATACTACATTCTGCACTTTGAAACTGTCAATATATCTTTTATTCTGAGACTAATATATTTCATTTTCACACATTATATTAAACGCATATATGCAGATTCCTGCAAAATAGCAGACATGGTGTCAAAAAACATCTTCAAGATTGTCTGTGTCTGAAACCCTGGAATCTACCAGGTCCCTTAGGTGTAACAGAATTGAGCTCAATTTTCATTTTTTATATATTTATACACTGATTCTTTTAGGGGCTGCCTTTCAAAAACATCAGTCACCTCAGGTCACAGCACCAGCAGACAATTAATGTAACATTTAATGCCAAGTACAAGTTAATGAAAATTAAGCAGATGCAAGCACTTAGCATGATACAAATCCACTATTCTCAGACATTTTAAGCACAACATGAAAGGAAAAAATAAAAATGTTTTTGTGTGACAACATTTTATACTATCTTGGCCTACAGGTCATTCCTACTGGAGAGTTAATTTAAAAGATGTTTACCTCTGATTCTCACATGACTAAATTAGAGAACATGCAAGAATCAGTGAATATATTATGTGGAGTACGTGTACAACTCTACTGTGACTAGAAATTTCTACACCTTCAGTTCTGCAGACATCTGATTTACTTGGAGAGAGGCAATTGAGCAGTGAACAAGTTCAGTACCTTTCCTCTCTGTTGAGAAAAAAAAAAGGATGATTCATATGTCCAAACTGTATTTCCTCTTCCTCTGTCAGTCAGCCCCAGTCCATTTGGGAAAAGAGACAGAGCTGTGTGATTAAGATGACTGATCACGCTGCAACAACATCTTATAGATGTCTGCCATTACATAAGGTGATAATATAGTAAATAAATACAGTAAATAAATAAAAGTAAAAAGTATAAAGTAAATAAAGTAAAGGTTGTAATCCAGCAGCCAAACTTTGAACAAAAATAAATAAATTAAAAATAAAAATTCCACAAATAACAGAAAAGAACAAAATTAAATTCAGTTTCTCAAATCACAAGTTTACTCAGCTCAAGTAGTGAGATTCCTTAGCACTCTCCCCCCACACCTTTGAGAGTTTCAGCTGTTTTCACAGGTGTGAATTAAAACAAACATTAGAAATCGTATGCAAATAAAACATGGCCAAAGGAATAATCAGTCAGCTGATCAGTAGGTTGTTCTGGTGTATTTTTGATAAAAAGGAGGACAAAACAAATTTATAAAAGCAGTCTAGAAGAACTGAAAATGTGGTTTTCGTCTTTGAAATAATGTGGGCCTTCTTGGTTCTCCTGGGTGCTGCAGCTGTGTCTGCTTATCCGAACAATCTTGCTTTTGATGGGTATGTAATGACACAGAGCTTATATTTGCAGACCTTCTTCTCCATAAGCTAAAGACTTTCAATTGACCTACCTTTTTAAAATCCACCTTTCTTTCTCCTTTCAGCCATATGGTGTTTCGTGTGATTCTACAGAATGAGGGCCAGGTGGAAATCATCAATTCCCTCGCCAGCAAAATGCAGGTAAAATAACTTGAGGAAGGAGCTCTATTGCATGCATAAAGAATGTTTCTTGTTTTCCTCAATTAATGAATATTTAATAAATAAATTTAAAAAAAAAAATGCTACTGAAATAAAGGCCTAATTCATTCATTGCATTAGGACTGTTTCTTCAGAAGAAACAGACAAGATGGTAAAGCTATTTACATAAATACATTCCAGTGCCTTCCTAGAAAGTCCGGTTAACCCAGCTTGAACATCAAAGTGCCCACCAGGATTTATTAATTAAATAAGTTAATTTGAAATTATATATTCCTTGTGGAGTTCTTTCAAGAATGTATTAGATTAAACATGGAACTTCCAAGTATAAGAATTTTTAGCATTATAGGCAAAATGTTCTGTTCATGAAAATAATCTAAAAATCTGTGCTCCCAACAAATTGAACTTTTCTTTGGCCTCTAGCCTCTGCTGTCATCTTTTCTTCACTGACTTTGCTTTAAAGTTTTCTTTCTCTCAAACCAAGCTGCATTTTTTCATACTGACCTTGATGTAGATATACGATGACATAATGACATGAGAAAAAACAATAAAGACAGCAAATGTGTTTTCAATATTTCTCTTCAGCTTTGATGTTGTAAAATAGCTGTTGGTGAAAAAGACACCATTATCTGTAGCATGAAAGGATGGTATTTTTAATGCAGCGCAGATGTGGAGAACTATCAGCAGCAGGCTAGTATAGCATGCTGAACCAGTACTCTATAGAAGAACATACTACTGGTATGTTGCTGCCAGTATTAAGAAAAGTAATATACCACACTTGCTTCCAAGTCTGTAGGATAAAGAGATGGTTTGTTTTCTTTTAACCAAAGAAAAGATTCCTGAGCTACCATTATTGTACAAAACAATCACTTAGGAGTGATGTAGCAGTATATACTGGAATAGTCATCTCACTTAAAGTTGCATGGTTTCTGAATATGCCTACCAGCCCCAATTTCATTTACTTTTAGGAGATGAAAGGCTGAAAAGGCACTAGGATGGCAAAACAGCTTTGTTTCTGTTGGCTTTTAATAGGTCTCTAATTTAGAGATCTTGAAATAATATCTGAAATAGTAATAGCACTGTCATTTATCCATTCTGAACTAAACAGCATCTTTCAAAGGCAGACTCCTCATACCAACTTCAGTGAAATGAGTCTTGAAAATACTTATACAGGCAACAGTCTTTCCCAGCTGATATATGTAAAGTATGTAAATAGTCATAGTCTCCCTCTACTATAGCTGGGAGGCCATTCCTGTCTAATGCTTATATACGAACACCTCAAATAGAATATGTACAAAGAATGAAAAAAGTCATAAAGATAACCATAAATTTTGCACAGCATTCAAAAATCCATATGTGTTCAGATGCTGTAGTAATAGAAAAAGACTGTTCAGGATACTCAGAGTAGACAATGTTCCATATGTTCTAAAATTCCATTCTCCTTTGCATCAGATTCTTTCAAATGAAGTTCAGAATATTCTTATGGATTTCAGAGCTACCTTCCATTTGATTTACAATGATACTTGTTTTCTTCTGTTTCAATTTTGAAAACAAAAACACCTTTATGGCACACTTGAAATAACAGATTACAACTGTCCTACTAAGCCAAAAGTAAGGAATGGTAAGGTACTTAGTATGATCAAAACATTAAAGAGTATTAAACAAAAGAAGGCAATAACAAAAATAAAATGAAGTAAATTATATCAATTATCAGAAAATTCTAATTGTCTTAAACTGGGATTACCAATTTATTGTAACATTAAGAAGATCTTGCTCTCTGCTTATATTATTTTAATTCTAAGTTAATAATGTTTTGTTCAGACACCAAGGAGAGGGTATATTTAAATACCCTTATTTGGATTAGCAACCTTTACTCCAGCAAAGTATACTGTTTAGAGTCAAGCATATACAAACATGTTAGGTACAAACATGTACTCTGTACAAATGTATGCACTTGCAACTAGTAACTGGTCAGAGGTGGAGCTCAATATCTGCACAACACTAACACTGCACTGTTCAGTCTTAGACTGGGGTCTTCTGTGAATTTAATGCCACATCTACTAGCAATATAAAGATCATCTTTACAGTGAGTCAAGGAGTTGGATTTTATAGGTGTGAGCATCCCTAGTCAGAAAACTAAGCACTGATTTTTGACACTGTGCAAGATCAGTGCAGTCCCTATTAAGTAACATAAAAGTTAAAAAATGGAATACACACAAAAATCAAGTTAATACTTGATATTTGTGAAATTGTCACCACTGTTTCCAGAAATCTGCCATATAAATTGGAGGATCAAATAAAATCTTGTTAATCAAGTTATGTTTAAAACTTAGGTCAATATTTCTGTCAAGCAAGACCAATTCAGTGTAATACAGGAATTAAATTTGTTGTACTAATCACAGTCAACATAACTATTACACATACACTTACCTAAAACTCACAGCCACATGTATGTATTTATTAGTTCATATATTTGTTTGGCCTTCTTTCAGGTTGATTTTTGGCAGCCAGACTATGTCACACTGGTAAAGCCAAAAATGCAAGTTGATTTCCGAGTTGAAGCTGACAAGGTTTTTGAGGTTGAACATCTTTTGAAGGAAAACAAAGTGGAGTATAGGTAAGTTTGTTCTCACTACTGTATTTTGAGTAGGAGGAGATTAAAAACTGGGTAAAATGTGTTTAATCTTTTAATTATTGGTCAACTCATCTTCCTGTCACAAACTTTCTGCCTCCTGTGGATGCCTCTACTGCATTCAGATTTCCTGTGACAGTTCAAACAGACTGTACCTGCTCTGCATTAAAGGGATAAGGTGATATATTGATAGGGGTAGGAGACCAGAAGTAAGGACTTACTATCAGATATTTCCCCAAGGTGAAAGCTCACTGCAGTGCGCTGGGGACAAAAAGGGCTTACCATTAAGACAAAATGCAGCAAAGGTCTAGAAAGAGCCAGAAAGCGCATCAGAAAAGTTCACGTGATACTATGAGTGAATTGAAGTCAGAAAATGGTGAGTCCCAAGAGCATTCATGAGAGGCTCCCCACTGAGTTGTCTAAGCTAGAAAACAATAGCTAGAGGGACAAAAAACACAACAACTGATGACAAAAAAGAAGACAGCTGCTGGTGAAGGACCCAGGGAGTGAAGAGAACTGGACACAAGTCATATAGCAGATCCATGACAGTGATTTCTCCAAAGAAAGAGCAATTAAGCTCAAATATTTCAAAATGTAATACCCAGAAGTATTTCCCAAAGGAGGAGTTACTATACATATGCTAGTTTTTCTTATGACATTATTGAACTCCCTCAGGTCCATGCACAAATCTTTTGATTGCAACAAAGGCCATAATGTCTGGAAGGTGTCCCTGACAAACTTCAGTGGAGTTTGTCCTTGTGACAATCCAAGCAGTTACACTTCTTTTGAAGTGCAGCTACAGTGTCGTGGAAATGTCAGTGTAGTCATTTGCACTGTTTGTTCTGAAGGTTGGTGGTGCCTCACAAACTGGCCTCCTGCTCTTCCATACAAATCACAGATGATCAAGGACATACATGTATCTTGAACGAGTAAAAATTTGTAAGAATATTAAGACAAGCATTGGAAACATCAGAAAAGTTCATTTCCTTGATAGCCAAGGTTGAGATATTAGCAAAAGGTTCTCAAGACTATGCTCGGTGATGAGATATGCCTTTGTATAAGCCCCAGGAAAAGAGGAACAGGAGAAATTCAGCCAATGCAGTAGGATACTGCATTTTTCTTACTGTGGTGTGTTGCTACTTTAATAGCCCACCTTACAAGCAGTAAAGTAGTTTGGCGGATGTATCATGCCACCCGCAACATGCACCTAAACTTTGAAAGCTTGGTTTGACAAAGAAATTAATCAGGCAAACATCTCAGCATTGCTGCAGGATGGTGCTGCAGTCTGTCTTTCAGCGCCAACAATTCAAGAAAGAGTCCTTTTCCTCTCAAGGCAGAGGCAATCTGGTAACATGAGATTAGTCCGAAGGAAAGAAGGCTGATTTCAGATGCAGAGCTGGTTTTCTACATGCTATTGTTTCAGCATTCTTCCTAAATCAAACTGTTGGCACCCTGGAGGTTTGCTGGGATGGCATTAAGTAGGCAGGTAATAGTTAGGATGAAGCTATTGCTCCACAAACATTGTCAGCAAGGATGAGGCAGGAAGTAAGTTGAAACTTGAACCTACTGTGTTATTTTCAAATGGGGGCCATAAATCAGGCCCCCATATTTCACTTCACATTCAACATGGCCTTAATTCTGGGCAGATTCTTAAATATCTAACTGGTTCTTGATTTCCTGCTAGTAAAGTGTATGCCTCTCTTTCCACTTTTCATGGTGGCTTATTGCAGAGTTCTGATCAACAACCTGAAGACTGCACTGGATGCTCAGTTTGACAGCAAAGCTCGTAGCACCAGTCACAGCTATGAAAAGTACAACACCTGGGAAAAGGTAAAGTGTGGAAGTTCATCAGCTTGGTAACTTGGCCATCAGAATGGCTTCTGATATTCTTCCAGCCTTCTCCCCTTTTCCTCTTCTGTTCCATCCATTAATATGATAACTCCTTCTCCAAACTCTCTCTCTTCTCCTTCACTCATTACACAGCTAATCCGCACAACCCATCACAACCTATACATATTTTCTCTACTGCTCCCAGCGTTGTGGGAAATTCTGGCAGAAATCCAGTGGCCAGGCTAACATGCTTCACTACCAATTTACTTTCCTTTTCCCTCTTTCTCCTATCTCTTCTGCTAAAAAGTGTTTCAGCAACAACTTGATTCTATCCCCTGACACAACTGTAGATCTTCGTCTTCCATCATAAGCTCTCCCCTCTCCCTCCTTTCTTCACAGCCATGATGATTTTTCCTGACACATAGTCTTGACCATGTCATCCCCCACTTTACATCTTTGCAGCGGCTCCTTATACCCATTGCATCACAGTTGCAAGTATGCAACCTGCAATTCTCGCATACTTGCATATTCACAAGTATGAGAATATCTCTTTCCTGTTTTTTCCTTGAAAGAATCTTTCATTTCTGTGCTGATCTTTGGCTTACCTGTTACATTTTCAAACAATAAAATTTGTGCTTTCTCACCGGGTGATATTTATAGATCTACATGTATATAGAAATATACAGAACTATACATACAGAACTAATTAATTTTCCTCCTCCAGAACTCTCATAAAAATAATTCATTAATTAAATCCTGCTTCTATAAGGATATCTAAAAATAAGAACAAAAGCTTCTCTGACTCTTCTAAGGTTATAAAACACCATCATCCATAGTGTCGACTATTATTTCTAATGTCCCCTTGCCAGTCTGTCTAGATCCATCTGCTGTCTCCTGTCTTAGTTTGTGACTCTTTGGGTAGAAATGCTTTTTTGTATGGATGTGATGACTTTTTTTGTGAGCATCTGAAGGCACCTGGTACAAAGGGAGTCTGCTCAAATACTAAAATAATAAAGGCTAGTTCTTTCCCTTAAATAATTAATAGATTGAAGGACAAGCTCGACATCACAGGCAAAGCCCCCTCCTGCCAGCCTCACCTTCCCAGGTGCCCTTACACATCAGATTTGGGGCCCTGGAGCTTGAGAGACCGGTAGGTGAAGAAGAGGTAGAAGGTCTACCCAGGAGGATGCCTAGGGCAAGGAAGTCGACTCCACGCCTCAGGACTACCTCCACCAAGACAGAAAGAAGGGTAATTGTTGTAGGCAACTCCCTTCTCAGGGGAACAGAGGGCCCTATTTGTTGGCCTGACCCTACCTGTAGGGAAGTCTGCTGCCTCCCTGGGGCCAGGGTCAGGGACATTGCCAGAAAGCTTCCCAACCTGGTTCTCCCCTCTGACTATTATCCTCTTTTGATAGTCCAGGCTGGCAGTGATGACATTGAGGAGAAAAGCCTGAAGACTATCAAACAGGACTTTAGGGGACTGGCATGGTTAGTGGATGGAGTGGGAGTACAGGTGGTGTTTTCGTCTATCCCTACGGTGACAGGGAGGGAGGACACGGAAAGTCCACACATGGCTCAGAGGCTGGTGCCAACACAGAAATTTTGTGGTTTTTTTTGACAATAGGGCACTTTACTCAGCACCCAGCCTGATGGCTGCAGACGGGTCCCTATCTCTAAGGGGAAAACGGATCCTAGGCCAGGAGCTGGCGGGGCTCATTGAGAGGACTTTAAACTAGGTAAGAAGGGGGACAGGGCTGAAACAAGGCTTGTTAGAGCTGTGCCAAGGATAACAATGGTAAGGCTGGGAGAGAAGGCAATAGCCCAGCTGAAGTTCATCTACACTAATGCACGCAGCATGGGTAACAAACAGGAGGAGCTGGAAGCCATCATGCAGCAGGCAGGCTCTGACTTGGTTGCCATCACGGAAACGTGGTGGGACCACTCTCATGACTGGAGTGCTGCAATGTCTGGCTATAGGCACTTCAGAAGGGACAGGCAGCACAGAAGGGGTGGTGGTGTGGCTTTCTATATTAGAGAGTGTTTTGATGCTGTGGAACTTGACGCTGGGTTAAGTCCCTATGGGTTAGGATCAGTGGGAAGGCCAACAAGGCAAGCATTCTGGTGGGGTCTGTTATAAGCCGCTGAACCAGGATGAGGAGACTGATGAAGAGTAGCTGACAGAAGTTGCGAAATCATCAGCACTTGTTCTCGTGCAGGACTTCAACTTCCCAGACATATCCTGGAAGCACAACACAGCCCAGAGAAAGCAGTCTAGGAGGTTTCTGGAGAGCGTGGAAGATAGCCTCCTGACGCAGCTGTTTAGTGAGCCTGACAGTGGAGGTGCCCCACTAGACCTCCTCTTCACAAACAGAAGGACTGGTGGGAGATGTGCCGATCGGGAACTGTCTTGGACAGAGTGACCATGAAATAGTAGAGTTCTCTATTCTTGGCAAAGTCAGGAGGGGGACCAGTAAAACAGCTGTCTTGGACTTCTGGAGGGCTGACTTTGAACTGTTCAGGACACTGGTTGGCAGAGTCCCTTGGGAGGCAATCCTGATGGGCAGAGGAGTCCAGGAAGTCTGGGCACTCTTCAAGAAGGAAATCTTAATGGCTCAGGAGCGGTCTGTCCCCACGTGCCCAAAGACAAGCCGGCGGGGAAGAAGATTGGCCTGGCTGAACAGAGAATTGTGGCTTGAGCTTAGGAGAAAAAAGAGGTTTTATACTCTTTGGAAAAGAGGATGGGCCACTTGGGAGGACTATAAGGATGTTGTAAGGCTGTGCAGGGACAAAATTAGAAAGCCCAAAGCTCATCTGGAGCTCAATCTGGCTACTGCCATTAAAGACAACAAAAAATGTTTTTACAAATACATCAACACAAAAAGAAGGACTAAGGAGAATCTCCATCCTTTACTGGATGCGGGTGGAAACTTAGTTACAAAAGATGAGGAAAAGGCTGAGGTGCTTAATGCCTTCTTTGCCTTAGTCTTTAGCGGCAAGACCAGTTGTTCTCTAGACACCCTAAGCTGGTGGAAGGGGATGGTGAGCAGGATGTGGCCATCACAATCCACGAAGAAACGGCTGGTGACCTGCTACAGCACTTAGATGTACGCAATTCGATGGGGCCAAATGGGATCCATCCAAGCGTACTGAGAGAACTAGCAGAAGAACTGGCCAAGCCACTTTCCATCAGTTATCAGCAGTCCTGGCTATCAGGGGAGGTCCCAGTCGACTCGCAGCTAGCAAACATGACACCCATCTACAAGAAGGGACGGAGGGTAGACCCAGGGAACTATAGGTCTGTCAGTTTGACCTCAGTGCCAGGGAAGCTCATGGAGCAGATTAACTTGAGTGTCATCACGCGGCACTTACAGGGCAGCCAGGTGATCAGGCCCCGTCAGCATAGGTTTAGGAAAGGCAGGTCCTGCTTGACGAACCTGATCTCCCTCTGTGACAAAGTGACGCGCTTAGTGGATGAGGGAAAGGCTGTGGATGTGGTCTATCTTGACTTCAGTAAGGCTTTTGACACTGTTTCCAACAACATTCTCCTCAAGAAACTGGCTGCTCATGGCTTGGACCAGCGCATGCTTTATTGGGTTGAAAACTGGCTGGGTAGCTGGGCCCAAAGAGTTGTGGTGAATGGAGTCAAATCCAGCTGGAGGCCGGTCACTAATGGAGTCCCCTGGGGTTCAGTACTGGGGCCAGTCCTCTTTAATATCTTATCGATGATCTGGATGAGGGGATCGAGTGTACCCACAGTAAGTTCGCAGATGACACCAAGTTGGGTGCATGTGTTGATCTGCTTGAGGGTAGGAAGGCTCTGAAAGAGAATCTACATAGGCTGGACTGATGGGCTGAGGTCAGCTCTATGAAGTTCAACAAGGCCAAGTGCTGGGTCCTGCACCTGGGGCGCAACAACCCCAAGCAGCGCTACAGGCTGGGTGATGAGTGGTTGGAAAGCTGCCTGGCAGAGAAGGACCTGGGAGTGATGGTGAATAGTCAGCTGAATATGAGCCAGCAGTGTGCTCAGGGGGCCAAGAAGGCCAACGGCATCCTGGCTTGTATAAGAAGCAGTGTGGCCAGCAGGTCTAGGGAAGTGATTGTCCCCCTGTACTCGGCTCTGGTGAGGCCGCACCTCGGGTACTGTGTTCAGTTTTGGGTCCCTCACTACAAGAAGGACATCGAGGTGCTTGAAAGAGTCCAGAGAAGGGCAACAAAGCTGGTGAGGGGTCTGGAGAACAAGTCCTACGAGGAGCAGCTGAGGGAGCTGGGATTGTTCAGCCTGGAGAAGTGGAGGCTCAGGGGCGACCATATTGCTCTCTATCAAGTACCTTAAAGGAGGCTGTAGCGAGGTGGGGGTTGGTCTATTCTCCCATGTGCCTGGTGACAGGATGAGGGGTAACAGCCTAAAGTTGTGCCAGGGGTGTTTTAGGTTGGATTTTAGGAAGAAGTTCTTTACTAAAAGGGTTGTTAGGCATCGGAATGGGCTGCCCAGGGAAGCTGTTCAGTCACCATCCCTGGAGGTCTTTAAAAGACGTTTAGATGTAGAGCTTTGTGATATGGTTTAGTGGAGGACTTGTTAGTGTTAGGTCAGAGGTTGGACTCGATGATCTTGAGGTCACTTCCAACCTAGACAATTCTGTGATTCTGTGACACTTTCAAACAAGTATTTGACTTCGGTGGACTGTTCTCACAAATCCCTGTCCAGTGCTTCTGTCAACAATTCAAAAATGATAATAAATAGAAAAGCTATGAAAGTGAAAAACATGTCAACATACAGAAGTTCTAAGGCATTCAATCTACTTAATATAAGAAGGAAAAAAAAAATTATTTTGTTAAGAGAGTTTAAGGGATGACAAGACCATAATCTCTAAATCCTATGTAGGGTCAGCATTCAAAAGGTTTTGTAATCCACCAACCAGACTCCAATGACATGAAGTGCTAGATAAATTCATACCAGAAAATATTAATTCAGGCAGTCATCGCAATAACTTGAGAGGTTGAGAGGTCTGCAATGAACCACTGTCACTGGAGGGAAAAAAAAAAAAAATATATATATATATATATATATATATATATATATAACTTTAGTTTAAGTAGGAATTAATTCTTAAAAATCTATAAACTCTTCTGGCTTGAAATCTATGAATTAGTTACTCTGGACCTGAGGACAGAGACATCAATAAATTATTAATTTCTATTATTTAAAAATATATCCTTATTAAACAGATAGCTGCTTGGACTGAGGATATTACTGTTCAGAACCCAGACCTTGTTTCTCGCAGTGTAATTGGGGAAACATACGAAGGACGGCCGATGTATCTTCTCAAGGTAAGTGCTTTGATTTCTCTATATTTTGTGCACTAATACTATAAATTTAGCAACACTCCTGTGAGCCACGTGAATGGTCTACCTCTATAATCTCTCCATCTGTCATTTGCAAATCCATTTGCTCTAACAGGATCTATAAATGTTGGGCTATCTAGCAACAACAAATTTGTTTGTATCTTCTTTAGGTACAATTTTTTGGAATAACTTTTATGAAAAAATAAGATACAATTAATTAAATACGGATGAGAGAATTAAGATTATTCGCCCAAAATTGCATAAGCATCTCTTATCCAACCAAACAAGACCAACTACTAGAAACACTACAAGAAATACAAGTGCAGAATAATCAAATAATCGTGGGAGAGAAGGCTTATCTACATTAATACAAATAAAATCATTATGATTGTATGGTGTTAGCTTGAATATCACAGTCAGCTACAGTTGAGAAGACTCCATAGACTTTCATTTAATCAAGGAATGCTACATTTATATGAAGTTTCACACTCTTTAGGTCAACATGCTGTCTGACTTATTCTACATACAAATTATCTCATTTGGAATCTGTTTTATCTTGTTTTTTATCCATAGTTGGGAAAAAGTGGTACAAATAAGAAGGCCATCTTTATGGATTGTGGTTTCCATGCAAGAGAGTGGATCTCCCCTGCTTTCTGCCAGTGGTTTGTGAAAGAAGTCAGTAAGCTTAACAATCAAAATGTGCTTTACAAAACGCAACTATTTTTAACTACTTAAACTAGATCTTAATATCTGGCCCTGTAATCTTTGGGCAGCTTAAGACTACATGAGCACGTGTAAGTAACAACTAAAAAGGCTACTTATAGTCTGCAAATTCATCTTTGTACCTGTAGTCAGAGGAAGGTAAGAGACAAGTAAACAAGTCTAGTAATACTATAGTTATGTAGTCATGTTCTTTACATAGTCATAAAGAACAGGAAAAAGAGAAAGTTCAGGGACATGTCAGAAGGCATCCAAATGTGTCAGAACAGCTGCCTTCTCCAGAACCAGGTGCTGGATTCCCTGCAAGCAGTCTTTCTCAGTAGAACAGGAATGATGGAAACCTACCCTCAGCTAAGCACAGTCAGAATGCACTGAGGAATGCACTCAAGAGGAGGAAGATTATAGTTTAAGCTCCCTAAACTCCACTTAGGAATAGGGAAATGTGTATATTTCCCTTTGAGCTGTCACATTAAGTTGCACAGAATGGCTTCTAAAACATTAAAACATATTCAAGAAAGCCTCACAGGTGCAACTGGCTTCACTTCAGGCTGGGACACTTCAGGCCATAAATGAAAAAAATTACCTCATATCTCTTTCCCTTCTCACCATCACGAATATAAAGCAGGTGGGAGTTATCAAACATTGCACAGTCTTCTGTAAAGAAAATAGGTACATTCTTCTTCGGGTGCGGAGGGGAAGGCTGGGGAATCAATCATCTTATCAGAACAGCTTACTGATCGAATCTCAAATTTTGTAACAATTTCTGCTTGAAGATTTAAAACCAAACTAAACAAACAGAAGGAGTAGCTGGAATTTAAAACCCAAATAAAGGAAAGCCAAAGTACTTGAGTAAGCCATGCTGGCAAAGACATTGGTGGCAAGTATAATCTCCATCTTCCCAGACAGCCATGCGGTTTTGTGTAAGGAGCAGTAGAAATTGAAAGTGACATGTCAGTGGAGTCAATGGGAATGTTATTTCATTATCTCCCAAAAAGGCTGCAGACAGCCTTATGTGCTACCATTTTTCTCACAGCTGTAGTGATGTGAATTGCTGACATTTTTACCAGCTGATCACTTAATTCATGGATGTACCTGACACCAACAGAGGCTCTGCACAGTGGATTCAAGTGTAGATAGGTAGGAACACTTTAAAAGCACAGTCCTCTGAAAACCATCAGTGGTTCACCTGGGATTGCTTTTAGACATAAAAGTCAAAAACTACAGAAAAAACATGAGCAAGGTAGATTATCATATGTATCTAAAAGGAAAGAAAAGAAAAAAAAAGGCAAAAAACAATAGACTAAACAAATAACAATCAAAAAAAAAAAAAGGGGGTAAATTCTAGTGATCTAATATCGCTTTTCTATCCAACTTGTCTGCTTCCTAGTTACAGGAAAATAGATGCCATTCTCCATTGCATTGCTCCTTATGTTTTCCTTTATGTCTGTATAGAGTAAAGGAATCATGGGCTCACCAAGCCTCTTAGAGCAAATTTCCATGACTAATGGAAATTCAGTTGACACTGACTTAAATCTGTGAACAAGCATACAAAGTGCCAGGTCATGAGCAATCAGGATATGTTCTTATGTACATTACTCAATGTATGTGACTGGAAAAGTGCAAGAAAAAAATGTGCCTCCCTAATAATACATGTACCTGACATTATGACTGGAAATGTGTAAGGATGTTCTCTGAAATATGCTTTATAATTCTTGTTAGTTCTGAAATTTGTCTATACAACAGATACCAAAAACAGGAAAAGATTTGAAAATAAATAATTTAAAATAAAAACAAACCTTTAAGTTGACAGGATGTAGGAAAGATATATGGACCGGCACTCTGTTCTGTCTTTAAACAATAAATTAGTAGATGGTAATCTCTCCCCAGGGATTTATTATCCTGTTCAAAAATCAACACTGCTTTAGCATGTAATTTATCCACCAAAGTAAGATGGCTCTCCAACAGCAGTGTGGTTTGAGTCAGTCTAAATCATCTAGGTATATGTAACATCAGAGCTGCCACTTCACATGGTGGAGTGACCTGCATGACTTTGCCTACCACATTAATTCCTTATCTAGACCCAGGCATTTAAATGCATACTGGAGGTGTTTTCATTCCATAAAGATATCATCAATTCTTTCTAACTCTCTCCAACTAGGCTGTTGAGACCTATGGAAAAGATAATGTCATGACCAGACTTCTCAACAACCTAGACTTCTATGTTTTGCCTGTTCTTAATATTGATGGTTACATTTACACTTGGACAAATGTAAGTACATTCTTCTTTCTCAAAAAAAAAAAAAAAAAAAAAATCTGGCTAAGCCAATGGTTAAAACTTTTCTTACTTTTGATCTGCATTTCACCATTTTATTTTAGGACCGTATGTGGAGAAAGACACGCTCTAAAAACTCTGGTAGCTTTTGCATTGGTACTGATCCTAACAGGAATTTTGATGCTGGCTGGTGCAGTAAGTGGCTCCTAACGGTTGCTGCAACAATAATACAGGAATACAATAGCCAAAATATTTAATTATAGGTTTTCCCCTACATGTTGGTCCATCTCATTTTTGAGTCAAGATCACCAATATAGCACTGTAGAATATCTTGTATTAAATTTGGGGGCAATTTGGGGAAAAAACAGTCCTTGTTTACTAGTGTCATCAGTATGGCTACTTCCATGAGAGAAGAGTTCAGAACAGAAGCCAGAATAGTTCTATTTTGATTGGTTTCACTCAGTGGAGAGGGGTGCCTTTTGAGTGGTTCTCACCTCACTGGCTCCCGGAAGCATCTTAGAGTTGAGGGAGATATGCAAGGAAAAGATTAAGTACTGAAGCAAATGATTTACCAAATCATTTAGACAAAACAGGGCTTTGCATCAATACTCATGTCTTTTCCCATATGCACACAATACATACTACAGAGCATATTTACTTAATACTATGTCATGTTGTCCAGTGTCTTAACTATGCAAGAAGAAATTCTCTCTTCTGATATGTGTGTGTCAGTAGGATATTTACGAAAGTGGTGTAGAATCACTCTCTTAACAACCAACTTTTTTTTGTTAAATATTCATTAAATTTACTATTTTTTTTTCCAGGTATTGGGGCCTCAAGAAGACCCTGTGATTCTACTTACTGTGGCTCTGCACCTGAGTCTGAAAAGGAGACCAAGGCTTTGGCTGATTTTATTCGTGAACATCTTTCTACAATCAAAGCATATCTGACTATTCACTCCTATTCCCAGCTGCTACTGTTTCCTTATTCATATACTTACAAATACCCAGAGAATTATGAGGAACTGGTAAGTAGAAGCTCTTTGTCATTTTGATATAATGAAAAGAATAAGAAAAAATCACTCGCTGTTTAGGTCTGTAAGACTTCAGGCACTTAGCTGCTCTTGGCTTGGACTGGCATACACTTTGTTGGGTTAGAAACTGGCTGAGTAGCCGGGCACAAAGAGTTGTGGTGAATGGAGTCAAATCCAGCTGGAGGCCGGTCACCAGTAGAGTTCCCCAGGCCTCAGTACTGGGGCCAGCTTTCTTTAACCTTTATTGATCATCTGGATGAGGGGATCGAGTGTACCCGCAGTAAGTTCGCAGATGACACCAAGTTAGATGCATGTGTTGATCTACTCAAGGGCAGGAAGGCTCTGCAGGAGGATCTGGATAGGCTGGACCGATGGACTGAGGTCAACTCCATGAAGTTCAACAAGGCCAAGTGCCGGGTTCTGCACCTGGGGCGCAATAACCCCAAGCAGCGCTACAGGCTGGGTGATGTGTGGTTGGAAAGCTGCCTGGCAGAGAAGGACCTGGCAGTGATGGTTGATAGTCATCTGAAAAGAGGATGAAATAGCTAGGGAAAAATGAGGACGTTTTTGTCAAAACTGTAACTAAAAACAGTTACACACAGAACAGTTGGAAAAAAAAATCAGTTCTGAGGCCTTTCTAAAGAGGCCTCAACTCAAACACACCTTTTATGTGGAAGAAGAGGGGATCAATATTGTGTTTTAAGTTACAACAACTCTTTTATCTATCCAAGATTAAGGACACACCCTAGTACCATTTACATAAGATAAAACAGTCTGGAGTATAATCTAGGGAAAAAAAAAAAAAAAAAAAAAGAGTGAGGTTAAAAATATTAAATCTATATAAAAGTTGCAAACATTTTATAAGGCCAATAATCAACAATCAGGAATAATAAAATTACCTCAGTTCTTTGGCATAATAGCAGCTAGAAGCTGTTGGCAGGGAAAGCAGCATAGCAAAATAAAACAAACAAATCTTGATTCCCCCTCTTTTCAGGATGCTGCCAACAGTCCAAGGCAACAACATTAAGTATGCCGGTCTGCTGTGGACGCTTGACAGATTTATGATCTCCCAAGTAGATGTCATAATTTCAAAGCACAAATGAAAGCTGCGGCCAACAGTGAAGTTTCTTGTTGCATTTTTTTACAGCCTAAAAAGAGAGGATGAAATCTACATGAAAATTTTGCCTTCTCAATTTATTTTGCAGAAGGTTTTAATTGTAATTATTCCAGGGAACTAAAGTAACTTCTTGTCTTCAGTTTTTACAAAAGTATTCACATTTCACACATTGCAGTTCAGTCTCAAGTAATAAACAACATAAAACCCTTGAGCTGCTTTATTGTCAAGATCACAAAGTTCCCATGTGTTAAAAATTTGTATGACATTCTGCCCAACTATTTGAATCAAGAGCAAATGTGATGAAACATAACTAAAAGTACAGCATGTTTCTCACAGTATTAAATCAAAAAAGTTTACATCAACAGCCCAGTATTAAAAAATATAGTAAATCCTATCCATTAAAACAATCCTTAACAATAAGAACTTATGTGATTTTTCTACATTTTCACATTCTTTTATCAAATTATAATTTTGTATTATCAATGCTCTATTCCAATATACGATTTAATGAATCACCCTATCGTTCTGCAGTTTTGATCAGTACGAATTCTTTTCCTGCCATAGAGAATGAGTCTACAATTACTATTCAGCATAAAAAGTTAAGAATGCTTAAGAATGCAAACTGTATATTTCTCTTCAACCATTTGATTTCATTTCATAAGTGAGTCTTTTTACTGTCACTTTACCTTATATTTTATATTGAGCCCAATGATCCCAGAGGGCATTCCATTATTTTCCTTTACAAAGCAATCACAAACCTCACCATCATGACAAGGTGACCCACTGAGGTATTTTCATGTCTTAATTACAGGAAAACATTTCTTTTACTGGTGATCCCAACAAAAAGACAGTGTGGTCCCAGAGAGGTTCAGCTTCTGTAGTATTTTACTTTAAAAAGATTTTTTTCTTGCCAAAAGTCCTTTTGAAGAATAAGATCAGAGTATCATCCAACCAAGCTTGTCTATAGTTGGGGTTATTAAACAAAAAGATCCCAATTCACTCCAACACCAGTGAATTAAACAGAAATGCTGACTTCCACAAGCTCTGGGTCAGGTTCAAAAGTGCAGCTTTTCAGGCTACTTCAAATAACTAAAGCACATTAATCTGAGTTGTGACTAAATAAATTTAAGGATTTTCCATCAACAATTGTATTTGCTTAAAATGATACACCTACAAAGAGAGATATTATGTTGCATGCCAATCATTATTTCATGTCTAAATTTACTGTATAGATTTGGAATTTAGGGAAATCTGAAAAATTAGATTCTCAACCTTTCATATAAATTGTTTAGGCAAATAAGAGGACCATAAGTCAATTGTCAAATGAAGAAGCAAAAATTATAGTGCCATTATATTATCTTAAATATTATTTTTACTCTGACATATGTAATAAATTATAGGAAATATAACTACAATTTCTTATCTCTTTCAGTGAGCAGCTTGACATGGTTAAACAAAATTTCATGTCTGCTTATCATTAATAACATTATGTTCCGTTGTATTTAATTAAAGGTAGCATAATACACTGGGCTTTGTGCTGCATTCCAAAGTCTGAGATACAAATGGCACAAAAATTGAGTAATTTGAGATTGAAAACACTAAGCCTACAGAAGAGAAAGATGTAGAGAAGGCTTGTACCTTCCTTTCATGCAAGAGTATTGAGCAGCGTCCAATATCCTTGGGGCTTAAAAGACTTTGTTTGCTCACTGCCTCAAGAAACCACCAGAAAGCATAAAACTATTCTGGTTTTGATTTCTCAGGTAGAAAACGGCTCTCTGTGAGTCCAAGAAAAAGAAGGATGCTTCATCCTTCATTGCTATAGATAATCAGAACAACTTCTAATTTATTGCAACTTGCTTTGAGTGGACGATTAGGACTATCCCTCAACCACCCCCAGTACTAGGCTGTAAAACAGGTGATGAAAGTCACATATGTCTATTGCTTCCCAAGCCTTTACATCCTTCTGCTCAGAGGTAGGAGGAGCTCTGAAGACCTCAACCCCACGGTACACAAGAATTTTCCCCCAATTCTTCTCCCTGCAATTATGGTTGGGTGGTTTTGTTTGTTTGTGTTTTTCCCTCCTGGGATGCTACACAGAACTTTCACCGCTATCCAAACAATATTTGAACAAATACAAACACCCAAGACAGGAAAATCTAGGTCAGAATTTCTCAGAAGTTACACAATATTCCTGTGATGACTCCTTGAAATAAATATGTACTCTGATTTGGTGGATCACATTTTGCTTGCTTCATAATCCTCACTTGTCTCATTCTTTACTATACCCCAGAGAGCTACCCTGCACACAGAATACATGCTTGAATCCATCTTCTGCTGAGAACAGAAGCATTAGGTCTTCACAATTAAAAATGTGCTTGGCAAGGCCAGCATCTCTCTCCACCCCAAAAAGATTCTTTTAATCTTGATTTTACTATTCACATATTTGTCCTCTTGCAATAAAAACCTGTGCATTTAATCACAATTTTCATAAAAAGTTCAGCCCATATATTTTAATCAGTTCAGATTTTGGCCATGGTTTCCTATAATGTCACCTTATAAGAAATAATAAATTATGAATAATGCTTTCCTCATTTTCAGCAAAAACAAATCTAGCTTTATCAGTTCATGTTTGTATTCACATTGGCTCTGAACTATGAATTAATAGATCAGAGGAATGTCCATCATGCTCTCTCTTCCTTTCCAGGTTCAATTCTATCTCTTAGCAGAGCAACAAAATAGGGGCCAAATACATGCCTGCAGCCAGCTCATATTCTGTTAGATTAGTGTATTTGTATTATTACTGTTTGGCAGGCTACAGATTATTATATTAACTCACAAATGAATATAATTTTCTAGACATGGAATGTCCATATTTGTTGTTGTTTAAGATCACTGAAATGAGTCTTCCATGTGGGGTTGGTCTACCATTTTGTTTCTTCTTAAGCCCTTAAAATAGAACATAGTAGAAGGTAGAGATATGCCTAGAGTCTATCCAGCATGCAAGAAGAATGAATTTCAAATATATTGTATGACTTTGTAAATATTAGTCTGATTATTCAACCTGATGGCTAGGAACAAAGTCTTTTAATTCCTGATTTAATTCTTAAATGTTTAAGATACATGAATACCTGTAGTAAGGAATTTTTGAACATCAAAAATCCTTTCATCTGAGGGATTCAGACATAACAATTTTTGAGTTGCAAAATCTCCTGTTGTTTTATATGTGCTGTTTCAAACTTCTGTGATTGTACTACTTGTTACAAGTAAATATTCAGTAAAGAAACTGGGAAGCACAGAAAATGCAAGCAGGCAGAAAAGCAAAATTTGGAAACTCTTTCACTGAGCTTGCCACAACAGAACTACTTGGTACTGACAGTCTATTGTAAAAATGATGTTTTTAGTAGCAGCTTCTTCAAGATGAAGTTGATGTGTGAACCTGGCTCCAAGACAAGATTCCCCAGTTGTATGGCAGGTTCACCTTAACTCAGTCACACTGCAAACCCTCTCACCAGGGATCGATTTCTTACTTAGTCTAAGACTGCCTTAGAGGAACTAGCTTGCAAAGAAAAAAGAAGCACTATACTAAAGTCCTCCACTTGGCTGGATTTCCTAGGCTCTTAGGGGAGATGCTTAACTATCAACAACAGAATAGTGAACTAAATTACACATCAATCATGGACCTTGAGAGGAGTCTGTTTTTACTGGCAAAACAGAAAGCCTCACAAGTTTTAGCTTCACTTGGCTGAAGTTAACTTTGCAAATACCACCTTTTCAGCCTCTCATTACAAAGGAAATTAAGGGAAGCTTAAGTAGCACACAAGACAGAAGTGAAGGGAAAATACAGTTTTCAGCCTCAGGCAAATCAATTTGCAGTCCAGTGAGAGAAGAGAGCAAGATGTCCAGACAATCAATGAACAGGCGTCTCCAGATCACCACCAGATTATGATGGCAAAGGGAATTGTCTACATGCAGCAGCTGCACAGTCAACATCCCTGAGGTGTTTCTAAATAGTCAGTTTGCTGGCAAGTCTGTCCCAAAGAGTAAAATAAAGGAGCTGCTCCTCCAAAAAATTACCTATTAACAGGCAGAAGATGCTTAGCCTGATAAATTACATTGTTAGTTCAAAACTCCAGATGCCGTAGAGAGAGGCCAGTAAGCCACATCCGTCATGAAGTAAATGTTCGTAGCTGCAGTTGTAAACACAGATGGATGGGCAGTGCAGGAAATCCTACCTCTGCTGAGGTGACCTGCCCGCTGAGTTCAGCTGCAAGTCAGAGGCTGAAGAGCCTTTTCTGCTTGCAGCTACAAAGTATTAATCTGGAGTTATTTGGAGGACTTCTGGGCACCAGTTGTTTCTTGGCTACTATAACTCTGAGCAGAATTTTCCTTGTAACAGAGAGATTCTTGACAGTCAAAAAAAAAACAAACAAACCACAACAATTGAGTTAAGCTAGTTATAGAAAGAAATTTTGAAAATAGGGTCAATAGTAAAGAGTATTCTCAAAGGTCAAAAAGACAGCCATGCCTCTCTTTGTAGCTGTGCAAATAACACACTAGCATGAAATGTTGCCTATTATTTATATAGCTCTGTATAAGTCACTGAGTTAGTTCCTCTTTACAGATGGTTTTGAATACTTTTTTTTTTTTCCTCTTATTTTATATTTAGACCCACGAGAATCTACTTCATTTTTATTATTCCTGTTTTCTATATCACGAGAAAGAGGTGACTTTAGTTCCTACAAACTTGAATTTTGTTTTGACCTTCGGATTTTGGACTATAAATCTATTAGGACAGCAACAGAGACAGAGTAGCTTAACAAAGAAAAAAAAAATCAGATATCAAAACTTCTGACAAAGATTCATTTCATGTTGAAGTCATAAATGCTCAGTCATGTTCTTCAGCTAATGAAGAGGGTCATTTAAAATACCACCTTGATCTCCAACCTGGGGAATTTAAGGAAGTTGTTTATCTGAATTCCAGTCTCCATATAGCTGAAAACTCCAACTGCTCTTTCTACAAATCTCTCTTTTTACAACTTCCAGGCTAATAATAAAATATCCCTTGGGTAAAAAGACTTCCTGACATACTTTTTGCATATCTGTGCTGGTATGACTTGACGCAATCATTTGACAGAGTGAAAGGTATGCCCCACTCTTTGCTTACAGCAGCTTTGCTCTTTTGTTGTCCCTACAATGCATTTTTCTAAAGAGGGAGCAAATATTAATTACCATCAGGTCCATACATAGGATAAAACTATCTTTCCAAATTTTGTTTTCACTTTTTTTTTTTTTTCTTTTTTGGAAAGAATAAGAATCAGCTTACATTTACTATTACGTCAGTTTACTATTGGCAAATTTAACTCAATCTCAGCTGCTGATTAAATGTACATATTATAAAAATAAAAAAGAAGCCTGAAAAAAAATGATATCACTAGAAAATACTACTCTCCAACCTCTACAATTTCCTCAACAAGTGATAAAATGATTATGAATTAAAAAAAGAGTCAGTTTGAGGGGACTTTAGAACAAAAGAAAACAAAACCATACAAACAACAACAACAAAATCACACTGGAGAGAGCTCAGCCACCCCAGTTGTTATGAATCCCAGACTGTTAAATGCAAAGCAACATTATATCTACAATAGGGTTGTGTTTTGATAACAGAGGCCAGAAACAAAACCTCACATTCAGGTACAGACAGTTTTATAGATGGAAGGACAAGTTTCAAATACTCTTTGGCCTACCTTGCTTAAATATTCTTTATACAATTAAATGACCACAGATTTCTATAGTAAACTCCTACAGTTCTGGGATGTTTAAAATCCAGCACCTGGGAGTGGAGAAACACTTGCAACCCTGTGCTAGACTAGGCAGCCAGTAGTAAAGCAAACACATTTTGATGCTGTTTTGTAGAAGCTAAGACAGGTCTCTCACTAAACTAAGATTTTTCTAAACTCATTGTCCAATGTGCATTTTTGAGTAATTCGCAGGAATACTTGAAGCATAAGGATGAACATAGAATACATGTATTATACGATCTCTCTTCCACTGGGAAGTAAGCCAGAGTATAACCTACAGAGAAAGAAAGGGCTTGAGGAAATTCCTAGAATAGTAAGCTGTTCAGCTGTAAGCTATAAAGAAAGATATGGCAACCCATCGCTTATTCTTATACTGCACATCTGTTTTCAAAAATCACTCATATTTATCATCTGCTAGTAATAGTTTTCATGTTTTATTACCAACATGCTGTATAATGTAGAACTGGAAAAGCCACACGTTCCAAAGAAAAGCCTGTAATTTTCCTTAATGCAAATATACAAAGCTTCACAGTGCTATTGATGGGCCTGATCCAACCCTCACTGAAATCAGTGGGAGTTGAATGAGTCCTTCTGTGCACAGGAAATGAATTGAAATTAATGAGACTACATATGGTTCCAAGGTAATTTATGCCTTTTCTGGCTGTTAATATTTATAAGACTTTAATCTGCTTCCACTTACAGGAGTGTTCAACTTCACTGACTAAACTGGCTCTACTCTGAATTTAGAGCTCCATGAACAGAAGGAAAAGAAAGGTTATTGTGTGTTCACAATTTACTGTGCAAGGTTATTTAGTTTTAATCTTGTACAAGTTTCTTCTCAGTGTAGAAGGTATTGTTAGCTATTGTCCCTTACCTAGCCAATCTATACAGCAGGCTATACACCAAGAGAGCTATACACAAACCGGACTATACTCCAGACTACAAACCATTAGAGCTTGAAGAACAAGCTCAATACTGACAAGCTGTGCATTGGCAGCTACTGACACCTAATAATTTTCAAAGGTACACAAGAGTTCACAAATAAAAACTTTCCAAACACTGCTTTTCAGATTATTTAACAGTGCATTTACTTAGATTCACTCAAAAAGCTTCTAAAAATATGCATTTATACTTCTTCCCCTACAGAATTCCATCGCTAGTGCTGCAGCCAAACAGCTGGCCACTTTGTACAATACTGAATACACGTACGGCCCAGGAGCTACAACAATCTGTGAGTACTGGCCTAAACTTACCAACTATACTAAGTGCTAGTCAGACTCTGAAATGCAGTTTTTTAGTGACTTTTGTTCCTCTTAATAAGCATTCAACTTCCTTCCTCACAAGCATATTCCCAGAGGTATATATGCAATCGCTTATGTCTAAAATAGGGAATAATATATGCCATAAGGATACCAGGGAGTGTGTGGCCCCAGGAAGGTAAACAGATGTGATAAAGTGTTCAGGAATTCATGTGCGTAGCATGAATTCCCAAAATCTGCCCAGTTTAGATTTAAATATAAAATCTGACCCTGAATTTTTCTATATTGCCAGCATATATAAGTCAAAGTAAAAAATTATTTGAATGCTAAAGAATAGTTCAACCACTTTACCAACTCCTTTAATTATTTCTTTACCTTTGCATTATGGTCTGAGAAATGTACCAGCTATAATTCCATTCTTTTATACTCCTTGGGAACTCAGCTGTCAGTGCATAGCCTTAGCTGTGTCAGAAGATGATCTGTGGCCAGTTCTAGATTTCTAGAACTTGTATACATCAATATTTAAGAGCTCTTAATTGCCTTAAGTACAGAAACTGATCTCTTCCTAATCTTACTTTTCTTAAATAACTTTTAAAACCTTTGATAAGTAACCCCCTTTAAAAAAAATATGGACATTTTTTCCTTTAAATGTATTTTAGTGATGCTTAGCAATTTTGGAAGCTCCTTCCTTAGGAAAAGAAAAAGAGACTACTTTCACTGTACCAAAGTACTAGAACGGTAATGTACTATTCTTCCAGAAGAAAAGGATCCAACTAATATCCCAGATCTGTGGTTCTTTCAGATCTGTATGAATCTCAAAAGTGATTTCTCTTTTGCAAAAACTACTTGTTTCTGCTATCAAATCTTTCTAAACAGCCCCATAAAAGCATGCCATTCTCCTGCTCCCTAGACACCATGGCATGCCCACAGTATTGATAAGGAGGGAACAGGATAACTGGTTAAGATTTCCATGTACACATCAGCTGAAATGGAGCTCACAAGTGGCCTAAATCAAAGAAGTCTTGCCACGACAAAGAGAAGTTAATCAATTCACTAAATATACTTTTTTATCACTTTATTCTGTATTTCTAGCTTTGTGACTTGACATTTCCACTTTTTCAATTATGTTTTATTTATTCTTTTTATCAGATCCTGCTGCAGGGGGCTCTGATGACTGGGCTTATGATCAAGGCATCAAGTACTCTTTCACTTTTGAGCTCCGAGACACTGGCTATTATGGGTTTCTTCTCCCTGAATCTCAGATAAAGCCAACCTGTGAGGAGACTTTGCTTGCTGTTAAATACATTGCCAATTATGTCCTTGATCACTTGTATTAGAATGAAGTTCTAAAAACTATTAAAGATTTATTCAAAGGCATCTTCCTCTTCATTCTTCAATAGTTTTTGTTTGTTTTTTTTTTAACTTATTGCTCTGAATCACATCCTTACTCCATCATAGGTCAATAAAAAACTTTGAGATAAATTATATATTTTATAAAGGCAACTGCTATAATTAGGGAGGGGGAATGAAAGACAATCCTTGCTGGTAAAGCATGCATGCCCGTACACTTGCCTGATCTTTTGAGATCCACATCATTAAGTACAAGTTTTCAATTACTTTTCCCTACCAACCTTGTCTCCGTATTTATTTATTTTTTATTTGGAATTACCTGGCTATATTTCAATGCTAACAACACAGTGTTTGGAGAATTTCCCTAGTGACTGGATTTGGCATAAATAAGCCAATCCTGTATACACGTATTTTGACTGTTAAAACACATTTTTAAAGGAATGGCACTCTCAGGCAATGAAATTGGATGTTGACTTCACTGGAATTGCACAGATAGAAAAAAGAACGTATACTAATTCTCTCACAAAATAGAATTGTGAAGACCGTCAGACTATTAATGTCTGACCTCCAAGTCAGCTTGCACTGTGGCAGCTACTGACTTCTTCCCATCACTAATAGGTGGGATTTCTCACTCAGGTTCCTATAATTTCTTCTGGTAAATATAGCACATACTTCTGTCTTTAATATCATGACTTCCATGTCTTTCACCATGTCTTCTGTTCTCCCTTGTCTCTGACACTCCTTCCCCTCAAGCCCTTCCTAGCTTTCTCTCTTTATCTTTCTCTCTTTTATTGTGTTCAGTACAGTAACCTTCCAAACTGAAAGTTTAATATTTTAAACTCCTGACAAACCAAAAGGTGAGAAAATACAAGGAACAGGAAGTTGAAACATTCTTCCTTTCTTCCTGAAATGATATCAAAATAATTTTGGGCTTATTAACCTAAAACTTGCTTTAAAATGCTCTACAGCTGTACAGCCTACACTCACAATCTTTTCAAAGAGCTGACCAAAACCTACCTCAGATTAAGACTGTTAGGACTTGGTTTTGGTAACCATAAAAACCCCAGATGCATTACATCTGAGTTAATATGTGCAGTTTACAAATCAGAAAGATGAATTATGCTTACAAGTAGCAGAGACAATCAGCAAATTTATTTTCCACTGTGTAATAAAGCATGATGCAATCTAAATTTTATTTAAACAGTGTGTGAAAATACCCATGTTGTTTTTTTGTTTGTTTGTTTTTAAAGTGTCCTGTGGGCCATATTCTTCCCTGATGCAGCTCAGTTAGGTCAATGTGACCATGTGCTCTAATCCAGGGGACTAGTTTAACTTTTGAGTATGGTGGTGTATTTAAAACTTGCAACAAGATGACTTTACTAAAAATAAAGGTTGAGATCTACCAGAAAAGACAGATGAAATCCATTTGCACATCTCAGTGATGAACATGGCATAGAAGACTCATGTCAAATGAAGCATTTTATAGTAAAGATGGATATGGGACACCAGACACATCCTGAGGGGAGTTCCTTGTGGGGGACTTCAACTTCTCAGACATATCCTGGAAGCACAACACAGCCCAGAGAAAGCAGTCTAGGAGGTTTCTGGAGAGCGTGGAAGATAGCCTCCTGACGCAGCTGTTTAGTGAGCCTGACAGTGGAGGTGCCCCACTAGACCTCCTCTTCACAAACAGAAGGACTGGTGGGAGATGTGCTGATCGGGAACTGTCTTGGACAGAGTGACCATGAAATAGTAGAGTTCTCTATTCTTGGCAAAGTCAGGAGGGGGACCAGTAAAACAGCTGTCTTGGACTTCTGGAGGGCTGACTTTGAACTGTTCAGGACACTGGTTGGCAGAGTCCCTTGGGAGGCAATCCTGATGGGCAGAGGAGTCCAGGAAGTCTGGGCACTCTTCAAGAAGGAAATCTTAATGGCTCAGGAGCGGTCTGTCCCCACGTGCCCAAAGACAAGCCGGCGGGGAAGAAGATTGGCCTGGCTGAACAGAGAATTGTGGCTTGAGCTTAGGAGAAAAAAGAGGTTTTATACTCTTTGGAAAAGAGGATGGGCCACTTGGGAGGACTATAAGGATGTTGTAAGGCTGTGCAGGGACAAAATTAGAAAGCCCAAAGCTCATCTGGAGCTCAATCTGGCTACTGCCATTAAAGACAACAAAAAATGTTTTTACAAATACATCAACACAAAAAGAAGGACTAAGGAGAATCTCCATCCTTTACTGGATGCGGGTGGAAACTTAGTTACAAAAGATGAGGAAAAGGCTGAGGTGCTTAATGCCTTCTTTGCCTTAGTCTTTAGCGGCAAGACCAGTTGTTCTCTAGACACCCTAAGCTGGTGGAAGGGGATGGTGAGCAGGATGTGGCCATCACAATCCACGAAGAAACGGCTGGTGACCTGCTACAGCACTTAGATGTACGCAATTCGATGGGGCCAAATGGGATCCATCCAAGCGTACTGAGAGAACTAGCAGAAGAACTGGCCAAGCCACTTTCCATCAGTTATCAGCAGTCCTGGCTATCAGGGGAGGTCCCAGTCGACTCGCAGCTAGCAAACATGACACCCATCTACAAGAAGGGACGGAGGGTAGACCCAGGGAACTATAGGTCTGTCAGTTTGACCTCAGTGCCAGGGAAGCTCATGGAGCAGATTAACTTGAGTGTCATCACGCGGCACTTACAGGGCAGCCAGGTGATCAGGCCCCGTCAGCATAGGTTTAGGAAAGGCAGGTCCTGCTTGACGAACCTGATCTCCCTCTGTGACAAAGTGACGCGCTTAGTGGATGAGGGAAAGGCTGTGGATGTGGTCTATCTTGACTTCAGTAAGGCTTTTGACACTGTTTCCAACAACATTCTCCTCAAGAAACTGGCTGCTCATGGCTTGGACCAGCGCATGCTTTATTGGGTTGAAAACTGGCTGGGTAGCTGGGCCCAAAGAGTTGTGGTGAATGGAGTCAAATCCAGATGGAGGCCAGTCACCAGTAGAGTCCCCCAGCACCTCGAGTACTGTGTTCAGTTTTGGGCCCCTCACTACAAGAAGGACATCGAGGTGCTCAAGAGAGCCCAGAGAAGGGCAACAAAGCTGGTGAGGGGCCTGGAGAACAAGTCCTACGAGGAGCGGCTGAGGGAGCTGGGATTGTTCAGCCTGGAGAAGTGGAGGCTCAGGGGCAACCTTATCGCACTCTATAGGTACCTTAAAGGAGGCTGTAGCGAGGTGGGGGTTGGTCTATTCTCCCATGTGCCTGGCAACATGGTTGTTTGAATGGTAAATTGTGCCAGGGGAGGCTTAGGTTGGATTTTAGGAAGAAGTTCTTTACTAAAATGGGTTGTTAGGCATTGGAATGGGCTGCCCAGGGAAGCTGTTCAGTCACCATCCCTGGAGGTCTTTAAAAGACGTTTAGATGTAGAGCTTTGTGATATGGTTTAGTGGAGGACTTGTTAGTGTTAGGTCAGAGGTTGGACTCAATGATCTTGGAGGTCTCTTCTAAACTAGATGATTCTGTGATCTGTTTCAGGTCTGTACTCCAGTAGTTTGCACAAGAAGCTTAAACAATTTAAGATAAAGGCTGCTTTAATGATTAAAATTATTTTTACACAGAGCAAATGGGCAGAGCATTAGAACTTATACAGCCCACTTATATAAGCATAAAGAAAATGTCCAGGTGATTTATATAAATACACTTTCATCCAAACTTTCATTGTCTTAAAGTCAACAGTAGCAAGGAAAAGTTCACAACACATACTTCCAAAATGATGTTAGCTGGGATATGTTCTTGGAATTGTCTTAAAACCCACCCTGGATCTTCCCCACCACTGAAATCTCCTAATTTGGACCCAAGGCCACTGATTGTCCTACCTGAACTCGATCTGAAGCTTATAATTAATACTAGTTTTAAAGACCAAGACTTCATAAAGCAAACAGTGCTATACACTACTATGTGTTTAAGGCTCTCACACTCACCACAGTAGCATTTCTCGCAGTATTCTCAGTCTTGGTACTTCCTGGGGCCCCACATGTTCCTACTGTCATTAGCAGGAGAACTGTAAACAGCCATAAAGAACAAGTTTGACGATAAATGATTAACTCTTCCTTTCAAGAAAAGCTGTAAAGAATTATCCTCTCCTGATCAATTGTCTATACGAGTAACGGGGGCCTGATTGGGTCAAAGTGGGTAAGAGTGATAAATAGCCCCTCTGGGCAGCTTTCTCACATAGCTGCAAAAAATGTGTTTGGCATTTATTAATGCTGTTTGGAGCTTGGCTAATATGGTCCACACTGAAGAAAGATGGAGAAAAGCCCTATGTCAAGATATGACCTGCCTGATCTCCCATCCCATCTTGAGCCATTGCTAGAAGCTCTAAACAGAGACTTTGTTGCGAGGACATTTGTTGTCGATGGAAGGAAGACAAGTGCGGTCAATATGAGTGATCAGCAAGCTCCATTTTATTGCCCAAATAGCCTAACTTTTATAGTGAACTTAACAGGGGCGGACAGTGTTTCACACAAGATTATTGGTCAAAAGCACTCAGACAAACAGTTACAAGAAAACAACCCCACCTGCAAGAAAAGAACCCCTTGTGATTAGCAGTCAGGTAAACCTTGTCCTTGAAGCCAGCTGCTGGTAACAGTATTTTTCTGAGTTCCTTAATTGGGCGATGTGGGAGTCATTGCTGTGGGAGCTTCTCACAGTTACTTTGGTAGCTTGGTTTGCTCAGCTACAGCAGGCCATGGGATTCTTACTGTCTCAGCTGCTTTATGTCTATGTGACCTATTTCAGTTAACCATTCCTCTACAAGACTTGATCTGTCCATTGGCACTCCTGCAATTACCACTATTTTTGGCAGGTCCCTAAAAAGATGCACTCAAAACAGGTCGTGAAACGCATGTTATAGAGAAAAGATTTCTCCAAGAAAATCACCAAATTCAGAGGTCTGAATGCTAAGTGTTCTCCTCTTTTGGCTCTCATCCTTGGAGGAGCACAGGACACAACATGGCACACACACTATCTTTACGTCACTTACCTTTCGGCTCCTTCCTTTTTCTCAGGCTAGTGTCTGATAGTAAACTAGCACAGAGAAGTCCTGGGGTTTTGACAAAAGATATGTGCCTTTGCACTTACATGCCTCTGAGAATCATTTCTGAAAATAAATTACATGTTGTGCTCTCTTTCACTTCCTGGAAGAGAATACAACGTCATCCCTGATATTCACAGTGTATCGGGCACCACCTCCCACCACTGTCTATAGTAGTGCTATTATTTGACTTGTTTTTTTAAAACTCTCCTATGATTTTATGTCTCACACAAGCAAAATACCAAAAAGCAGCACTTGCCATTAATTGTTTGCAGAGAAAATACAATAATAAAAGTGCATAAACTGTAGAGCACAAAACTAACTCCTCTTTAGCTTTAGGCTCTCAGATACCTCAGCCACAAGGTCAGCATAAGACTAAGCAGAGCACAGCAATAAACCACACACCATTGATTAAAGATACCAGGATGAGTTTGGCACAGAGTTCACAATTAGCAGAGGTAGCAAGGTCCAATCTAAAACAACACTTTCATTCATATTTATTTCCAGCAAAGAAACACATCCACTAGCCCCCTCCAATTAGCCCAGCAATAGCCAGATTAAACCAGTCCTCACACACACAACAGATCCATCTGTTCTTTGTCACCAATGAAACAGAACCCATATGTGAAAGCAGCACATACCAATAAAGAGACATGTCATTCAGTTTTGCAACAGAAGTGAGGGGAAGGATAATCAACGTTACCAGTAATAGCACAGGATGCAAACAGAACATACTGACCAGAGCCAAATATGTTACAAAGAGCAGGAACATAAATTATTCAGAATACCAATATTTTTTTTGGCTACTTTTAACTAAGTGCTAACAATCAACCAGGGATTATCCTGACTAAAATTGTATTGTTTTGGAAAACATCACAGGCCTTTTGCTGGTTACAAAGTGAATTGCTGATGCTCTGCACCATTCATTTCTAGGAAGATTGCAGGCAACCAAACACCGTTACAAATGCAGGTGATGGGCAGGTCACTGCACCCAGCAGCTCCAATGGTGTCAGGGTCACCCCAGCTAACTTAAAAAGTGTGACTACAAGGCAGAACATGGCACCCATTTGTTAGCTCTGAGCTTCACAAAGCCATGTCACAGCAAGGCAGTGCTAAGATTTCCATGCTCTTTCCAGCACTCACTAGCAACTCTGGTCAAATTACAGAGATGTATAAAAAGAATAGCAATCACACATGTTATACCATATATAACCTATGCAGCTTGGAACATAAAACTAAGAATACACGGAGAAATTTAAGCTGAGAAGACATGCTGCTAGCACGTAAGCTGTTAAAACAGAGACAAGAAAAAAAACAGCAGAAGCAACAAGTCACAATGCTTCAAATTTCAGCACTGCTTTCAAAAAACATAGAAAAGCCACGAGCAAAACTGATGGATAATATATTTTTGTAGATGTCATTAGAGTTCCTCAGAAGCAATTCCTCAGTTTTGAAGTGGTTCTTACAAATAAACAGGCGAAAGACGGGATAAGAAATGAAAATGCATTACATGGGTGATGGAGGTACATTTTGTCATTTTTTAACAGCAAATTTTTTTCAATAACCCTAAACAAAACTTTCCAGTGTTCTCCAGCCTGAGTCTTTTTCTTGTTTTCTTAAAACCAAATAAGTCTGTACAGAAACAGTGAATATTCTACCAATGTAAAAATATAAATAGAACCAACCTCTCAAACAATCCGTGGTTTCAACTTTTCTTTCACTGTACATTTTAGGCTGAGTCTTTACTGTGAACACTAAGTCCACACTGCAATTTTGTAGCATCTAAGAATATTTTTAACCATAATTATGTTTATGACAAAAAGTCATGAAAAAAAAAAAAAAGAAAAAAAAAAAAAAAAGATGATTAACTATTCAGCCCTCATATACCCCTTACTAAAGGCAGAGGGACTGGGGCATTTGTCACAAGAGACAAGGCTGAGAGGTCTGGGACTGTTCTGCCTCGAGAAGGAAAGGTTCAGGGGGATCTCATCAAAATGTATACATACCTGAAGGGAGAGTGCAGAGAGGATGCAGGATGTTGACCTGATGCAGGTCAACTAAGGATTGAGATGAACACCTTCTAATTGATTTATATTGCTCCTTTGAATAGATAACAAGAAAAGGAGCATGCTGTTTTCTTGGTTAAGAAACACATCAAAAAGTTGCATCTTTCTCATATAAAGCTATTGTTTTAGGCAAATGCATTCAGTCAATTAATTTCAGTGCTCCAAAACTCAAAAGGGACTAAGAACTGATGAAGTGTTTTGAAGACAATGTACTCTCCATGTGCCAGCTCTCATAGCAGTGATATCAGATATCAGACTGCTCGTGGAGGAAATGCCCCAGTATAGATCACAGCTGCAAAGGCCTGACAAAAACAGCATTATACAAATTCTTGATTCTTTAACATACAAAGCAGGTAACTGCATACAAAACCAAATGAAGTACAGTAAATCCAGACAGTTTTGTCAGAGTTAAACATGCTTCCAGGGCTGGTATCGCCCAGTTTGCTCAAAGTTCTCTAACAGCTACTGACACACAGCGGTAATTCAGAGAATTAAACTTGTTCTTAATGATTTAGACACAACAGCCTCAAGATCTCTGGTAGAAATTAAAACTGTGCTTGCAGTTCAGCCCATTCTGAACATTGCTTTGCTGACATATGGCCTCAGCATGCTTCCTGTCACTTTGAATTTTTCTAAGGACAGATGTGGCCCAGTGAAGCAGGTTGCCTCTGTGCTCCCCACTGCACTCCTAACAGCTGCATTACAGCTGCATGCACAGTCTTTTACAATAAGAGGAGAGGAAAGTGTTGCTCTGGAGAGTGGGGTTGCATCCCCAGGAAATAGGAAAATATATTCTGAGATAGTAAAATATTTCAAATTATATAAAAATTTTCCTTCAAATCTATTTTAAACAAAGCACTTCAGCTTCTTGCCATACATGAAAGCATTTTAATTTCTGCATTTAACAGAAGGCCTAAGATGCTTAACTCCAGACCTCCTCAAAGAAAGCATGAATCATGTTGCTTTAATACAAAAATCAACTCCCAGTTTCCTGAGTTCATGAGGAAAAATAAAATATTCATTTTTCTCTTTAATACATTGATAAAATAAACCATAAGAATAACAATAAAGACTGCAAGGAAGAAAAAGAAGATTCATTCAGGAGGAATGGCTGTCATCCTGCAGATCCCTATGTTGCTATGACATGGATCAGACCACAGAACACAGCTCAACATCACAGTGATCTTGTGTCCAGAAGTGATAGAGCTCAGAGAATCAGCGTTCCTACCACAGCCAATCCATAATCTAATTAACCTGCTAGAACAATCAAGAAATGCTAGAAAATTTTAAAAATGACAAACAAAATTGAAAGGCAAACATTGTGATGCAACACTGGCATCTTTGTTAACATATAAATTGCACTTTGTTAACATATAATTGCACTTATGAACATGGCCCCTTCTCCACCATTGCAAATGCTAAACACTCTCAGATTATGAGACCATAAATACAGCAGTAGATGCAAATAGCCTGTTCGTCAATGATATTACCATGCCCCTGTTTAGTGTATAAATATAATAACTTCACGTATATGAAGTTTAAGAAATTCAAGTGTTCAAAGGATGCATTAGGAATGTTCTAATGGCCAGGTTTATAGTACCTTCAAATCCAGAATCTGAGATTCTCTCCTCTTAAAAAAAAATATAAAAAAAAATCACTCACAAACAACAGCTGATGTTCTGTTCAGCCACTTTCTAGAATGCATAGTGATGCCACCAAGGTCAGTGAAGTCACCCTTCATCCATTCTGGGGTAAGCAAAAGGAGAAGCAGGTTCTCCTTGGGGTACGTTCAGCTAAGGAGTTCAGGCCTACCAAAATCAACAGCAACTCCATTCAAAAACGAAGTTGTGAATACTGGAAAAAACACTGCATGTTTTTTTTATCTTATTTTCACATAGCTTCTGATAATTTTTCAGTGTTTTAATGTCACCAGAAATTGATTTTGAAAGGTATAATTTTATATTGACTTGTAGAAAACTATTCTTACATTTTTCTCCTACAAATGGAAATGCTGTTCATGACCCAAAGGCTTTCTGTAAGGTTCATAAATAGCACTTTTCCTTTTCAAATGGAATTAGAATTCCTAATGACACAGATGATTTATACTTTCCCTTTTTTAATATGTATCTTTGAATCATATCTGAAAAGCAATGATACAGCCTTCATAGAAGTGGAATACATATTCCTCCATTTAAAAGGAAATCTGAATGGAGAATGCTTCAATTCTAGCTTTTGTCACCGATATTTCATTGTGGTTTCAGTCTCTCATCTCTCTATTTATGTTATACTGTCACAGTCAACAGTTGTGGCAACACACTCAGCAATAAAAATGTTTAGATACAATGAAGAATAAATGTATATATATATATTGTTCTTAGCACAAACTGAATTTGTACGACACTTTAAAATTAGAATATCCATTGCACCTAAGAACTTAAAAAACATTGTTTTTGATAAAAGCCCTATACTTGACTTCTTGGTTTAGACCTCTGTGCATTTTGCTTTTTTGTTTGTTTTGTTGTTTTTTAAGTGTACTAAAATATTTAGTCAAAATTATTAAGAACTAAAGTATCAAGAACTGAAAGATTGCAGTACCCTCACATTAACTTCAACCCAAACTAAAATCTGCATGGCTGTATCAGTATACCCATAGAATATACTAATTTTTCCTAGACTTAAAAGCTGTTAAAAAAACCTCTTCCTGAACAGACCAGGTGCCAGCCATAGCCATTAAAAAGGAAAAGCACTGTGCCTTCTGTGGTGTGCACTGCTCGTGGAGCACTGTCATCTACAAACTACTTGGCTCAATCAGGAAGGCGATTCACAGAGAAACAGAACCACTCACTCACGTACATCAAAGTGATTTTGTTTTCTAACAGGGAATGAACTAATCTTAAACAATTCAGTCCCAGACGAGTTTTAGTTCAATTAAATATGTGTAGGGAAAAATGCATGATCAAACAGAATCAGCATTGCATCCAGAGACTGCTGAGGGATGCCATGTATTTATTCAGACAACAGGGCCTCTTTTAATCTTTCATTAACTTTGCCTTGGTGACCATTTTATGTCTAGAGTCTGAGATATTGGATTAGCACAAAACAGCTGGAATCTCCCTCACTTTTCACATCCTGCCAGCCTCCTGCATTCTTTTGAAGCAAGGCCTTTCTCTGCCAGCCTCTGTACATTGACTAATACTTGTTGGCCCTCACAGCCCTGGATTCTGAGAATACTGTCCTGCAACTGATTTTGGACACTTACCCTGATGGATGTTGAATCTCTCCTACCAAAAAGATGTGATTACTTTTTGTGAAGTTGTTTTGCTCAGTGTCTCTGACTCACTTTGAGAAATAGCTCAGGAGTCAATACTGCTCCCACACACTCTTGACAGAGTTCCCCTGGCATGTTAGCTGCAGCCATTTCTTATAAAACTATTTAAGGCTGAAAGAACTACTTGAACATCTGGTTTACTTTCTCACTCTCCAGTATCTGTAGCCCAAAGACGCATTCCCTTAAGTGCTACTAAGCACTCACCTTGGGCTGTTCATAGCATGCCTTACCCTGGCTGTGTCAAGTAAGAGCATCACCAAAGCCGTTCAAAAGGAGAAATGAAAGACGCAATTAATTTACATGGAGTACCTTTGGCATTATGCTTACCCAAAATATTCTTAGGTTTCTCACAGACATTCATTTGGTCATAAATTTAAAGAAAAGAGATCACTCATCTGCCTGCAGTAATTTTAAAATAATCCATGTTAATGTTTATTTAGTCCGTATTATCCCTCTAACATTGCTCTTGATTCTTGAAAAAGACTATCTCGTGGAAGACATGCTAGACCAAAAGAGGTCAGGGCAAGTACACACACCAGTTAATGCATGTACATGCTAATGCATGTACTTTCTTAATCTATTTATTCATCTTTTAGGATATTCACCATACATCAACAGGCAGAGGTGGCCCATGCAATAAAACTCTCTGTTTTTGTCAGTATGTGACTCTGCAGTCACATACATATGAACATACAAAGCAACTGCTTCTATCCCAAAAAGATTTTAGGACATTAGTCAAACTTACAGAGGTTTAAATGAGTTTGTAGGAGAGCAAAATTTGCCTGTGTGGCAAATTTGCAGCTCCAGATGTCCAAGCATGAGCACAAATGAAAGCACACAAACATCTGCACACAGGTAAACCGATTTCCAGAAAAGGATCCAAGAAAGGAACTGGTTAGATAATAATTGTGTGACAAAGAGGCTGTGCTCAATGAGTTCTAGGTCCAGATAAGGGCCATCTTACATATACACAAGAAAAAATTATGGACATAAAGATAAGATATATCTTAAACAGCTTTCCTGTTATTAATAGCTGCACAAGTTCTAAAACATGACTGAAGTCTGTCCGATACTTACCAAAGGAAAAGCTATCAAGGACAGGTAGGTGATACACATCCTGTTCCCAGATCAACAATAGAACTCCTGCTGCCTTCAGGAAGCCAGAAACTGAACCATGATCACTAGAACACCTAAGGCAGAAGCAAACTAAAGCAAACTAAAAAGCATTTTTAGAAGCATGCTAAAAAAATAAATAAATACATAAATAAATTGACATATTTCTATGCCCCCATTGCATGTGTTGACAGACAGAACAAGCAGGGAACATTTTCCTAAAAAAGGAAACGTTGTTTTATCCATCTGTTCCTCCTAGCTCTTTAGTGTACAGCTCTCAGGCTTTGGTAACAAGCAGAACAGCCTTATGATGCTTTAGGTTTATTTATATTCATGAGAATAGTTTTCTATTGCAGTTTGGAGTTACGCTGACCTCATTCAATACTCTCAGATAAAATCCATGAATATTCCTGAGAATCCAGTACTTTTATCAACAAGGAGAGCCATGCTGATTACTTAGATATTAAACACAAAAGATCATACAAACTAAACCCACCATTCTTTTCCGAGATCACTCTGTAATCACGAAGAGGAGTCTTTTCACTTTTTAATATTTATGTTGGTAAAGTGTCGCCCTCCCAACCAGACATGCAGAACCCTTCTTCAGTTCTACAGTGCTCACTGGTATGAGGCATACTACACCTCAGCAATAAGGCACTTTTACCTCTGTTACTTTGGGGTATTTTAGAAGATCACTAAATCAGTCACCAGTCTCTCTTGTTTTGGAGAGAGTCCCAACATGAAAAAGAATTTATTCAAGAGAAGATATTGCATTAGCTGTATGCTGAAATGATGTGCTTTCAGAACACGTCGTTCCAGAACAACCACTCAACTTAGCTGACTGCCAAGGACTCAGAGCATCTTGGAGCGAGACACAGCTTCTCATGACATCTTGTGGCAGCACGACAAGCTGACAGGGTTTTTGGTTTGTTTTCATAAAAAGCAATTTAAAATGTTGCAAAACAGTGGTATTACAGAAAATCAAACACACAACAAAAACCACCAATTTATAATTAAATTAAGGTGAACAGAGTGGCAAAATTCACTTATTTGAGAAAAATTTCCCATACAGAAAGCATAACAACACGAAGCACAAAAAAATAGGATTGTTATTTTAAACTAATAAAAGAAAGTCAGAAAACTGACACGAGTTCATGCAATTCAAGCTACATGTGGGTGACAGATCTAAAGACAAGTATGTCTTTCTAACCCCTAATACATTCTTACCTATTATAAGTACAATATCAGTATCTCCTTCTTAAATTGTTGGCTTGCAATGTCCAGAAACTTAGCTACAAATGACTCCATCAGGCTAAATTATGTTGATATTTATGCTACATGTAATTGGAGAAATAACAAAATAGCATTTTTTTTCCATTTGTTTTTAAAATTGTGCTGAGGAAGAAGCATCTTTTAATCATAGCTGAAATGAATTGGGGATCCTTATCGAAAAATACTGATCCCACGGGAATCAATAAATGACCCTCCCTAAAAAAAAAAAAAATAAAAATAAAAATAAAAATAAAATAGAAAAGTCAGAGATACCTCTAACTTAAATAAAATTAAAACCAACAAAGTAACTTAAGATATAGTCTTATATCTGAAAACACGCTCATTCACAAGGCACTGAAGGCGATTTTCCTAGTCACTGACTAATGTTTAACTCACACCGTTTCTCGACTGAAGTTATTTCAGTTTCTTACTATGCAACTTGACTTCTGAAATCCTGATTCAGCCCTTCATCCAGGCTCTGAGAAAGTGGTAGATATTCCTGCAAGGGCAGAAGCAACTGGCTTTGTCTGGACTTTCTTGGAAGGGAACAGAATAAAATACAAGCAGGTTTCAGGCAAGCAACGGAGAATGAAGAGAAAGCTTCTGGGAGTCTGTCTGAGGAACATTCAACCAGAAATGCTGCTCTTTCTGAACAGTCAAGGGGATTTCAAAAGCACCTGTCTGCTCTGGTACACTCAAGGGAGTGAAACCATTAACATAGGACTAACTCGTATTTGGCTTCCACACATGAAGAACAAAATCTACATTCAGTTGTGCACTTTTAGGTTACTGATTCTGCCAAATTTAGCCACCACACAAAAGGTGAAATGAACTATGACTCTCCAAGCTGCAGAGGGAGGGATACATGTGAAAAGCCACTCCATGGTTTTTTGTTTACATTGAGTACTGTGAACTGTCAGCAGCCACTGGAAATTCAGGCTGAGGTGCTTCAGGGATGGAAGTGAAAGGAGAGCAGTGTAAATATATACTCAACTCAACCGATCCCAGCCTATATAGCAGTATGTCAGTACTATCAGATGCAGTACTATATATGCCTGCAACTACTTTGGAAGGTACTAAAATGAAGCACGTAATGCCAGTCCTGTGTGAAGAGAATTCAGTTTGCTAGAACTTTATTTCATTTTTAAGACATTTATTTTGTAAAAATAGGTTAAAAGAACTGAGCCTGCAAGCATTGCTCATCTTTCCAAATCATGTGTGAGAACTGTACTGCACATATTTCTTGGTCTCCTTACACTCATGTTACCACGTCATGAAATACATTTGTGCAGTTAGGAAAGACAGTTTTGTAGGCAGAAGATCAAGAGGTTCAACTCCTCAACCAGCATAGGCTTCTCTAACACTCTGCGTAACTCCTCTTATACCTTAGATCAAAAAAGTATGTAACATAAAGGACACTTTCCAAGAAAGATACTCTAAAGACATTAAAGTCTGCAAAGTGCTCAAAGGACTATTCTAACTCCATATAAGCAAATTTGACATTAAGACCCTGTCTGGTACCTTGACAATCTACATACATTTACCTTATGTTTAGTACAGAACTTTATTTCATAACATGCTAGAGACTGAAAAACAGATTTATGGCACACATGAATTTGCTGGAACACAGTTATAGCTAGTAAGTAGGAGGTTGTAAAACTTGGATTGGGAATCTAATAGTCAAACATCCCTTTAATATCACAGAAGTGCTTTTTGCAAAATTTTAGGAGGTTGCTAGGGGAGAAGAAAAGTCACTGAAGTTATTCCTTATAAATTCCACACTGGTTGCAGCCTTTCAGATGTACCAAACTAGAAAATGTACTACTGCATATTAAATAATTAACAAATATACACACCAAAATCCGTAGAAGTGAGTCATATCACAAACCACAGATCAGGAAGTCCTCTCTTCCTCCAGTACCAAATCCCACAGTCCTTACATGGACATCAACTGGCATAAAAACCTATTGAACGTAATTGTTGGGGAAGATACAAACCCTGCACATCTCATTCAAGGGTTATGGGTGTGGGAACGAGGTGACTGAGCTGTCTTGATTGAACCCTTCTGAACAGGTCTGTTGAACAGGGGAGTGGAATTTTGTGGCTGAAGTTAGAGAGGTAAGTAGGCATCTGCTTTCCAGGACACCACACCATGCTGGACCAATAATGTTCTACAGGAAGTAAGACCAGCTTGAAGCAATCACAACTTCTCCATTTTGTGTTGAATATAATATGGCAAAACACATTATAATAAAGTACAACTGCGTTGTTTTTTTTCAGAGAAACAGCAATGGGATACAGTCCTGATCTTTAATTGCTCCCACTCTGAAAGAAGGTTTACAGATTAAAATTAGTGGGGCTTTTTGTCCACTTTTACAACACAAAAGAAAGCAAAATCATAAGACAGTACCACACGCAGCATGCTGTGCAAAACAGCTTTCAGCAGTTGTGTGCTGTCAGAAAATAAGCACATACTAATTTTGTAGTCGCTAGAGGGAGCCATCTGGCATTTTTCTTCTGCTGCTCGTCAAATGTTCGAAATTCAAAATTCATGGTTCTGCTACGGGAAAGATTTGTGTCAGATCCAAACATACCAATTAGTAAATGCTGCAAAGAAGAGTTCGGATACGCAATTCTCCCTCTGTCTCCCAGTCTTTAGCTAGAAGCTAAAATAATTTTGGAGAACATTATCTCACTTAGGTAAAGTGTATCTTTGTCTTTGAAAGTAGGGTGGGAAGCAGGGTGGCAGAAAGATCATCTTCATAAACTGTGGAACGCATATACAAGAACAAGTTTCTCCTTCTTTCAGGATGAGGTTTAAGAAGGAGTTCAGCAAACTGTCTTCTTCCTGTAACCGTGTTCAACTTACAGGGACGCAACACATCCTCACAACCTTTGAGGTAGAAACATTGAGTGCAGGAAGTTACACACCCTTAATATACAAATGCTACAGTTATGGAATCTCCTGACCTAGATCATTCACTGAGAAATTAGAACGAAACATAATAGACTTTGCCCAATCCTTAACTATAAGGTGCTACAGAAAATAAAATGTAACTGGATGGAACGTTAAGTAGGAACTGCCAGAAGACAGACATGTAAATCAACCTTCAGTGAGTCTTCACAACAAAGAAGAGGCCAAAGACATCCCTATCTTAATTTTTAACAATCCCCTCTTTCATTAAGGTGTCTAAGCTTCCACTCCTAGTCTCAGATGCTGTATTACTTTATGGATACACTTCCATGAACATACCTAGTTATGATGAACAAGTATTTAGAAAAGCTAATATAGGTTACATTTCTGTGAAAGTGCATATCATCAGAGTGAACTATCTTCTCAAAAAAAATAAATAAATAAAATAAAAAAGGAGAGAGAGTCTGCACTTCCAAAAGAGAACCTAATCACAATGAATTTTCATGTTAGAAAACTAACCAAGCCCTGCACTGAAGTTTTACAACTTCAGTTATACAACACTAGCTTCAGCAGAGCCATGCCTGATTTGTATTGGGGAATGCAAAAATCAAACCAGGTTCAAGTGTTTTCCTCTATATTCTCTTTTGAGATAAATCTAAGACTTTAAATGGTATGTCCATGTGCTCTTAAATCCCATTGTTCAATACCTCTCCAAATAGAAAACCTCACATTAAAACTTTTTACTTCCATATTAAAAGAATCTGAAAGCCTCATACTACTAATAAAAAGCAATATAAAATCATTCTAACTCATTATAACCTTCCCCCACCATCTCATTAGAAACAGGTCAGGAATAAATCAAGTCACTTCCAGCCACCTGGCTTCCCATTGACCAGGCAAAACAAGAGAGAATCAGGATCCCCTAATGAAGACAGGCTTTAGCTTTTCTTGTAAGGACTGCAGTCAAATGTCAGAAGTTCTAAGCTCTTTCTAAATGTTATTCAGTACAACGTAGACGGATACGTAACAGAGCTGCTGCTCCAAACAGAACACACAGAGCACAGCCCCTTCAAGCATGCTGTCTAGTCACAGCGGAATAGTACTGTTACTGTACTCAGTAAGCCAGCCAGAAGTATAGAGAGGATGTTTTTATTAGACACCACCGAAATCCTGAAGGATATTGCTTGATCTAAACAAATTTGATTAAAACAAGAATTTGTCTTTTCTTATGGTATCACATACATTGGTTTCTTTCTAGAGACTTACTCATGGTTTTTCATTTGTTAAGCTCTACAGTTTTTGAGATTATTGTTACATTTTTTTTTGTTTTTGTTTTGTTGTGTTTTTGTTACAATTTTTGAGATTATTGTTACAATAATAACAGATGTGAACTTTTTTTTTTTTTTTTTTTTTAAGACTTACCTCACATTGCTTGTCACCACATCGAACATTGACATTAAACACAGCACCACCTAAAACTGAACAGGTGCATATCAGCCCTTGCCTACTGGTATGCTTTATTCTATTAAGCTCATATATCTCAAAAGCAGATCCTCTCAGGAAGGTAACATTGCTCGTTTGCATTCTGTGGTGCTTGGTGAATCACTGCAGAGTAAGGTTCATTTTCTTTTTTTTTTTTTTTTTCTTTTTTTAATTTATTTTTCATATACATTTCAATACTATTAACTCATTTCTGTTCTGTAACCCAAAAAATACCAGAATGAAGAGCATTAAGCAAACATCTTCACTTAAGAACAGAACAAGACTTAAAAACCCAGTCAAAGGGAAGGAATATTCCCTCTCCATCTTAAAAGATAGTAGAACGATGGTTGTGGGCAAGAGTCTGGATATAGCTCATTTCTTTCACTGACTCCATTTTAAGAAATAACAATCCACTTTAGTGTTGCAGCTTTATTTGAAAGTGACTTAAGAGTTTTGTTAACACCAATTTTTATACAAAATTGATACAGTGAAAAACAAACTTCAGAGGTTTCCTAGGGCAGATTACAGGCTGTAAACTCATCATCAAATGCAATATATAGAAAAAAAAAATAAAAAAAATCTGTTCAGTTGTTCAGTCACGTTTACAGACCTGCATCGAGTAATTCTGAAAATCTGGTTTTACTCTTTGCCATCTAGTTTTACTACTGCACAAAAAGCGCCCACCCAAAGCTTCACTTATTAAGAAAGGAGTCTTACTACCATTCTACCTCACTGCATTTCCAATTTATAGTCACAGTTTTGACAAACTGTAAAATAGAAATACATTAATATTTCCAACAATATGTTAAATTAGTAACGGTCAAATTTTACATACCTGATATTTTAAAGGAGTTTAAGAAGCTATGGACAACAAGACACTCGGACAAAACGTTATGTATTACAGTTTCCAAAGAACTCAGAAGTCCATTAACAACAAAACAAAAAAATCCCAAACTCTGTAACAGTTTCTTTCTAACCCTACCATTTCAGCAGTTCAATTTCACACCTGCTGGGATCTAATTTTTTTTCTATGTCTACAGTACAATATCCCATCACATGTACTGGCAGTATTAGTAAGATCCAGAAAATTAAAAAAAAATATAAAAAAATTTAGAGTCCTGCAATTCTTTTACCAGTCTTACCACATGCTTGGAATAATGTAAGGCTCCTCACAAAATTAATCATTTTTTGTTTGTTTGTTTAACTTTTATTCTTACCTTTATCTGCAATTGGCTTTCTCAAATAGAAAATCTATTTTGAGGACAAACTTTCTCATTATACATACAGTTCCCCAAACACCCCATTTTGACCAGGGCAGGGAGAGAGCAGGGATGGGGTAATCTGTAAAAGCTTGGTTCCATGTCACCCTTGTAGTCACAGGAAAGATACTGTTCCTCAAATAGTAGGCTGTAGAGAGCTACCAGACAAGAGCAAAATAGTACTACTCCAACTACGAAAATAACTGGTAGTGTAATTCTTGCACTTGCTATTCCCTGTATCCCATGAAGCAAAACGGTTCTGAATCATGCCATGTCACGCAATCACATTATTCTTTGTAGAAGACTGAAAGGATCTGTTTTCTCCTACCTGTTAGGCTTGCTTCTCACTTTATGATTATTGGGCTCAATCTGAATTGCTTTGTTGTGGCCCTTCAAGTATATGTGCTAACTCCACAAAGGAGCAGCATCAGTGTAAAAGGCTACTAATCAGTAACTCCAGAAAATCTGCAACTTTAAGTATTTCCTGGAAATTGGAACTTCACTTCCTGTTCATGTTCTGCCTTTTCCTCTCATCTCTGAAACACACATAAATCCTCCTTTATGACCCCTCTCCACCCTGTGATACTAATGTAAACAAAATCCAGTGATAGAATAATCAAGTTTTTGCCAGGGAAAAAGAAAAGCACCATACTGTTAAACCTTTGTTTCTTCTGAAAGAGTTACAGCAACTTCCAAAGACCAAAGTCTCATGCATAATATTGCTCAAAACTTTGCTCCCAGGTCCTTTGTATTAATGTACTCTGCAATGTTTTGAATCCTGGTATTAAAATGGAAGAGATACTGAACATTCCATGCGATTACAGGAACACTGAATATACCTGTGAAATTCTATTTATGTTAAAGCTGTGTGCAACAGACCTACTTTGTGCCTCGTGACATTTACAATGCAGATTTAGTTCTACTGCGAGGCTGATGAGTCATTTACTGTTCATTGGCATTGAACAGTTTTGCCATAGCCACCTCTTCCAGCATCATAGTCTTGTCGATATTCATCTCGGACCTTACAAAGGAGAACAAAAAAAAAAAAAAAAAAGTCTGTGAAAGATATAAAGAAAAATATTTTCTCAAAAACTATTGCACCATAAGACTATCTATTTCTCAAGAACTATTACACCATCAGACTACACAGTCAAACTAGAGACCACTGTATCTAAGTGTCCACAAGAAGTTGACAAGACAAAAGAGAATGCAAAGTGTGTCATGAAGAAGCCCACAATACCACATACACAAATTTCCTTTTTAAAGGAATTGGGCATTATTAATCAAGACAGCCAAAGTGAAGGTGGCTAGTCTCATTTTTTCATCAATAAAAGCATCTGCTACCTGCTCAACTGTAGGTAAGCTAAGTGCCATCCTTTGTGTTCTTGACAGTCTCACATTTTCTGAGCTTCATTACCCGGGACAGCCAACAAGTTTCTAAAAGTACTTTCAGTGAAATAAATACATGAAAAACGTTACATGTTCTTAGTGGATATCATCACCACAGACAAAATGTCTTCAGAATTAATGCATATTACTATCTTTAACAACAAGCCTGAAGTTGCTGTTTCTTAAGTCGTTCTGAGTGCGTTAATTCAAATAGCAATTATTCGGCAAAGTCACCAGTCCTTTAAAAACTGGACTGTACAACAACCTACCTGGCCCCCCGATCTTCCACGACCATACTGTCTACCCTCCTTAAAACCTGCATCCCAGTCTGTCCTTATGATCCTGTCATCAAGTCTGGTTCCATTAATGTACCGCATTGCATTTTCAGCATCTCCTCTTGCATAGTATCTTATAAATAAGTTAAAGGAAAAAAAAACAGGCTTCTAATAATTTCTGCATGTGGAAGGAAAAAATATATCCCATGAGCTGCAAAACCAAGTATTTGTTTGAATCAGGTTCCTGCTCAGATATTTTTAAAGGTGCCTGCCATTACGAAGCTACAGGGGCTAAGAAAACTAACATTAAATCAGAGTAACGTGCAGGAATGTACATGTCAGAAGTACATACATTGGGTCAAGTTGTGGAGCCACACTCTCCCTCAGAAGCACCAAGGTATGTTACCAAACAAAGAAAGAGAAGCCCCACATGTGTTCCTGTCACATCCAACTGCCATCACCTCAGCATAACAGAGTGATCCTCAGCAACACTTTGGGCCAAAGCCAATGCATCAATCATGCAATGCACCAACAAAAACCCTCAGACACGTACTTACGCTTACAGGAACCCACCTTCCCTTGGGCACCAAGGGCAGGTTCGTCCTTCAGAGCTGGACTGGCTGCAGGAGCCCGGGCTGAAGCACCAGGCTGAAAGCGGCCTAAGGGCCCTTGCCTTCCACCCACTATGCTGCCCAGAATCATAGACAGGGTTGGAAAGAACCTCAGAGCCCATCTAACTCCAATACCCTGCCATGGACAGGGATACCACCCACTAGATCAGGCTGGCAAGGCCCCATCCAGCCTGGCCTCGAGCACCTCCAGGGATGGGGCACCCACATGAGGGCGCCTCAATCACTTTGTGCTCAGCAGCTCCCCCACAGGGCCCCCCAGCACAAGGATACTCCACGAAGCAGAACCCGCAAGCGGTTTTCTTCACTTTGTCCAGCCCCATGATGATCTTCTTGATGTCGCCACTCTTGCCAAACAGCTCATGGATCTGTTCTTCGGTGGTGTAGAAGGACAGGTTCCCCACGTACAGTGTGCAGCTCTTCCGCAGCAGCCGCTCCTGGTCATAACGGGTTCCCTGCAGGACGGTCGCCAAGTCAGCCCATCTCCTAGGTACGGCCGCCAGGTCGGCCCATCTCCCGACCACCCCCGTCACTCCGCCTCCAGGTCAACCCGTAAGCCAGCCACCCAACCGCCAGGTCACGCCGCCACGCCGTCGCCCGGCCGCCAGGTGACCCCGCGCCCCGGCCCCGCTCCCGCTCCTGCCGCCCACCCGGAAGTGCTGGTCGCGGTACTGGCTGAGGTCCACGTAGGAGTCACTACGCAAGATGCTGAGGCTGCCCCCCGAGCACATGCTGCCAGCGGCGGGGCGCGTCGCGGCTCTCGCGAGACCCGCGCCCGCCGGGGCGGGGACGGAGGCGAGGGGGCGGAGACTCTCGCGAGAGCGCTTAGTGCCGGGGCGGGCGCGGCGGGAGGATGGTGTTGCGGCGGCTGCTGCTGGCGTTGCTGAGCGACCCGCGGCTCGTGCAGAAGCTCTCCGAGGCGCCGCCCATCCGCGCCGCTGCCCGCCTCACCGCTAGCGCTCTCAGCCGCGGCCAGCTGGGCGCCCGCCGCGCCGCGCGGGAGCTGGGCCCCGGCCTCGCCCGCCTGAGGGATGCCTTCCTGCGGCCGCCCGGCGGATGGCCAGGGGCGCCCGGCAGCGGGAGGGGCCGCGGCGGCCGGCCCGGGGCCGAGCCCTGAGCGGCGGCACGAGGAGGAGGTGGAGGTGAAGGTGGAGGAGGAGGAGGAGGAGGAGGAGGAGGGCCGCCGGCGGGACAGAGGAGGAGTTGGAGGAGGAGGAGGAGGAGGAGGAGGAGGAGGAGGAGAGGACCGCCACTGCCGGACAGGAGGAGCGTGACGAGGCGAAGCTGCTGCCATGGACTTACTTCAGCGCCGGCCCGCACTCTCCGCAGGACACGACAACACGCAGAGGACGGACTCAGCGTTAAACATCAACCAAGATACTGTCAGCATTGCCACTTTAAGTGCTTGATTAAGAAACTTGAAATAAAACCACATTTCGCACCGGAATTCCGTTAATAATTCCTGTCTGTACAACAGTAATGTTCTACATTTGTATGGCAACTTCAATACAAAAAGCTCCGAGAGTGCTTGATGATGAGGATGGTGGTGATGGATAGGATAATGCCCTGCTTTACAGGTGGGTGCAGGAGTTTGGTAGCTTTCCGAAAGGCACACCTTAAGACAATGGTAGCAAAAAGGGTTTAGGGGAAAAAAAAAAAAAGCCAAATACTGCTCTCCTAACTATAAATAAAGAAAAAAAAATTATTCATCTTACATAACACACAGGGCTGCTTTACTGTCATCGTTGTTTCTAACACTGTCCATGAGACTAAAATTGCCATCCCACACTGTGTTTTACTATGCACAGCTGCCTAGATGCTTAGTTAACTTGGGAGGGAGGTTTCCAGTCTTGCTCCAGGTGAAAGAACCTTGCAAACCAGATGAGATGCACGGTTTCCTGCACTGCTGGTAAAATTAAACTTCCTGCCAACAAAGACTTAGGTGTGCAAGGATGGAAAACCTGTATCTGTAGTATAAGTGATAAAAGTAGCAGGTGAGACAAAAGCAGTGTAATGTCATTCTGAATTAGTGTTTGTAGCCCAGAGTCTCTTCCTGGCTCCATCTCAGGTTACCTGTGTAGCAGTGGAAGTGTCAGGTTATGGAATTGGTGCTTCATCAACTCTGAACAGTTTCAAGATCTACCCTGCTTATACAGCCAGAGATTGTAAATTTCAAAATAATTTTCAACTTTTAAAGAAAGCTGTTTAAAAACACCTCAAAACAGTAAATGGGATGTGGAATACAAGCTGTGGCACAATACTGTTGTCCCAGTATAAAAGAGCAAAGAGGAAATGAACTTGGAAAATACAGCTGGTAAGTGTCATGATGCTTTTGTAACTTCTTCACTACTGGATGAGACATCAGTACAAACACACATGCAACCCCTCCCCCTACCTCACCAAAAAACACACACCTTCACTATGCAGGCCCGTCAGTAATGAGGGATAAAGGATATTACAGTGAACACGTAGGGGAGGCTTTTAACACAATATGCTTTATGAGAGAGATGTTCCTTAAAAATCTAGACTGAATATTTAATTTGGAAGATCCTGATTTAATTTGGCAAATCCTTCATGTGGATTTTTCTTAGCCTCCCTTTAGACTCTGGTATCAACCATTCTTGTCTCTGTTGAAAAACTGGAAAATAAGGTCTTATGTAAAGTTATATGGATGAAGAACTGCAAAAAGCTTTACTGCCATTATAAGCAGAAAGAATTAGTGTCAGATTCAGTTCATAGAGAGAGGTGTTACAAATGTACTGAACTAGTACCTCCCTCCAAGTCAGGATGTTTCTGCATTTGAAGTTCTAAATGTTCTGAAATAAAATGTTTAGTCATGCTACAGTATCCTACTTTAAAATGAAACTGGTCTCAACTAGGGCACCAGGGCTGTGATCCATCATTCCAATTAAGCTGGGAGCTGATCCTGAAAGGTGAGGGGGCATAGGGAATGTGACTCCTCCCTGGTAACCTGCACGCACTCCTGCAACAGAACTGGTGCCCCTCTAACCTTGCCATCAACCAGTTCAGAGATCTGTCTGGTCAAATGCATAAAAGGAATTGGGCCCCTCCAAGGTGCCAGTTTTCTGTCTGCACAGCTCCTTGAATCAAGCATTGCCGGGCACAGAGCCACCTGAGAGCAATGAAAGCTGTGACACTCACCTGGAATGCAAAAAGGACTTGCCCCATTTCAGGAGCTAAGCAGCAGATAGGCTTAGTCACATCAACCAGTGACCTCACATTGCTGTATGTAATATTTGTGCAGAATTTCTACAGGAATGAAACTGGCAAAAACAATGCTTGGATTTTAGGATTTAGCATAAGTGCCTATGCTGAAGTATCTTCCGAGTTCTAAATCAGATTCTGTTAGATCAATACTAGGGATTTTTCAAGACAGAACCACCTAAGAGCATCTCAGACAATAATATCATGATGCTAATGCCTATATTGTGACTGCAGTCTGGTCTAATGAGTGAGGAGGTTCTGTCTAGTCCAGTAACCTCTCTCCGGCAGCAGCAGTGTTAATGTCTGTTATCAGTAACACAGTCCACAAGCCCTCTATCCAAGTCTGTAAGAACTTTTAAAGTATATCTCATGTGAAAAGAGCTAAGCTTGAATCACAGTTTTTGTGGACTCTAAGTTCACCCTCTCTCATCAGGAAAATTACACAAGTTCTTAAGAAACACCACAGGGACTGAATGACTCGCATCTAGCAAGAGCTGGCTATCCTGAGGAGTGTACGAGCATGAAGAAAGGGAATGAAGAGAATCAGGGAGCTCATGGGCACTGCCCATACTGAGCATGGGACTGTGACAAGGGGGGTCTGACAGCACATTTGTGCAGAGTCAAAGTGTAGTGAAAAACTATCACATTGTTCTAACATCTAAGGGCTCTGATGATCTCTGCCTAGCTGAAGGATGTATAGTCCTAGCTGACTTCTCCAATTTTCACTGAAGAGGAAGGATATTTGTGGTGGGTCTTCCATTGATAAGTGTGGAAAGATCAAAGTCTCGTTCTTGAGCAAGACACCACACTTTGTAATTGTGGCTCTGACTGTTCCAGGGATTATAACAAAAAAATGGCAGTCATTGCAGGTAAAATTCTTTGCTTGCTGCCCTAATGTTTGGCAGAGGGTTTCTTCTTCAGATCCAGCCATATCGATTACTTCTATATTTGTGTCCCTTTTTTTGATATTAAGCAGAGACCTCGGAGGCATGTAGGTGTGAGCAAAGAGTAGAGTATAGTGTCTTGTATGGTTTGAGGACCCTGGAGAATGCATGAGATGTTCCAGGTGAAACAAACATGGTATCAGTCCCCCCTGGTGTAGCCACCCAAACACCAAAGCCCCAAGGACATTGAAAATAATAATGACAGATTTCCACTTCATAGCTCTGTTCTGTGATGTGTTGAACAGGACTAATGGCAAGATGAGAGGAATGAGAAAACGAGGTTCTTGGTGACTGAACAGGGAGAGGAATGCCAAAGGAACAAAATAAAACAGCAGTAATTTTGGATTGCCCTCGGAATGCACAAATACCCTAGGTGACCCACGGTAGTATGATTTGACCCGCATTAATTGATAGATGTATTTCTTTAGCATTTTAAAACCGGCACCAATGGCCAGAATATGTAAGATCCCAAAAAGCATTATTCCATTGACTGTAAAATGCGTAACTCGTGGGTGACTTCCATGCTGCGCAAGATTATGAGGATTGAGATTATAGCTGAGAAAATTTAAAGGAGTTACTACAATTTTGTGGTTCAATTGAGCTATTACATCAAATAGGCTGCTCTTTTTAATGCTGTAAAAGTTGTCTAAGCCCACAGAGGTAAAATATAAGGTGTCAGCTGTTATGAAAACAATGGCAGTAAAACATGCACAGGTGATTAGCTTCAATAAGGGGTTTATGATAGTTTTAATGCTCTTTTGGGAGTCAACATTTAAACCTGCCCAGTAAAGCAGGGGCATTAGTGCAAATGCCAAAAAGGTTGGCCTATTGAAAAACCCAGCAGTTGTTACAATACCTATGAGAGGGCTGCTTGTAGGCTTTACTGAGCTGCTGTCAGATTTGTTGGAGGAAACCAATACCAAGAGAAGAGCAAAGAGAAGTCCTTCAAGCGTGTTGGTAAATGTTCTTGTGTAAAATACCAGAGTGACATACGATCCAGCCAGAAGTACCAGCGCTTTCCATGGATCTGCTTCCCAGGAAGGAGCTAATTGATACACGCTATAGTCAAGTACAAAAGAAAAGATTGTAAAGAGAAGACGAGGTGATACAAGAAGGGTGTAGCTGTTGATGCAACTTGAACATATGTCCAACTGCTGCAAAGACTTGACCACCCAGTAGGTAACTCCAGAAGTCATTAGTGGGAAAACAACTGTTCTGCAAGGAGAGCTGGAATGGAACTCCCAAGGGTAATAGACCTGTAGGTTTAAAATATCTCCTACAAAGGAAGAAAGAACAAAAAAACAAACATACATATTACATTTTATTCAGTAATTCGGCAATAGGGATACAGCTTAGTGTAAAAGGCATCACGATGCAGTGCAGTCCCTAAATCTTTGGGACTAATGTCAACCATGATTTTTTTAGGATCACACCATTAATTTTAACCAAGTTTCGGAGACAGAACCACATCTCTTAGGGCAGCACGGCTCTGGCCAGCGCTTACTTGGCAGCAGCTGCCACAAAAAACAGACCACCAGGGGCGGCCGCCGGGCTCCCCGCTGCCTGCAGGGGCGGCGTAGCAGAGAGCACCCGAAGCAGGGCCGGCAGCTCCCCGCCTCACCTGCCGCCTTTGTGTCCCCCGGCCCGGGACCACGCCCGGGACCACCACCGCCCACGAGCGGCGGCGGTGGCAGCGGGGCCCCCTCACGTCCCGAAGCCCCGCGGCTGCCCCGCCCCATCCCCCCCCTTCCCCCGGAGCCGCCGCCCTCCCCCCCCGGGTCGCCTTACCTGCCATGACTTCGGGTGACTGGAAGAACTCGTCGGGATGCAAGTAGCCGGCCTGTGGCAATAGGCACCAGCCCGCCCGCAGCGCCGCCAGCACCGCCCACAGCCGCCACGCCGCCATCTCGGGACCGGCCCGGCTTGACGGCGGCTCCGCCGCGCCACCAGGGGGCACTCGCCCTCTGCATAGTCATGGCGGAGCGACCGGGCGCGCAGGTGCGGGCCGCTGAGGGGGGACCACAGAATGGGAGTTGCTGGGGGAGAGCAGCCAAAGGTAGTCGGCTCCTCCAGGTGGATGGAATCTATGAGAAACACTCTGTAGTCAAGAGATTAGTCTCAGGCGAGGATCTCAGTGAAGTAGTAATTTATTCGCGATTGCAATGGCGGGCGCCCCACAAGCAGGAGAGCACACCTACTAGTCACACAATACAGTTTATATACTTTATTTCTCGATGACGAGGCTCTCCTCTGTTTCCCTATTGACTGGGTAATCCAGGTTCACAACCTATCCGATGCTTCACAGACAATACATGTCCTTCAGTTGCCAGCCTGTTACTTTTCAAATTTATTTTGACTTTTTTACTGTTTGAAGTGGTAATGTTTCTTTACTTATCTGACTTGACACCGTGATTTTTGCCTAATTGTTCAAAGGAGTCTGGTTGTCTGCAAGCTTTCTTGTCACTGCAAGCATATCTCAATACCATGTTCCTTACCTCTAAACAATGTAACCCTGTGCTGATTAAGGAGACATTGAGAAGGCAAGGACAATTTCAAGATAAGGACTATATATCTCGAAATAGGACATTGGAATTCATGATAAGGAGACAGCAAGTAGAAGAATCAACAAAAGCCAGTTCTTGCGGTTAGGAAACGGGCCAACTCAGCAGAATCCTGATCAAAGGTGGAAAGTACACTGTGAGGAAGACTCGGGGTCTTCCTCCCAAAGACCACTGCCCACATCCCGAAGACCCCTGCCTGCCATTCTTGGGAGGCTTTGCGCAGGCGCAAGGCGCCAAAGAGCTAATTACCATGAGAAGCGAGGGAAGGCAGGGATAGATGATTAATATGTATAGGCGCTTATAGAATATTAATAGCTTGATTGTTCAAGACTGCTCTCCGCTTTGGATATGCACGATAGGCAGAGAGATCCCCCGTGCATCCAGCACTGCAATAAAGAATATACCACTTAAGGAAATTTCGGCTTCAATCTTTGAATCAGTGCAAAAACATTTTTATTCCCACAATTCCCCCCTTTTCTTCTTTATAAATTGTTGATTTTTGCAAAACATTTCTCTAGGTGCAATTTGGTCTATATCTTCCTCTTCTTCACTTTCTTTGCTTTCCATCTCCTCTAATACCACCTTATCTAAGTAAGGTGGTGGCTCCGTGGTCATTTGTTTCAGTAGTGCAGTTTCGATTAACCACTGTACTAGTTCTCTTACACAGGGGATAATGCAACAACCAGTGGCTGACAAAACTCCTGCTACTACGATCAAGGATGTAAATATGAACACTACCATCCCTTTCCATTTACCAAACCAAGATTCCAACCATCCAGTGATGGAAGTGTTTGTTCCTAGGTTTTCTGCCAATTCACTGGGAAGGGTGGTAAGCCCTTGCAATGTTCTAGTTCCTGTGCCATTTGGGGCAGTATTGTTGGGTATAAAAGTGCAAAAATGGTTGCTCAGTATCACACACACACCCCTCCTTTCTCCACGAGCATCATACCTAATGCTATTCTGTTTTCCCAAGCCATTTTGCTGGTGGCATCTAATTGTTCAGTGATTCCTCTTATTGCATCCCTTGTATAATTTATGAATCTCTGTGGATTATAGTAAATATAATGTCGTGGTTCCGCTCGAGTGGGCAGCTGAGCTCCACCACAGCCGCTCTCTCACTCCCTCTCTTCAAAGAGGAATGGGGAGAAAATATGATGAAAAGGACTCAATGGTTGAGATAAGGACGAGAAGATCACACAGTAATTATTGTAACGGGCAAAACAAACTCGGCATAGGGAGATAGTAAGATTTATTGCTTATTACTAACTGTTGGGAATTGGCATACAGGACGTGGACATGTGCCCGTGGAACAATTGTTCAATCTGAGCTTGCCTTAAGCAACTGGGGTAGGCCTTAGAAAATCTCATGGCCTGCTGTAGCTGAGCAAACCAAGCTACCAGAGTAACTGTGAGAAGCTCCCACAGCAATGACTCCCACATCGCCCAATTAAGGAACTCAGAAAAATACTGTTACCAGCAGCTGGCTTCAAGGACAAGGTTTACCTGACTGCTAATCACAAGGGGTTCTTTTCTTGCAGGTGGGGTTGTTTTCTTGTAACTGTTTGTCTGAGTGCTTTTGACCAATAATCTTGTGTGAAACACTGTCCGCCCCTGTTAAGTTCACTATAAAAGTTAGGCTATTCGGGCAATAAAATGAAGCTTGCTGATCACTCATATTGAGTGTCCCTGTCTTCCTTCCGTTGACAACAAATGTCCTCGCAACACTAACAAGCTAGAGAAGTGAGAAACAAAGGAAAGAAACCAAAAGCACCTTCCCCCCCATCCACCCTCTTCCACCTCCTACCCCCGAGCAGCACAGGAGAATGGGGGAATGGGGGTTATGGTCAGTCTACAGTGCTTCTTCTCTGCTGCTCTTTCTCGGTCACTCTCGTCCCCTGTGCTGTGGGGTCCCACGCATGGGATACAGTCCTTGATGAACTGATCCTGCGTGGGCTTCCCACAGGCAGCAGCTCTTCCAGAACTGCTCCAGATATGGGTCCATACCACAGGGTCCATCCCCCAGGAGAAAACTGCTCCAACCTGGCTCCCTCACGGGCAGCAGCTCCTGCCAGGTCACCTGCTCCTGCGTGGTCTCCTCTCCACGGGCTACAGGTCCTGCCTGGAATCTGCTCTGGCAGGGGTTTCCACAGCCTCCATCAGTGCAGGACTCCGTCGGTGCAGGACTCCGTCGGTCCGTGGTCTCCTCCACAGGCTGCAGTGTGGAACCCTGCTCCACCGTGGTACTCCATGGGCTGCAGGGGGACATCCTGCTTCACCATGGTCCTCACCACAGGCCGCAGGGGACTTCTGCTCCGGCGCCTGGAGCACCTCTCCCCCTCCTTCTGCACTGACCTTGGCACCTGCAAGAATGTTCCTCACTCCTCTCACTCTCCCAGCTGCTGTGTGGTGCAGCATTTTTTTCCGTGTCTTAAATATGCTCTCACAGAGGCGCAAAACAACATCGCTTATTGGCTCGGCTCTGGTCAGCAGTGGGGCCCTTACCAAACATGGGGCAGCTTCTAGATCCTTCTCACAGAAACCACCCCTATGGCCCCCTGCTACCAAAACCTTGCCACGTAAACCCACTACAATATAATTACTCCAATCCCCATTCTTATTGATTGTTACCTACCAGAACAGTGACTCAAACCCTGAAACAATTTGATTCCTGGCTTTCTGTTCATCAGGAACTCCTCTAGGCACCCCAATAGAATCTATGATACTCCTAAGCTTCTTTCACTTCTTCTGGGTATTTCTGAGAGAGGGAGTTAGGAGAATACAATAACTCACTAACCTTTTACTGACTCCACAATCAGTAAGATTGTAAAGTAGGTAGGTTTATTCAGCACTGGGCAGCATGGGTGGTAGTCCCGCCAAAGTCGTGTGCAGCTGACACGGCAACTTGCTTTGGTTTTATGTAGTAAAGAGTTACATATGCATGAAGTTTCACAATATGCCTATACATATTCATAACCGGTCCCCGCTTTGTATTAAGATTAGTTCCAAGGAGTCATTTCCATAAACTCCTCCCATCTGCACTTGCGCAGTGTATTCTGGTGGTGGTCGTCGGGGGTCATGGGGATGAAGATTGATGACTCTTCCTCATCACTGCTAGTTGACCTCTTGTCTTTGTGCAGACTCAGTTGCTCCTTGGTTCTTGTCCATCCGCAGGACCAGTTTCTACCAGTTTCTTAAGATAGGCTCACACTCTTAATTAGGAGACTGACCTTGGTAAAGGGGCCCAAGGCTTCTTGCTTTAGTTAATTTGCACAGTGCACCATAGTTAGCAAAGACACCAAGTAGCATCCTAGTTTAATGCCGTCAGCGCTCTATCTCTACTTGATAAGATTCTCCTAACTCCCTCTCTTACTGAAAGCCATGTATTGTCTGTGAAGCACTGGATAGATTGTGAAACTGGATTACCCAGTCAATGGGGAAACAGGAGGGTCCCGGTCATCAAGGAAAAAAAAAATATATATATATACTGTGTTATGGAACTAGTAGGTGCACTCCTGCTTGTGGGACACCCACCATTGCAATTGAGAATAAAAATGCTGCTTCACAGAGATCCTTGCTTGAACCTATGTTATTGGCTACAGTGTTTCTCACAAGGTGTTAGTGTTTTAAGTTTTCCCAGCTAGGGCAGTTATGATAGTTGTAAGTATTTTTCAGGGGTTGCCTGTCCGGATTCCATTAAAACAACATAGTACCTGCTGCACCACCTGAAATGCATGGAGATTAATATAACTGCTAACAAGCCTTTTCTTTCTGGCTTCTTTCAAGACTATCACAATTGTTTCCACTCCTTTCAGCAAGTAGATTGCCAAAACAAACAGGAACCTATAGATCTGGAAGACATCCATTCCTCTAGATATATCCATATTCTAAGCACATAATGCCACCATCTAATTTTCTTAAGTGTACTCCAGCAGCATAAGACAACAATTCAGCACTTGATTCCTTCTTAAAGCTTAACAAACAAGCCACCCAAAGACACCAACAGACCTTAAGCTGGACCAGTCCCCTCTAAACAAATAAATAAATAAATGCTTAACGAAGAAAATAAGTCTGATGGAGCTTGCTTCTATAAATAGAAGGCTGATGAGCACCACCCAAAATGCTGCATCCAATAGTTGTGTCATGGTGATGGAAGCTCACCTGCTTGACTGACTGCTGAAATGAAAGGGAAGGCTGGTAACAGAGGCTGTAATCAGAGGCTAATTTTCAGATTAAAAACAGCCACTGTCGCTGCATTGTAGAAAACCAGATGTGGTTATCTAATGGTGGAGTGTGTTTTTGATTGTATTGTAATTTTGAACACACAACAAAACTAAATATATATATATATTAAAAACAACAAACAAACAAAAAACAACACGTGGGGAGAGCAGCTGTGGCATGGTGGCGAGTCCCTGGGAAAGCCATCGTCTGGCAGAAGAAAGCCCGGGGAGACTTTTCAGAGGTAAGAAGCCTTCAAACATATGGGGACCCATAACTCATGCACCGAGCGTGCAAGACAAATGTCCGTGGCACAAAGATTGAGGATGACTTCTCAGAGGTAAGCAGGTTTCCCTTTGTTTCCCTGTCCTCTCAGGAGCCCTCCTTACACTCTTTGTGCACTCTTGAGGCCCGCAACTTTCATTTTTTTCCTCTACTTAGCATTCCTAGTCCCTGCTATGGGGAATAATTGCCTCACGTGACCTGAAAATTAAACTGATATTCACATTTTAAAAAAAGGTACAGTGCTGAAGAAGCTTCCAGGGCGGAGTGTAGCTGCACTACAGAAAAGATCCTGAGGCCTCAAGCCTTAGATGTTGATTGCACTAGGAAACCGGGCATGCTGACTCTGAGAGGAACAGCAGTACGGAGTGCAGAGCAGAGCAGAGGCGCTGTGGCTAAGCTCTGTGATGAGATGGGAACTTAGTTGTTCTTGTGCATAACTGAGACTGATTTCCAGTGGAATAACAATGCTATTAACAGGGTGTTCTCAGACGCCGAAAGCAAAGATACACTTGCCTTGGACAGACCCTGAAATGGGGCAGAAGCAACGATAGGGATGGACAGTTCTACCTCAGGGCCACCGAATGTATTTGGGCAAGTTCCAGAAGAAATTTTTGAGCAATTCCAGCTTCCAGAAAAGGTGTTCGTGTTCCTCTTGCAATATGCAATGAGAGAGGACCAAGCATACCCGGACCTTCCCGATAAAAACAAAAACAAACAAACAAACAAAAAAGTTGTTTGTTTTTTTTTTTTTAAAAAAAGGCAACACAGAGGCAAACCTCTGCCCTAAATTGTGTAAACGCATAAAGCTGTGAGTGGCGTTTTTTTTGTTTTGTTTTAGCTCGCACATCAGCACTGCTCCGTAAAGCTGTGCCTGCCGTTCTGCTTCCGCGCACGCGCGCAGCCAGGTGGCTCGCCTAAGGCGGGGGAGCCGGGCGGCGCCGCAGGACCTCTGCGCGCGGCGAAATGGCGGCGCCCTTCTCTGAAGCGGGGCCGGGCTCGGGACGCCACGCCACGTCGAAGCGCGGTGCCGCGACGAGGTTGGTGATCGGGTCGGTGCCTCCCCCGGACGGGGCGGGGCGGGGCGGGGCAAGGCGGCGGGCGGTTCGGGTGCCACGCGATCGGTGGCTTCTGCGGAAATGGCCCTTGTGCGGGGCGGAGGCGGCGCCGGACCAGACCGGGCGTGCGCGGGGGCCTGCACTGCGCAGGGCTTCTGGGGGCTGGGGGAGAGGGGGGCGGGAGGAGGCGGTGGCGGCGGGGGAAGGGCGGGGGGGGAGGTGCGGTTGCGTGCGCTTGGCCGACTCCCCTCTGGGTTGGATGGGTGCTCCGTCCAGAGGCATGCTGTGAGCTGTAATTCTGTGGTGCCGGGCGGCTACGTGGGCTCAGGGGTGCGCGGCCGGTCTTTCCCCGGGTCGGGCCGTGCGCGCCGGGAGGCGCAGGTTGCCGCTGGCTGCGAGCGCGGCTGCCGGCGGTGAGGCGAGCGAGAACTATCGGGGGTGCCTCCCCGGAGCGTCGGGCTGGGAGGGGTCGGGCTTGCGGCGGCCGGGCGCGGGTCCTCGCTGTGCTTGATCATTGGACTGTGCCTCGGAGGCTTTCCTCTCCCTGCGTTCTGACAGCCGGCTCTCTCCATGTTCTGCGGTTCACCAGGGCAGAAGCAGCTCCCCGCCGCTAGGACCCCTGCGGGGTTTGTTGCCGAGTGAGGGTGGTACGGCAGGAAAACTAAGGAAGGCTGCAGCTGGCGTGCTGCAGTCACAGGTTGTCCAGGTAAGTCGTAGCGACCTTCGGGTGAAATCGAGGCGTGAAGGGGATTTTGTTGGCTCTTTAGATAGCTGTTCCTACCGAAGATCCCACAGATCACAAAATGTAGTCGTAACCTTACAGTTTCTACGTTCTATAGCATTTTGTGAGAAACACTCTGTAGCCAATAGTTTAGACTCAGGCGAGGATCTCAGTGAAGTAGTAATTTATTCACAATTGCAATGGCGGGCGCCCCACAAGCAGGAGAGAGTGCGTCTACTAGTTCCATAACACAGTTTATATACTTTTTGATGACAGCACCCTCCCCTGTTTCCCCACTTGAGTGGGTAATCCAGGTTCACAATCTATTTGATGCCTCACAGACAGTGCATGGCCTTCAGTTGCAGGCTTGCTAAATTTCAAAATTCTTTTGACGTTTTTACTGCTTGAAGTGGTAATGTTTCTTCACTTATCTGACTTGACACTGTGATTTTCACCTAATTGTCCTAAGGAGTCTGGTTGTCTGCATTTTACAAGGTCGCCTGCTAAATTTTCTTATCACTGCACCCATATCTCAATACCACATTCCTTTCCTCTAAACAATATAACTCTGCAAAAATGACATTTTTATTCCCACAGTCTGTAGTAAATATACTGGCAGATGAATAAATGAGCACGTGACTCTACAGCTGAAATTAAATAACGTGCAGTTTCTTCTGTGTTTTATCTTTCAAAGCACGTTGCTGCCGAGCGCCTGAGCTTTTTGCTCACATTACCAAGGAAAGGAATGGCTGCGTTCTCCCCCACCCTTCTTTTTTTCTTTCTTCTCCCTCAATGACTGGGACTTAAAATGTTTTTCTCAGATGTCCACGTGTAAATTTATGAAAAAAAAATGCTGATGGTGTGCACTGACAGAATTGGGTGACTTTTTCAAGGTAGAGAGCAAAGAACGTATAAATTCCTAGTATGTTAGTGTTACTCTGTTAACAAAATCGATGTACTAGCCACTTGCTGTTCCTATTTTTTTTGGTTTGGCTTGGTTTTCCTTTCAGTAGTCTTTCCAAAGACCTTTGTGGAGGAAACTTTGTCCCACTTTAGCTTTAAGAATTATCCTAGAAATAATGAGCAAGCGCTTGCAGGGCTTTCCAGAATGCTAGTTGTGGTTGGTCAAGAAAGACTTGGGATGCAATTCCTTTCACGGAATCATAGAGTGGTTTGGGTTGGAAGGGACACTTAAAGATCATCTAGTCCATCCCCCTTGCCTCAATCAGCGGCATCTTTCACTAGGTCAGGTTGCTCAAAGCCCTATCCAGCCCAGCTTTGAGCAACTCCAGTAACGGGGCTTCCACAAATTCTCTGGGCAGCCCATTCCAGTGTCTTACTACCCTCATTGTGAAGAATTTCTTCCTTTTGTTCAATCTAAATCTGTCCTTTCAGTTTATAGCTGTTGTCTTGCCCTGTTGCTACAGGCCCTGGTGAAAAGTCCTTGTCTGTCTTTTTTATGAGTCCATTATACGTATTTAAAGGTAGTAATGAGGTCTCCCCAGAGCCTTCTCTTCTCCGGGCTGAAGTGTGACAGAGCTGCTGGTGCTAGCTTGCAGGTCAGTGCCAAACTACCAGAAGGAGGTTTTTACGTGCTTTTCCAGTTCCTTCAAAGGGAAGCTGAAGTACAGACAAGCTGACTGAGAACACTCCAAAGCGGTAGTTGCAAAACTTTTTGTAGGATGCTAGCTCTTTTCCTCTGTGAGCAGAAGGAAAGCTTGTTCGGGCACAGGTATCTGTCACAGGGATGCAGCTCTCTCGTTACTACTTCTGCTGACTCCTGAAACGATCCTCTGCGCTGGTCCGATATCTCTGCCCATCTGTGGCAAAAGAGTTTGTTTCTCAGATTGCAGAAGCAGCATTGTGGAATTTAGGTTTTGGTAGGTATCAAGGTTGTACCCCTGAAATCTCATCTATCTCAAGATACTACCTATCCTTGCAAACCTTGCTTCTCTGAAATCCAAGTTGTTGTCCTTACTCCAGTAATGCCAAAGGGAGAAATGCTCCATTGAGAGATTATCAGAAAGACAGAATCTGTATTGGCAAGCCTTCATCCCTTGGAATCTGTGGATTCCTTAAACTGGTCCTGGCATGAGTATTAGAAGCAAATGCTATCCAAGAAAAAAAAAAAAGATCTCTCATTTATAATTCTGTACTAGTTCCAGCTGACTTTGGTGACAGAATCATTTAAATTGGAAGAGACCTCCAAGATCATCGAGTCCAACCTCTGACCTAACTAACCAGTCCTCCACTAAACCATATCACAAAGCTCTACATCTAAACATCTTTTAAAGACCTCCAGGGATGGTGACTGAACAGCTTCCCTGGGCAGCCCATTCCAATGCCTAACAACCCTTTTAGTAAAGAAGTTCTTCCTAATATCCAACCTAAACCTCCCCTGGTGCAACTTTAGCCCATTCCCCCTCGTCCTGTTGCCAGGCACATGGGAGAATAGACCAACCCCCACCTCGCTACAGCCTCCTTTAATGTACTTAATAGAGAGCAATATGGTCGCCCCTGAGCCTCCACTTCTCCAGGCTGAACAATCCCAGCTCCCTCAGCTGCTCCTCGTAGGACTTGTTCTCCAGACAAGAGTTTGTTGCCCTTCTCTGGACTCTTTCAAGCACCTCGATGCCCTTCTTGTAGCGAGGGGCCCAAAACTGAACACAGTACCCGAGGTGCGGCCTCACCAGAGCCGAGTACAGGGGGACAATCACTTCCCTAGACCTGCTGGCCACACTGCTTCTAATACAAGCCAGGATGCTGTTGGCCTTCTTGGCTCCCTGAGCACACTGCTGGCTCATATTCAGCTGACTATCCACCATCACTGCCAGTTCCTTCTCTGCCAGGCAGCTTTCCAACCACTCATCTCCCAGCCTGTAGCACTGCTTGGGGTTGTTGCGCCCCAGGTGCAGGACCTGGCCTTGTTGAACTTCACAGAGTTGACCTCAGCCCATCAGTCCAGCCTATGTAGATTCTCTTTCAGAGCCTTCCTACCCTCAAGCAGATCAACACATGCACCTAACTTGGTGTCATCTGCAAACTTACTGCAGGTACACTTGATCCCCTCATCCAGATCATCGATAAGATATTAAAGAGGACTGGCCCCAGTACTGAACCCCAGGGGACTCCATTAGTGACTGGCCTCCAGCTGGATTTGACTTCATTCACCACAACTCTTTGGGCCCAGCTACCCAGCCAGTTTTTAACCCAACAAAGTGTACACCTGTTAGAGGACGCACGGCCAAAAGCACGACAGACACCAGCAGAGTCAGATCATGCTCCCTTTTATTGCCCGAATAGCCTAACTTTTATAGTGAACTTAGCAGGGGCTGATAGTGTTTTACACAAGATTATTGGTCAAAAGCACTCAGACAAACAACTGCAAGAAAACAACCCCCTTGTGATTAGCAGTCACGTATATCTTGTCCTTGAAGCCAGCTGCTGGTAACAATATTTTTCTGAATTCCTCAATTGGGCGACGTGGGAACGCTGTCGTGGGCACTTCTCATAGTTGCCCTGGTAGCTTGGTTTGCTCAGCTACAGCAGGCCATGGGATTTGCTAAGGCCTACTCCTGGTTGCTTAAAGCAAGCTCAGATCGAACAATTGTTCCACGGACTCATGTCCACGCCCTTTGTGCCAATTCCCAACATACGCCAGTCCAAGCCATGAGCATAGTAATAGTGAAAGTGATTTCACTCTACCAAATAAAAACATAAATTACTTTTTTTGACTGTCTTGAAAGAACGGTATTGATAATAGGTGGGAAAACCAGAACTGTTGCATTTCTAGAATTTTAGGTGGCCTGAGAAACACACAGCATGCACTAGAGTAGCTGCACGAAAGTATCTCAAAAATGGGCTCTTGCAAACAGAAAGACGTCTGGGAGGTTACTGATATTTGGTCAGAGTGGGCTGACTCAGCCATCATTCTGCCTTTGTAATATTTCATAGCGGTTTTGCGATATTGCTGGTCTTCAGCTCATGGAAGACTTTTCTTCCAGGGATTTTCCTTGCTGCTTTTACTTCAAACATTACCAGGAAACAAAGTCGGAAGTTCTCATGTGTCCCCTCAAGGCTAGAAGCTGGTTACCCAGCAAGAGGCTTGCTTGAGTCATGAGTTCACTAGCTGATTAAATAACTGGCCTGGGACAGGAGCGTGTGGAACAAAATACTGCGCACAGCACAATCCACGCATTTGGTTGCTTAATGCCACAGAGCTATGCTTTTGTAGCAGGAATGTGTCAGAAGCAGCAGTAATCCAGGGAAATGACGCAAACCTGGAGGTAGGCGGTCAGCTTTGTGAGCAGGGAGTGCTGGTGTGGTCCTGCTCCCCTGACTACACCTGTTGGAATTAAGTAGGAGAAGAGAGTATGGATGTGGTATTTCAGCCCTTTCAGGGAGCTGAACATCACCTGAAAAGATTATGATATCCCTGCCCTGAAGGACCTGCCCGCCGCAGTCTGTAGCATTGTGTGCATTTGTAGATTGATGGGCCTGAGAGTAGAGCACTGTGGGATGCTGGGGCTGGGATTTGATTTGGGGATTCTCCCCTCCCCTCCCCCAGCCCCACGAGCTTATGTTTTATGTTTAAGCTTGGGAAATAAAAAAGGAAAGCCTTACAGAGCCTCAGCTCCACCTAGGAACGAATAGCAGTGTGTTTGCCTCTGGAAGAACTTCCCACTGCTGAGGATGGATGGTGTGGATCCCAAAATGAGGGGGTTGTGTGAGAGCTGGTGATAGTGCCAGCAGGACTCCACAGCTGACAAGAGACATCGTTGGTTTTGATGTCCATCACAACAGAAAATGCTCGTCTCATTCAATTTGAGGAGGTATCAAACTCACAGACAAACAATATCAGTGAGGCTCTGTTATGCAGCCATGGTGAAAGTTTAACATAGCAAAGAAACAGTGTGTATTAGGTAAGGTGAAAAAGGGAGTCACACCTCTAAGAAGTCCCATTTTTTGGTCTTTAAGCTTTTTTTTTTTGGGGGGGGGTAGGGGGAAAGAGATGAATATTACCCTCCAGAAAGGTTACCAAATCCATGTCAAAAAAGGTCAGCTGCTAAAGCTTTTATAAATGATCTTTGTACTGCAAGTTTCTTTTTTCATGAAGCCAAATTGAGATAAATCCAAAAATGTCTATGGGTTTAAAATAACGCTTAGTAAAATATTCTTGTCATTCACAATAATAATGGAGTGAATGAACTTGTTCCACAGTGACCTTACTTTTTTTTTTTTGTATTCCAGCAAACTGTGTACAGTCCCAGGAGTACAGTGTTGTGTAGCATTGTCATTCTGCTCCACCACTCTAATGTCTAACAAAGTAATGCTTTCTGGATGTTGTCTACAAATTCTTTCCTTACTTATGTAAGAAGTCAATGCATATATTGCATAGTTTGTCATAGAGCATAGCTGAAGCATATATTGCATAGTTTGTCATAAAGCATAGATGAAGTACTGTTATATTTATATTTATGAAGACAGCCGAATCAGAGAGAGCAGCTCGGCGACTCCCCCCGAGAAGGCCATTAAGATAAAACAGTGAACTTTCTACCATATATTAAAAAGCCTGGAGGAATTAGCATAGCTTGCAGAAAATTATGCTGGAAAGAGATGATATTTGACAGCAATCATGAAAATGTCATCTTTTTACCAAGAATGATGAGAATTGATGCGTCTGCCCTGTGTTTGGATAGGTAAGTGAGTTAAGAGGAGCTGAGCATAGAGTTTGCAGGGGAAATGGGAAATGAATGAGATCATTTAACCTCTTTTCCATGCATTTATAATCCCATACTTTTGTTATTATCCAGAATTTTTAATGTAACTCTCTATTTCAACTGGTTCAGTTGTATGGATAGCAGCTAACTATAAAAAGAACTGAAATCCTGAAGTGTCCTTGGAGCTGCTAACTCTACCTCTATATGTTCCCTAAGAAAATGTCACAGATTTAAAGACGGTGTGTATTAAATGAAGGATGAGAAGAAACACCTTTTTCGGATATTTGCACTCCTCTTCTTCAGCTCGTGCAGAAGGCTGACAGCCTGCCTCACTCTCATTAGTGCTGTCCCACCAGCTCCTTTTGGAGCTCAGCACTGCGTTTGGCCTGCTGCAGTCTTCCCAATCCCCTCATTTCTATGCTGCAACACCACCATCCACTAGAAGTCAGGTAGGATCTGAAGACCTTTGACACTGCTAAATGATCAAACCTCAGCTGTCAGTTTTAGCCCTTTGTATTCCAGTTGTTTGCTTTGCTGGGCGATGGTTTCATTTTTTTATTTTGTAATATGTTCTTTGTAGAGGTTATTTTAAGCAGACAAGTAGGTAGCCTCCTTCCTTCAGTGGATTTGTGCAGGTTTTGGCTGAGCTTTGCACATCTGAACAATTGCCCATTGGTTGTTCTGGTCTTGACACATCTCTAAAAACTTTGTCTGCCTCGCCTCTCCTCTTTGTGTATTAAGATGCACATTCGTGCAAAAATAATGTATGCTTAAAGATGCCCAGTGGTTATGGGGCATTTTCAGCATTTCACATATAAGGCTCCATGTTTACTTAACTACTTAAGTGGAGTCCTGGCTTTAAGCGTAGGTGTAGCTAATGATTGTTACTCAAGTGGTTATAAAATTTAAAATGTTTGTTTGTATATATATAGATGAAACTGAGTCTGTGGAGTGAAAGACTTTTCTGCTTGTTGCATATACTCATGTATCAGCAGGCTCATATGCAAGCTGATTGAAACTGGATGCCAAGCTGTGCCTTTTTTGTTGCCTGGAATATGCAATCTGTGCGCCTTGGGTGTACCTTGTCTATTAACTATCTTTTACATTGTGTCACCCCATTAATAATATGAGTGGATGTACCCAGCACCACCTTGGGGCTACATAGAACGTGGAAATTTCTAGTATGTCAGTGTTACTCTGTTAACAAAACTGACTTACTAGCTGCTTGCTGTTTCTGTTTGTTTGTTTGTTTGTTTTTGTTTTTTGTTATTCTTTTCAGTAGTCTCCCCAAAAGTTTTTGTGGACATGTTGTGTATCTTTTCTATTCTTCCAGGATTCATTTGTCAGGAAAGATGACCATGAAATCCGAGGGTTGTGGACAACCATCTACCAGATGATTGTTGCAGATGCCTTTGATCACGTTATTTGTCCTTTTAGCTTGCTCTTTCCTTTATCTTGAGTTGAATTTTTTTGCAGTGCTATGTTTGCAGTGGTAATATTGCTGCTGAGGTGCATTTAATTAAAAGTGATTTTAACGGTAATTGTGAATTCATTGAGTGTGGCTTTGTATAATGACTCCCATGATCATAACATTTTTTTCCATTGTCACAGATATGAGAAAAGTTCTTTCCAGCAAGATGTAGAAGGAATTAATTATACCTCTGCCTCATCCTGTGAGACCAGAAGACATGGAGTAATTGTAAGCTGCGATTCTCAGGAGACGTACTAGGAGTCTCGGGTTCCTTCTCTGCCTGCCCCCCAAGGCCTTTGGGATGAGAAATCTTAGGCTATATGTTTTTCCCTGTGAAATACTGTTGTGTTAAGGGGTGTAGCTGACGAACTGTTATGGGTCTGGTCGGATTCAGGTTACTGAACTATAATGGTCTCATGGTCACGGATTCACCTGTAACATAGCATGTCCTTGATCTAGTCACGTTCAATGAGTACTACCACGGCTAGGAACAATGCAATGAAGGGCAGCTTATTTTGGGGGTGTGGTGGTTTTACCGTGCTGGGCAGCTAAACCCCACAACCGCTCTCTCACTCCCCCTCCTTTAGATGAGGAGGGGGAGAAGTAAAGCAAAGAACAACTCACGGGTTGAGATAAGGATAATTTAATTAAAGGGAAATAATAATAATAATTAAATAAAGATTATTATGAACTAAACAATTTAACTAAGGGGAAATAAAAAGGGAAAGGGGAAAAGGGAGGGGAAAAGGGAAAAATAAAAAGAAGGGAGGAAAACAAACAAATAAAACAAATGAAGGCTATATGGAAGTGCAGAGGAAAGAAATTACTCTCTACTTCCCACAAATGAGCAATGATTGACCACGTCCTTGAAGCAAGGCCTCAACGCACGTAGCCGGTGTTCAAGAGGAGGCCCGACACTTTCCCAACGAGGGCCCACCCCTCCCCTCTTCTTCCTGTTCCCACCTTTTATTGCTGAATGTGACATCACATGGTATGGAATTTTGATTGGTTTAGGTCAGCTGCCCTAGTGATGTTTCTCTTCTCACTTTTTGCCCACCCCCTAGGAGGGTTAGAGAAAGGCCCAATGCTGTGCCACTGCTGCTCAGCAGTAGACACAACACTGGTGTGATAACACTGCTGTTCCAGCTACAAGTACAGAGTACGGCACTGTATGGGCTGCTGCCAGGAAAGTTAACATTCCAGCCAGACAGGGCGGGGGGGGAAAGGGCAGCAATGGTGGGGGTAGGCCTGTGCCGTCTCTGCTCCCTGGGCCAGGTGTGCCAGGGCTGGTCTGTGCAGAGGGAGTGATGGGCGAGTGTGACCTGGGCTGTGGCTGCTGTGGAGGAGCAGGTGAGGGAGGGTCTGGGGCTCCCTGGTGTAATACACAATAAATGTTTGTTCATTGTCTTTTGTATTATAAAAACAAGGAGTTCCGTTTGAGGAGCAGGAGTTGCAAAAGCTCCCTGCTGAAGTAAGATGTATAATACTTGGCTAGACACTATGAAAATTCTTTTGCTTAATGTAACAAAAAAGAGAACCCCCTCCCCTTCTCTCCTTCTGCATCTCAGTTGCCTCTTTTGTTCAAAGACACTGCTGCAAAGTTCATGTAACCATCTCCTGATAAGTTGCTAAACTAGTGTATCAACATCCTGCATTCCTGTCTCACGCTGGGCCAACATGACCAAATAAAAAAAGAAGTTGAACCACAACGCGGAGGAAGACTACGGCCTTCATCTTCACGACCACCAGAGGGACAGAGACAACCCCCTAGCAACAGTGCGCGCAGTCGCAGAATACACCAGGATGTGCTGCGTAATCCTGAAATCACCAAGATATAAAAAGGGACCGTGGGGGGGGTGAGGTGCGCGCCGTTGGCGGAGCCGAGACTCCCCGGCCGCCCAGCGCTGTTTTGCTTGCTGTTGCTTACTCAATAAATTCCTTTCTATTATTAATGCAATGCTCTCTGAAAATTAATTAAGGGGGCAACTTATAACACCTGGTATGGGGGATGGAAGGATGTTGAGGAGGCTGGGTCCTGCGGGATCGGCAGCTGTGTTAGCATTCACAAAGGCACATAACCACAAAGTGATTATATATGAAGGTGCTTTTATTTGGCGCTGGAAGTTAGGGGCATGTCTGCCCAAATACAACTTTGATTTGCTCACACAGCAAACATTTATAGAATTCAGAAACATACATTTGCATAATATACTCGTAATCAGTTATCTTCATATTCATTGGATAAATGTATATTCCATCTTCTATAAGCACAGCCCCTTTATTAATCTGATTGGTCCCTTTACTTATCTCTATTTACCTTTTTCAGTTACTTAGATACTTTACTGATTACATTGGATTTCAATGGTATTTACCTTAGTTTCCAAACTATTCATTCACCTAGCAATAATCTCGCAGATACCCATAATACTTATCTTGACTATCTCTTGTTTAGATTAAATAAACATTTATGGTATGCATTGCTAGTAGCAATACTGGTTTCACTACCAAGACACCTGCTGCTTTGTTAATGTTTACCAAGAGCTGGGGTAGGGAAAGCTGCAGGGGGTAGGCGGCTGGTTAGGAAGCACAGATCGGGCTCTGGGATGGTGGCTAGGAGCATCTTGCCCCGGAGCATGCAGGGAGTTGTGGTCTTGGGGCTCTGGCCTTCTGGTCGGCCACATTGGTTTCCGCAACATGCCGGGAACGGTAGTTTCAAGTTGCCACTCGGCACGGAGCCATTTAGGATGGGCAGGTACTTCCTCCGCGCTAGTGGAGCGGGGTGCCTTTTCTGGTAGTTTCCGTCTGGTGTTCCCTCAACGAGCAGACGGCCTGGGAAGCCGTACCTGCCGTTCTGCTTCCGCCCATGCACGGAGCGGGCTGGCGCGGCGTCGAACAGCGAGCGGTGCTGTAGAAGAGTCGCTGCATGGCGCGTCGCTCTCTGCTGGCGAGAGGGAGGTACTGCAGGCGGAGACGACGCGCATGTGCTGTGGTAATTGCCAAGATTGGTGCCCCGCAGCATGCCGGGAGTTGTGGTCTTTGGGCTCCGAGCATACATTCGGCCACTTTGGCTTCTGTGGCATGCTGGGAAATGTAGTTCCAAGCCAGGAGCAACATGGTGACGGGTAGGAAGGGTAGTTGTTTCCTCTGCACCAGTGGACCGGGGTGCCTCTTTGCCGCTTTCATGTGGTTTTTCGCACGGATCCCACTGCTTGTGTTAACGATAAAACGTTTTGAGAAGCCGTGCCTGGTTCCACGCAAGGGGACGGCGAAAAAGCAGTACAGCCGGCAGGGCCCGGCGTGCATGCGCGGTAGTGGTGCGTCGCCCTATGCCGCCACCTGCTGCTGGGAACGTGATACTGCAGGTGAAGCAGCTGGGGCAGGGAAAGCCCCGGCGGGGCGGGGGGTGGGGCGTCGGGCTGCAGGGCGGGAAGCTGGGGGCTGGCTCCGGGGTATCCGCAGAGCCAGGTGACCTGAGGGGCTTGCTGGGAGTCGTGGTCTTTGGGTTTTGAGCTTCCTGTTGTTATAAATTAAGTCTCAACTCAATCTGAATTTAGTAATATTTGTAAAAGAAATATTTATCAAAGGTATAAAAGGCAAGTAAACAGCGCTGGGTGTGCGGGGAGTCTACGCTCCACCAACACGTACACACAAACATCAAACATTCTAAATATACAGAACATTGCTTTTACATACTAAACCTGAGTATGCCTATACAATCAGAAAAGGTAACAAACAATCCTTTAAGTTCCATGACTTAACAGTCTCCATTTTCCATTCCTTTTGAACAATATGTCTTGCTATAAGTTGTCAAGCAACTCGGCCTTCGGGCCTTATGTATCCCGTTCTTCCCGGATCGAAGAAAAGCATATCCATCTCCTTTTCAAGGCCAATGAGGCCTGGGTCAAAAGGCACATCCAGGTCACCAGGGGGCGTAACAGCAAAAGCTTTCGACGGCTGTAGCAGCAGAGGGGCCGACGGCGTAGCAGTAAACGAGCCCACAGCTCCCTCACTGTCTGGCAAACCACACGTTTCTGACTGTGGTCCCACACAGCTCTTTAAGGCCTCAGAGACTGCTCACCAGGTGCCAAGCAATTCCACTGCAACCTTGTCGTTTTTAGTTGCAGAGTCCCATACCTTGACCTTAACTTGGTCCCATATTTCAGGGTCATAAACTGTCTGATTGTTAATAAGGAGAATAAGCTGTAAAGTTACCAGGACAGTCTTTGTTTCTAAGGACGTATGATTCCCCATAATGCGCAACTGCTTACCAGTGAGGGGCAGTTGTGTGCGCAGGTTTGCTTCTCTCAGCTTGAGCTTCTTTCCAGCTCCAGTGCATCCATTTCCAGCGACTTTCAGTACGAGCTTCTCTGAGCGGTTTGCTGAGTTTGGCCGAACCCATCTTCATGAGGCAATCAAAGTGTTCCTGTCCTGGTCTCCATTCTGCTAGCCTGTTCCTTTTCATTCTTTTTTCCTGCTTCTTTATTGATGACGTAACTTCATCGTGTTGCCTTTTTTTATTTTTTTTTTATCTTGAGGACAGGCCCCCCTCTTATACCCTTCTCCCCACAGCAGTCCTTTTCAAAAACAACTTTTCATTGGTCAAACAACTTTGCAAATAACAGCAATGGCAAACACCCAGAAACTTTGGTTGGAGAACAAGCAACCCGAGACTGCATGGAGTCACCTTTCTTTGTGCCCTCTAAACTCTTTTACATTCCTGATGGCCTCATCGTTAAGAGTCTACTGTTATCATTAACCACGGGGTTTGCCGACCCCCATGGGCACACTCCCACATCTCCCCCTTCTTTATTAATAGCAACTATTTTCTCGACAAGAATGACCGCTCCATATACATGTATAACACTGTCGGCCATGTTGGTTTCCATGGCATGCCGGGAAATGTAGTTCTTCACATTGCTGCTCAGCTTCCTAGCTGGGAAGCGCATGTTGCTCATAGCAGTTATTTCCTCCCTGAGACAACGTGGGGTGTGGTTTTCCACGCGGTTCGCACTGCTTCCATTATTGAGAAAACTGTTTGGGAAGCTGTGTCTGTCGTTCTCGGGATGAGGGCGGTAGCGCCCTCTGCCACCACCTGCTGGCGAAAAAAATCAGTAACGCAGCAGGAGCCATGTAGGACTTCTCAGAGGTAAGCCTTCAACGGACGGGGACATCTAAACTCATGCACCGAGCATGCGAGACAAATGTCCGTGGCACGAAGATCAAGGACGACTTCTAAGAGGTAAGCGGCTATCCCTTTGTTTCCTCGTCCTCTCAGGAGCCCTCTTTACAATCCTTATACACACTTCAGGCTCACAACACTCCTTTTCTCTTCTACTTAGTATTCCTAGTCCCTGCCTGACCCGACCCCCTCCCCCCCCAAATACATTTTCTAAGGACCTACATGCTTTGCTCCTCCTGAGGTCCTACAGGTCCCTTAAATCTGCACAGTGTCCTTTCCAGCTTGTAGTGTGCCACTATTTTTTCCCTGCTTCTTTTGAGAATGTCTGTACCCTTCTCATATCTTGATTGGGTTGACTTTTTTGGACCCATCTGCATAGTTTCGGACCCATCTGCATTGTTTTTTAGATAGTCTACTAACATACGTTACTACTTCTGTGAGTCATTTTACACTTCAGTATAGTATTTTTGTGGTTTGTAATCTGCTACACTCCTAGATTATTTCTACCTATGTAAATAAAAATTTCAGCTAATCACAGTCAAAACCAGTTTTCGTTACCTACTTGGTCACATTGTCATTTCAATGATCAGAACTGAAGTAAAAGCACAGGAATTGCTGTTTTTAGTAACACTCCACACACTGTTGAGCTAAGCCAAATAAAAAACACAGCTGCTGCTCCTCCTGCTCTCTTTATCCCTTCCTGTGCTTTGCCCCTCCTCTTTCCCAGGTGATTGGGCCAGGATGCTGGGTGGGGCCTGATGGTATACATGGGAATATAAATGTTGTTTTTGCTGAGTTACATTGTTTAGAGGAAAGGAATGTGGTACTGAGATATGGGTGCAGTCATAAGAAAGCTTAGCAGGTGACCTTGTAAAATGCAGACAATCAGACTCCTTAGGACAATTAGGTGAAAATCACAGTGCGCCCACCATTGTCAATCGTGAATAAACTACTGCTTCACTGAGATCCTCGCCTGAGCCTAAGTAATTGGCTACATAGTGTTTCTCACAATTTGGGGGCTCGTCTGGGATCCAGTCACCTACTGGGGAGCTCCACTGCTGCAGCAGCAGGAAGGCATGCCCCGCTGATTTCAGTGGTCCTGTGCATCGATGGTGGCGGTTCTGCAGAAAGCTGACAGTGGGCCCGAGACTGGTTAAAGAGGCAGGATCTGTGAAGTAGTGGAGAAGGGAAGAAGGTAAGCACTCCGGGTTTTTAAGAATTGATCCGGTAACTCTGCACAGACCAAGGTAAGAAATACTAAGTATTGCCTTGGGGGTTGGGTGAGACTCTGTGTGATTTGTGAGTGAGACGTACTTCTGTATGAAGCGAGTGTGGAGTCCTGATCCGCAGTTCCGTAGCTCTGTGAGGGGCGCAGCCGGAGTTGGACAAAGCATGAGATAAAGGAGAGAAAGGAAGAGTCTCGGGAAATTTGGTGTATGGTAAGCCCTTGCACAGGGAAGTGCTGGCACTACACCAAGGAAATTTGGTGTATGGTAATCCTTGCACAGGAAAGTGCTGGGTAGTACACTAGGGAAATTTGGTGTACGGTAATCCTTGCACGGGGAAGTGCTTGGAAGTACACCAGGGAATCTGGTAAACTCATAGGTGTACGGTAACCCTGGCACAGGGAAGTGCTTGGCAGTACACCCCCATTTTCCAGAATCGGAACGTTAGTTTGTGGTACACTGCAGAAGGGAAATTTCTGTAGCAACATACTGACTAGGGCTAGGAAAAATGGGAAATATGAGTTCCAGGGGACAGGGAGATATCCCTGGGGGAGTGCCTACCAACAGTTCTTCCTGAAGAATGATAAGAAATTGGAAACATAATCCCAAAATTAGAGGAGATTGTAAAAGAAAAAAAAAAAAAAGGTTAAATATTGTGTATCAGTCTGGACAAAAGAACTAATTAAGGAAACAGCAGTATTTTGGCCAAAATACAGGTCTGATGAAAATTCAGGCTTTAAATTTATGTGTAAACAATAAGATTCCTTTTTTGGAGAAGGAGCCAAGTTATGCTACCTATAATCCTAATATTGTACCTGTGGCAGCAGCAGTCACTCCAGGAAGGGAGACAGGGACTGTAATTAACACTGTCCCTAAAGAAGGATCATACTCTAGGCTCTGGCAAGAATTAGAACAAGGTAGAAGATATATTGAGAATTTTGCCTTCCCTGATACTAACAATGCTAACACTAACTGTGTATCCTCTTATGTGAACTACCCCCCCTCCTTACCAGCAGAGAGGTTAGGACTTTTAAGAAGGAGACAGCTAGGCTGTTGGGGTCTTTATTCGAGGACCCCAACAGCCTAGCTGAACAATTAGACCACTTCCTACGAACTGACTTATACTCTTGGGGAAGGGAATTATGTCTATAAGTATGTTGTTTACAAGGAAAAAAATGGGAATGATCAGGAGGAGAGCTGCTGTACAAGAATGGGAAAGAGCTCATCCTCCAGTACCAGGGGTAATACCGGCAGAGCAGAAATACCCACTTGCCAATCCTGGCTGGAATAATAATAGTGTGCAACACAGAAATCATATGAGAGACTTGGGGTCAGAATGAGAAAGTACTCAGGGATGAGTCCTGAGGATCCCAAGGGCTCTTGAAAGTTCATTGTATGATTAAAGCCTGGCAAGATACGTAGAAAATGCTCCAGAAGGTGGGGGGATGTAGTGAACAGTCACTGGGGGACCCTCCTGCGGGAGGCCCTGGAGGTGTGTGTCCGGAGGGGAGATGAGAAGGAAAAGCAGAGAGCGAAACTAATGGTATTGACGGTGCAATGGGTAGTGAAGCAGAGGGTTGGAGAAAGAGGAAGAAAATCTTCAGGGGGAGTCAGGGCCAAGATGGAAAGGAGAGGAAGAGAGATGGAGGAATGGCAGGCAAAGAAGGCTACCTGTGTTGTGGCCTGAATCCTAGCAGGGATAGGCTTTGATAAGACGTTCTAAGTGTGGCCAGGCTGGCCACTTTGAATAGGAATATCCAGAGTGGAAGAAGGAGGAAAGAAGGAAAATGGGATGAAATATGGTATACTGATATGTTGTTTCAGCATCCTGGAGGGAGAAAGGTATGGAATTAAGTCGGCCCTTGACTGAGACTTTGGTGAAAGTACAGGCTGTAGAAAGATAGAAAGAAGTGTTTAAAAAAAAAAAAGTTACATAACACACCTTTTAACACCTTCAGTAATGTTTGACAGAGCTGTTTGAAGTTGAATGAGCAGGGAAAGGGGATGTAGGCATTATCTAAGTAACAGTCTAGAAGTTTTGGTATATTCGCTGTGGTGTTTGGTCAGTTTCCTAAGTATCAGGGAGGGGGATGGGGGGGGACAGCCTGTTCCACCAGGAGCCACAGACTGCAGGGGGGCTTCTGCTCCGCCACCTAAAGCACCTCCTCCCTCTCCTTCTGCTCTGACTTTGATGTCTGCGGGGAGGTTTCTCGCTCCTTGCTCTCCCAGCTGCTGTTGAGCAGCAGGTTTTTGTTTGTTTCTTTGTTTGTTTGTCTTCATGGATGTGCTCTCACAGAGGCACTGACTGTGTTGCTCATGGCTTGGCTCTGGGCAGCAGTGGGCCCCTTTGGGGCCGGATGAAATTGTCCCTTATCTGCCACGGGGAGGCTTCTGAATTCTTCTCGTGAAGAAGAATCTTCTCTTTCCCCCTTTCCCCCCCCCCCCCCCCCCCCCCCTTCCCCCCCCAACCCCGCGAACCTTGCCATTGAACCCAACCCAATACACTGGGGCAGCTAGGTCATTACTGGCTTGTAAAGTATCAGGGATTAAATTAACTAATGAAACCCTAAAAAGTGATGGGGGTAGAAGGGGCTGGGATAACAGTGCCACTTTTGGGGATACCAAGCTGAGACTAGGGGATAAAATGATCACTGGGCAATTATTGCATGTACCCAAGGCAGGGACTAACTTGTTGGGAAGGGATTTGATGATGAAATTGGGCATTCAACTAGTAAATTGTTAGAGTGGAATAACAGTTAATGGAGTGCTCTTAGACCCTGAGAGCAAAGATATACTCACCTCTGACTGGAAAGACCCTGAAATGGGGGCGGAAGCAACAATACAGATGGACGGTTTTACCTCAGGGGTTTACAGGGCCACCTATTTATTTGGGCAAGTTCTAGAACAGATTTTGGAGCCATTCCAACCTCCCGAGGAGGTGTTACTGTTACAAATATGTGGATGATCTTTTATTGTCAGAACAGGAGAAAACAGTTGTGAAGGAAGCTACTAACAAGTTATCTAACTTTCTGGGAAAGCAGGGCTTCGGAGTATTGAGAAATAAATTACAATATGTAGAAAGAGAAGTCAGGTATTTAAGGCATCTAATGTCTGAAGGAAAACAAAGAATAAATGCAGAGAGGATTCAGGGAATTGCTGAAAATTAAGAAAGAACTAAAAAGTTTTAAAAGGGAGATTTTTTTTAAGCCATGAAGTCTGAAGGAAAATGGATACTCCCTGATGGGAGAGAAATGCTGAATGAAGTGATAATGAGGCAAATATTAACTGTTTTACATCAAAAGAGTCATTGGGAGGTGCAAGCAATGTGTGATGTTGTGCTAAGAAAGTATGTCTGTGTAGGAATATAACTTTAGCGAAGCACATATGCAGAGGATGTACCATATGTCAAAAGGTAAATAAAAAGGTCTTCTGTAACCCATCTAGAGGGGGATGGGAGCCAGGGATTTGACCTTTCCAAAGTATAGAGGTAGACTGAGTTACTTGTTTGTCCTAATTGACCATGTGACTGGATAAGTGTAAAGCTTTACTGCGAGGGTTAAAGCAGGCCTTAGAGATTGAGTGGGATTTTCACAGCCCCTGGCACCCCTCCTCTTCTGGGAAGGTGGAGCAAATGAATCAAACATTAAAGAAGCAATTAACTAAACTAGTGTTAGAAACCCAATTTCCTTGGGTAAAATGCTTACTCCTACAGGTTCAAACAGCACCAAGAAAGGATATAGGAATTTCACCATATGAGATGCTGTTCAAATTGCTCTATTTGGGCATAATGGATGAAATACCACAATTCAAAACAAGAGAGTTTTCTTAAGAACTGTATTCTGGGGTTGTCCTCTTCTTTGTCATCTCTCAGGACCTGTGGGTTGTTGGCTCAAACCCCACGTTTGGAATTCCCTATTCACCACCATCACCCAGGAAACCGGGTCCTGATTCGGACCTGGAAAGAGTCAACTCCAGCCTGAATGGGAAGGACAACTACTAACCACTGGAACAGCCATAAGAACTGTGGAAAAAGGTTGGACTCACTATACTCAAGTGAAAGCATCTACCGACCCTAGTACCTGGGAAGCTGTTCCTACAGAAGACTTGTTGGAAGTTGAAATCGAAGAGAAAAATCTCATAATGGACTCTGAGTAGGATAAAAGCTTACAATTGTAAACTAACCTTTTATTTTCACAGGTAACTAAGAAGTGTGACTTGTGATTGAGAGAAAGGACAGACCTATAGTGAATTGCAGGGCTCCCAAAGGGGGGATTGTTATAGTAGTAGTGTACATCTTATTCTTTGTATTGATAATTATTTGGAAACCTAAGGTTTAAAAATAATGACAGGGAAAAATCGATTACTAATTTTGTTTTTAGTGATTCTAGGCCTCAGAGAAGGCCTCGGTCAATTGGCAACTTGGAAAAGGCATGACCAGATAATAGCAAAAACAGGATACCCCATCAAAATATGGGTGACTGTGACAGAGGGTTATGTACCACAATCCGTCACGTTTGATGCTTGTGAGGTGTTAGCGTGTGGAGATTTAAATGCCCAACGACAATTGAGCAGAGAGAACAAATAACTGGGAGAGACCCAACAGCCAGATTGGGAATAGCTGTATGGAAACGATCCTCTATTGCCATCAGAGAAAGGGAGAAACTCAAGGAGAAAACAGGAGAGAAAACAGGATGCCCTCTGAAATGTGGCAGTTCAAACATTTGAGATTCAAACAGGGTATTGGGATGTGAATGCCTGGATAGAATGGGTCAAATATACCATCCAGAGTCTCAACCGTAGCTACTGCTATGCTTGTGCCTCGGGATGACCAATTGCCCAGATAGTACCCTTCCCATGGGGGTGGACCAAGGATTCCCAGGGGATGCAATGTATGATTACATTGTACCAAAAAAAGACTGCCTGGGGAAATGAGGCCTGTAAGTCTCTCTTTGCTGTTCTTGCATTATAGCAATATTGCAGTTTCCCCTGCATTCTCTACAGCTATAGGTAATCATACAGCTTGCCTCTCACAGCAGGGTGTGAGTGCTACCCAGCATCTGGGAAAATTTGCCTTGTGCGACCAAGCACTTGATGGGAAACTGCTCAAGACTAGAGATCCCCAGGGCAGATCTCTGGTGGTACAGTGGAGGGAAGATCTTACGGTCCACCCTACCATCTAATTGGGAAGGCACTTGTGCACTTGTTCAATTAGCTATACCCTTCACCCTGGCATTTGAAAGAGAAACATCACAAATACCCAGAAGAAGTAAAAGAGGCTTAGGAATATCATTTGATGATAGAGTATACATAGATTCTATTGGGGTACCTAGAGGAGTTCCAGATGAACATAAAGCCAGAAATCAAATTGCTGCAGGGTTTGAGTCACTGTTCTGGTGGGTAACAATCAATAAAAATGTGGATTGGATTAATTATATCTATTATAATCAGCAGAGATTCATCAATTATACCAGGGATGCGATAAGAGGAATCCCTGAACAACTAGATGCCACCAGCAAAATGGCTTGGGAAAACAGGATAGCATTAGATATGATGCTCGCGGAGAAGGGTGGTGTATGCGTGATGCTGGGCAACCGTTATTGTACTTTCATCCCTGACAATACTTCCCTGGATGGCACAGTAACAAGAGCATTGCAAGGGCTTACCACCCTTGCCAATGAAAATTGGCAGAAAATTCGGGAGCAGACACTTCTATCACAGGATGGTTGGAATCTTGGTTTGGTAAATGGAAAGGGATGATAATGTCCATATTTACATCCTTGATCATAGTAGCAGGAGTTTTGACAGCCATTGGCTGTTGCATTATCCCCTGTGTAAAGGGACTTGTCCAGCGATTAATTGAAACCGCATTATTGAAACAAATGACCGTGGATCCACCATCCTACTCAGACAAAATGATGATATTAGAGGAAATGGAGAAGAAATAAAGTGAAGAAGAGGAAGATATTTACCAAATTACACTTAAAAAAAAAAATAAAAAGAGTTTTTGCAAAAATCAACAGTTTATTAAAAAAAAAAAAGGGAAAAGGGGGGAATTGTGGGAATATAAATGTCATTTTTGCAGAGTTATATTGTTTAGAAGGAGGGAATCTGGTACTGAGATATGGGTGCAGTCATAAGAAAGCTTAGCAGGTGACCTTGTAAAATGCAGACAACAATTGTCCGTAGGACAATTAGGTGAAAATCACAGTGTCAAGTCAGATAAGTGAAGAAACATTACCACTTCAAGCAGTAAAAACGTCAAAAGAATTTTGAAATTTAGCAAGCCTGCAACTGAAGGCCATGCACTGTCTGTGAGGCATCAAATAGATTGTGAACCTGGATTACCCACTCAAGTGGGGAAACAGGGGAGGGTCCTGTCATCAAAAAGTATATAAACCGTGTTTTGGAACTAGTAGATGCGCTCTCTCCTGCTTGTGGGGTGCCTGCCATTGCAATCACAAATAAATTGCTACTTCACTGAGATCCTCGCCTGAGCCTAAGTTATTGGCTATGGAGTGTTTCTCACATACATGAGCCACAGGTGTCCTATCAGAGAGCTCTTTCTGCCTGAGCTGCTCTTTGGGGTAAGTGCTTTTTTCTTCCTTCAGTCAGTTGCAGGTTGTTTTTTTTTTTTTGTTCTTTTTTGGGGTGTGGGTCAGAGTCTATGGGTTGATGTGTTTCCAAGTTGAAAGAGAGAAGTATATCTACTTAAGGTAAAATCTAGTAGGATCATTTAAAGTAAATCAGTCTATATAATAGTAGGTGCCTTTCTCGCATGCAGTTCTTCCTCAGGTGAGTAATTCTTATAGTAATTCCTATAGCATAAATAATTCTTTTCCTGTGTTTCATTCATGATGTTTGTAGTGTGCCTTTTTATGTGTGTGTTTGGCCTGGAGCTGTCCTGCCTGGCAATTAGTGATGGTAGCTAATATGGTGGTCCATCAGTGCAATAATACATTGTCCTGACTATTTTGGAAAAGACATCTGGTCTGTCTCTGGGTGAATAATCAAGCTCTGGGTGAGTACTCAAGGGCAGCTGGCACAGAGTCTTTTTTTCTTTTTTCCAGCAGCAGGTAAACCTTAGGAGGAACTGGTCAAAGGAAACAGTGCTTTCTGGAACTGTCAAGTTCTCGTTCAGTAACTCAGTGACTAGTTTGATCTACTTCTTAGGTATAGAGGTAAGTGGACTGCTCTTTTGAAATGATAAAATTAAAAAGATGAAGTTTGTCAAACGTGGCAATGCCTGTCTGCAGTCTCTTTATTGCTTTTGCTAGTGGTGGATAACACTTATAAGGAATCGGTCAAAGGAAAGAGCGCCTTCTGGAACTGTGAAGTTTTGCATTGGTAACTCAGTGACTGGATTGACCTACTGTTCATCTCCAGAGGGATGCAGACTGCTGTTTTGAAATTAAAAAAAAATATGGCACTGCTTTATGTGCTTTATGGAACCCAGAAGACCGCCAATCTATGGTGCCTGGAGGACCACTGCTCTGCATGGCAGTTAAAAAAATTTGATTTGGAGACAGAGAGCAGCAGAAGTAAAACAGCTGGGAAGAGATAGGTATTGCGGTAGGTAGAGTGTGGTTATGAGGTGCCTCAGAGTGTGCTTTTCGTCTTGTTTCTGCCATTCCCTGGTACAGTCCTGGAGAGGTGAATTCCCCATGTTGTGGAGTGGTGCAAAAAGGTTTTTTGACAAAACTAAAACAACCCCTACAATCATCCTTATTGGCATTGGGAACTAGCCAATGGCAAGTTTCAAAGGTGTTACCGAGATGGGAAAATGCAGAAGACCAAGACCACAAACTAATAATAGATGTACTTAGTATGGTTCAAGATAATGTATCCTTAGCTCTTAGTTGTATGCAAGCACAGTTATGGTTGCAGGCAACAGCTGCCTTGATCATTAGGGAAGGAAGTGAAGGCATTTTTCTGGCTGAAGCTATGATCCCATTGTTAACATGGCTACTACCTTTGTACGTAATGCCACAGTTTATGTTATCCACCCAATCATTGCACTAGGATTAAACCATGAGAAGACAGTGCTCTATCCTTTGGAGCATAGAACATGGGCACGGATGGAGAATGGGAAATGGCAGTCTGTAAATCTAGAATCACGTGTTACCTGGGAACAACAAGGATTTATTTGTGAAAGCAATACAATTGATGCTCAGGATGTATGTTTTGACACGGAGCAAGGTGTGTCAAACTTTGAAATTCATCCAAATACTAGTCAAAAGACTGTGCTTGTATATATTGGTCAAGGCTGTGTGTGTTTAAGAACTTCTTGTGATTTTGTAGAAATAGATAAGGAGAACATAACTCTCCATAGCAAAAATCATTGTAACTTCTGTATTTGTAACTTTGTCAGAATCGTCGGGTGTGATTTTCTATATTTGGCACCAGTGGTATCCCACCAGCTGGTCAAGTCTAACAACACAATGTATCGTAAGTTATTACCTACACCTATTGGGATGAACCTCACACTAGTGAAGCAACTAATAAAAACACCAAGACCTGATTAAAATTTTAAAAGGCAGTCAGGAAAATGGAGAGAAGACTCTAATCACTGTCCATCATGATACAAAGGAAATAAGCAGAGTTTTGCAAAGAGTAAAACAAGACACAAATCACAACTGGTGGGATACACTCTTTAGATGGTCGCCAACTGCAAATGAGATTTTGAACACACTGAGTCACCCAATTATTGTTTTATTGATATTAGTTGGTATAAGTTTAATATTGTCTTTTGTATTACTTGTTTGGAATTGGAAATTGTTACAACGAATGTCCATGTTAGCCTCCTTGACAAATGTGCATGGCAAGGTATTGAGGGGTACATATCATAAAGAGTGGGAAGAAAAATTTTCGTATTAAGTAAAAGAATTTACTAGATTTTCCAGAAAAGAGGGGAATGATATTGTATAAACTCACTTTAGGATAGAATAAATCTTGTGGTTAAAAATTAATGAGAACAAAATAGATGATATCTTGTTATCTGTCGACCTTCTGTTATGCTGAAGCATCTTGTTAATTGAAACATCCCGTTATCTGCCGACCCTCAGTTAGGCTGAAACTTGAGATAGCTTGAGCCAACACGGCATTTCTGCAGCTTGGAAAACAGCTGATTCAGCCAGCCTTGCATTCTTTAAGCAAAAGGTGAAAAGTGCATCACGAGGAAGACCTACGGTCTTCCTCCCAAAGACCACTGCCCACGTCCCGAAGACCCCAGCCCACAATTCTTGGAAGGCTTTACGCAAGCGCAAGAATTGATAAGCTAATTAGCATACGAAGTGAGAGTAGGTGGGTTTAGGTAATGAATATGTATAGGCGTTAATAGAATATTCATTGTTTTGCTGTATAAATATGAGATAGTTTGTTAGTTCGAACATGCACGATAAGTGGAGAGATCCCCTGTGCATCCAGTGCTGCAATAAAGAATATACCACTTAAGGAAATTTCAGCTTCGATCTTTGAATCAGTTTCTAAGGACGTATGATTCCCCATAATGCGCAACTGCTTACCAGTGAGGGGCAGTTATGTGTGCGGGTCCGCTTCTCTCAGCTTGAGCTTCTTTCCAGCTCCAGTGCATCCATTTCCAGCAACTTTCAGTACGAGCTTCTCTGAGCGGTTTGCTGAGTTTGGCCGAACCCATCTTCATGAGGCAATCAAAGTGTCTGTTCCCGTCCTGGTCTCTATTCTGCCAGCCTGTTCCTCTTCACTTCTTTTTCCTGCTTCTTTATTGATGACATAACTTCATCACATCGCGTTGCCTTTTTTTGTCTTGAGGGCAGGCTCCCCTCTTATACCCTTCTCCCCACAGCAGTCCTTTTCAAAAACAACTTTTCGTTGGTCAAACAACTTTGAATATAACAACAACAGCAAACACCCAGAAACTTCCATGCCTTAACGGCTGGAGAACAAGAAACCAGCTGGAGAACAAGAAAACGGAGACTGCATGGAGTCTCCTGAATCACCCTTCTTTGTTCCCTCTAAACTCTTTTATATTCCTGATGGCCTCATCATTAAGAGTCTAATGTTATCTCAACCACGGGGCTTTCTAACCCCCATGGCCACACTCCCAAATCTCCCCCTTTATTAATATCAACCATTTTCTCAACACGAATTACCACTCCATATATAATATGCCTAACTCCCCACTGTTAGGTAGAGATTTATTAGAGCAATTAGGAACAGCAATAAAATTTGAAAAAGGGGAGATTACTCTGGAGGTAAATGATCAACAATATATACAGATAATGAGTTTAGCTCTAGTCAACCTTCCAATGGAAGGAAAAGTTAATGAAGAAGTTGTAAACCAGGTATACCCAGGGGTATGGGCTACTGATGTACCTGGGAGAGCTAAAAATGCTGTTGAGATTAGGCTCAAGGAGGGAAAGCAACCAGTAAGGATTAAGCAGTACCCTCTAAAGTGGGAAGATAGGTGTTATAGAGCCTTAGTACTGAATAAGGAGATATTGGGGAGGCAAGGACAATCCCCAGACAAGGACTGTATATTTCGAAACAAGACACTGGAACCCATGATAAGGAAGCGGCAGACGGACAGAGAAACAAATGTAAGGACTATAAATCTCGAACTGGACATTGGAATTCATGATAAAGATACAACAAATGGAAGAATTAGCAACAGCCAGCTCTTGCAATTAAGAAACATGCCAACTCAGCAGAATCCTGACCAAAGGTGAAAAGTATACTGTGAGGAAGACTCGGGGTCTTCCTCCCAAAGACCACTGCCCACGTCCCGAAGACCCCTGCCGACAATTCTTGGGAGGCTCTACAGAGGCGCAAGGTGCCAAAAGGCTAATTAGCATGAGAAGCGAGGGAAGGCGGGGATAGGTAATGAATATGTATAGGTGCTTGTAGAATATTGATAGATTGATTGTATAAATTCAAGACTGCTTTCCGCTTTGGGTATGCACGATAGGTGGAGAGATCCCCCATGCATCCAGCGCTGCAATAAAGAATATACCACTTAAAGGAATTTCGGCTTCGATCTTTGAATCAGTACTCTAGAGGATGCCTTTCTCTGTAAGGCTGTAAGCTGCAAGTCAGTTGCCCACAGCAATGGGATGAATGCTAAAGATGAACTCTATCTCCAGTACACACACAAGTAAATCACTAGTGCACCAGATAGTGGCTTACAGTATCAAATGCATGCCTTTCGGTGCTACACATTTAATTTCTGCAGAAGGTGCAGAAACTGATGCCTGCTTGAATCTCACACTGATGAGCCACAAATCAAAATGACCTTACTGTAGCTGACTCTCAGAATTTTTAGGCTTGTAGAGAGTCATCCTTTGGCTAGGAGCAGCTCTAGCTACATTTTGAAGTTGCAGAGTGTTCAAACCTCATGCAGAGGAGTGGAAGAAGCACAGAATGGCACATAGAATTTCGCGGCATCAAAGGAGCAAGAAACTGGGAACTGAGATACATGCAGTTTTTATGCTACAGATGCGGAACTGGGAAATAAAGGACTGGGAGAGATGGAGAAAAACGCTTGTGGTCCTTGTTTGCAAGACTTAAAAGCGACCTGGGAAGACAAAGCATATATCGTCTGATCTTTCCTACAATCCATATTCCCTCTATAGAAGCTCACCTCTTCCTCCTTCAGAGGCCTAAAGACATCTCCAGGATTCAGGAGATGTTACTGCAAAACTGTCTCATGTGGTAAGTCTGTACAATACAAGAACACAAAGCAATCTGCCTGACAAGAGCATGTGTTGACTTGTCATTGGCCAGGTGCTCAAACACATGCCTTCACCTCCTGGAATAAGGGCACACAACATGTCTTCCTTGAATTAAACACAACTATAGATAGATTTAGCTCATAGGGTTCCGGTTGATTATGCTTACTACAGAACCAAGATTAGAGAAACTACTGCAATGTAAGTAGTTATGCTAATAACAAGAGCCCATAGTGAAACTGAAGCAGAAGCTTAAGGGAACAGATTGGTCACAAACCATTCTCTGTGACGGTAATGTCCGTGTGAGAACTTCCATACTTGTGGATATGTTCAACAGCCTCTTGTACACTGTCCACAACCTCAATGCAGCACTCCAGATCCCCATATTCAGCACAGAGAGATTTCACTTCTGAGGGGCTGAACGTCAAGTAAGAGGCAAACTTTGGGCTAGCATGAATCTTCACCTGCAATACCAGAAGTATTTTGTGCTGTAGATTTTACCAATGCATAACAGGTGAAAACTGCAGCTTGTTGTTCTGGGTATAGCTAGGATGGAGTTAATTTTTTTCATAGCAGTCCCTATACTGCTACATTTTGGATTTGTGCCTTAAACAAACCACTGTTTTGGCTGTTGCTACACAGTGCTCACACAGTTTCAAGGCTTTCTCTTCTTCCCCCACAGTGAGAAGGTCGAGGGTCTGCTAAAAGTTAGGAGAGGACATAAGCACAACTGATTCAAACTTAACCAGAGGGATAGCCTTTGCCATATAATGTCATAGTCAGCAATATAAAATGAGGGGACGGGAGTTTCACGGAAGGCAGACATTGCTCAGGGAGTACCTGGATACTGATCTATTTGTGGCAGGTGGTGAGTGACTACTTTTATCACTTGCCTTGTTTTTCCCTTTCTTCTTCCTCTTTCCTTTGCTAATTAAGCTATATTTGTTTCAAACCATGAGCTTTCTTGCTCTTGCTCCTCCCATTTGAGAGCATGAGGGAAAAGTGAGCAATGTGTTGGGTGATGCTTAGCTGCTGGACTGGGGTTAACCCACATTTGTAAATCAAAGGTTTGCTACATGCAGTGCAAAAAAAAAATAGCCTCAGTTTTCAGAGACAGCAGATTGGTGAACTAGCAATAAGGCACAATAGCTGAAATGCTATGTTGGCTATCTATCAAGACATGCTCGTAGTTCAGGGTTCATTTTAAATTATTTAAAGCTATTACATCATTTAAAGAAAGATATCTGTCTGGAGAACAGTACAACACTAGTAGTGAGAAAACAGCTACACACTGCACCTAGCCATTGTACCTGTATTTTTAGAAAGTATGTGGTCTGTAAGTGGTTGTAGCAAGCAACTTATTTCCAGGTTTGCAAGTCTCCCCTACAGAAGACTTTACCTGTTTTTAATCCTTCTGTTTTGTAAACTGACACCAGCCCTCTCCAGTGTATGTTTCAGGCACAAAAGAGTTACTGGGCCCAAAACAAGGCAAGGACTTTCCGTTATTTTACAGTCCTGATAAAGAAGATCTAATGCACCATCAATCTCTCAGATCTAATGCACTCATCAATCGTGGCAGCTAAGACACCTCAACAATGAGAGGGAGGAGTGGAAGGGCAGGTGCTGATCTCTTCTCTCAGGTGACAGAGACAGGACCCGAGGGAATGGCACAGAGCTGTGACGGGGAGGGTCAGGCTGGATGTTAGGGAAAGGTTCTGTACCAAGAGTTGGCTGGGCACTGGAACAGGCTCCCAGGACAGTAGTCACAGCACTGAGCCTGCTGGAGTCGAAGGAGTGTTTTGGCAACACTCCAAGATGCATGGTCTGATTTCTGGGTGGTCCTGTGTGGAGCTAGGGGTTGAGCTTGGTAGTCCTCATGGGTCCCTTGCAACTCAGGGTACTCTATGATACTTCAGACTTGCTGATTAGAATCCCTACCATTGAAGGCTTTCAGAAAGGTGCCTGGAAAATGGCATTTTCTTCTGCAACTATAAATTTTGTTGATACTGAAATCCTGACCAGTATTTGCATGTTTCCTGTTCTCAAGTCAGATTAGACAGCAGTAACATCAAGTCCTTCCCACTGTATTAAGGGTTGGGAGCTGGTGGGTGCTCGTGGAAATCCAGCAGTCTTCACACAAAATCCATAAATTTATCCTTCCCCCCTCCCCCTCAAGAAAAAAAAAAAAAGAAAGAAAATAAAACACAACCAACCCAGATATTAAAAAAAAAAAAAAGACAAAAAGAAAACACAAACAAGTGAGGACTTGCTGCTCCTGACTAGCTATCTGTCCAGCTTCTCTTAATATGACTTCTTTAACATTATCAAAACAAGACCTATTTTACCATGTTTTCCTGCATGAATCACTGCTTGTATACACTATTTGCCAAATGCAAATGCTATGTGAAAAATCCATGTTTTAAGTGTAATTTAAAGTACTTCACAAATATTTCTCTCCTCATGCATCTCTGCTACAAAACATTACACGTCAAAGCAATTTTGTAGGATAGCGGCTTTTCACTGTTCCTGTGGAACAGTGGGAGGGGAAAATAATGGGCAGGAAAATGGTGGGAATAAAGGCAAGTGAGGCAAAATGTTTAAACAATGTGGATGAAGCAGATTAGAGAAGGAGAAACATAAAATGGGAAATGACTGAGGTAAGAAGAGAAGTTAATAGATTTAATCAGAATAGTATTTGTGTCCGGGAGGTTGCCAGCCATTAAGTCAGAATTGAGAACAGTAGAGAAAGGGTTGTGGATATGCTCTTCCAAGGCAGAGAATGATTTTTTGCTATGTAAAAGGAAGTAGTTGTATCCCAGCAATGGCATGCAGCCACCCCGAAGAAGCTGCTTTCAGATAGTTTCTATGGAAAAGCTTGGGGTTGCACGGAGAAGCCAAGAAAGTTCTCCGAAAGTTCATTTAGGTGTACAAAGAGATGTGGGTAACATAAGCATTATGTTTTCGTAAAACTACATAGGGCTATGTCAGCAAGACCAAAGGCTCCTAAAATGAAAAAAAAAAAAAAAAGTAAATAAAACAAAACAAAGACCAACACAAGTATACATGACTACATTTATGACAAAGAATTTGAAGAGCATGTGAATTATTATTATGTATGGTTATTATTATAACCATGCCACATATTCCAAATGTGAAGTTCAGTTACACTTAGGACATCCAAGTCACCCTCTCACAGCTTACTTATTTGTGTGGCCTTCTCAACGCTGGCATCTGTGTCCACATACACATGACAGATCCCTTCACTGTGTCCCATCACTGGAATTCCCTTAGCAGCTTTCTGGATATTCCTGACTAGCTGGGATGAACCATGTGGAATGATTAGATCTACCAGCTTCTCCAAATGGCAGAGATCTTCCACTTCCTTGCTTGTATTCACACGTGAAAGTTGTGACACAGTCAATGGCCTGAATTCTCAAGTTCTGCCTGTGCTTTTTATACATGCTACAGCAAAAAAAGTTGTTGATTTAATTCTAGACACTTACTAGTTGCACTGCATCTTTGACTCCATGAATGGAGAGTGCTTCTTGAGTCAGATGATGAAGGATTTGATTGCTATATGTTGCCTCTTTCCCTCCTTTTAGTAGCAAGCCATTTTCACTAGCTACGGCCAAAGAAGACACCTGTCAGAAGGGAATTAAAGAAAAACAACAAAAAAAAGAAAAAGTGATCGGACTCCTCTGTGAGAATAACATCTGCAAAATAGAGTAAGAACAGGATTCTGAATTCTGCTGACTTACTCAATATTAATATATGACACAAAGAATTTTTTCTGAGTCAGAACATGTAACTCCAGAAATTAAGTATCTTAATGTTTCAGGAACAAACTTGAGCTTCAGGGTACTACTGGCAAAGGGAGACTGCAGTAAGTCAAAGGAAACCCTGAACATAAGCTCTGGCACAAATTCGGTAGCTGTATAAAACTATTTCAGATGCAAGAACTCTTATCCCTAAACATTCTGGCTGGAAGTAGCTAATAAGCTCTTCCTATGAAGAACATTTTTGTTGTGCTGTCTTATACAGAAGCCTTTTATTTTATTGCACTGATTTCACGTTTATAACCAGACGGTGTCCTTGCCTATGGTGGGGGGGAATAGATGACCTTTAAGTTCCCTTCCAGCACAAATCATTCTATGATTCTATGACACCTCCCACTAGACCAGATTGCTCAAAGCCGCATCCAACCTGGCCTTAAATACTTCCAGGGATGGGGCATTCACAACTTCCCCAGGCAGCCTCTTCCAGTGCCTCACCACTCCCACAGTAAAGAATTTCTTCCTTTTATCTAATCTAAATCTGCCCTTTTAGTTTAAAGCCATTACTCCTTGTCCTGTCATTACACTCCCTGACAAAAAGTCCCTCCCCAGCTTCCCTAAAGCCTGCTTTAGGCACTAGAGGGCCACTATAAGGTCTCCTAAGAGCCCTCTCTTCTCTAGGCTAAGCAACCCCAGTTCTCTCAGCCTGTCTTCATAGGAGAGGTCCTCCAGCCCTCATCAGCTTCATGGCCCTGCTCTGGACCTTCTCTAACAGATTTATTTCTTATGTTGGAGTCCCCAGAACTGAATGCATCACTCCAAATGGGGCCTCACAGGAGTGGAGCAGAGAACGAGAATCACCTCCCTGGACCTTCTGGTCATATTTTTGATGTGGCTCAGGATACAGCTGTTCTTCTGGTCTGCAACTGCACATCGCTGGCTCATGTAGAGCTTTTCATCCATCAGCGCTCCTAAGTCCTTCTCTGCAGGGCTGCTCTCAATCCACTCATCAGCCAGCCTGCATTCATTTTTGGGAGTGCCTTGATGATGGTGTTGAACAGCGCACTTAGCCTTCTTGAACTTCATGAGGTTCTCATGGGCCAACCTCTTAAGCATGTCAAGGTCAACTCAGACCAACTCCTTTTCCCTACTAGTGTCCTCTGGGTAAAAACAGTCACCATGTTTGATATTCTACTTCATCCTGCTGTACACAATTTGACAAGAATACTGAAAAAATAAGGAATACTTCAGAAAGATACACTAAATGACAATGATCTAGGAACCTTGCCGTACCCAGATACTGTGTGTCTTTAACATATAAAACTAGACATTAAAATGCAATTTGATTGTGTCTTGTTAAGAATCTGCCTCTCTGAAGATCAGCATCACAAAGGAAAACTGCAGAGACAAGCTTATTTAAATAAAAAAAAAATCCAGTCTTTAATGGGTTTCAAAACAGTTTGTTCCCTTTAAATAATAATAGAGCATGGCTATACTTCAGAACTATTGGATTTCTTGAAATCTATAGGAAGCAGTCCGTGAAATATGATCTCAGAACTTCGCCTTGTAAGTATCAGAGGCAAACATGCTATTTATATATGCTCATTAGAAGCTAAACTGTTAGTCTGCAATTGTATCACCTTTACTGCAGCTCAAGACTGAACTCTGAGCACTGACTCAATTCCATGTATACTATCTCCAGCTAGCTATCAGGCACACGCTACTCCATGGAGAAGTCAAATTCCCTCTGTAATTGCTTACCCAAACCAGTATGAGATGCAATAGCAAACTATGGAGGAAGCAACCTCTCCTCTGCACTCAGAGTCCATCCTACTATCAGCTACAGCATGGGAGAGAAACCATATTATTCAGATGCAAAGGTATCAAAGATGATCCTCTGAAGTTACATCGGAGAACTTGAGGATGGGGGCTGGCAGGAAGAAAAGTAACTAACAAGACAAACCTAAGTCTGTAAAAAAAAAAAAAAAAAAAAAAAAAAAAAAAAAAAGAGAGAGAAAAAGGTTGGGGGGTGGGAAGCCAGTAAGAATCAGCCTGATAAAATGTTTACAAATGAGATAAAGAAGGCAGCTATGCAGCTATGCAAGGCAAGAGACCCAGTAGGCAAAGATTGGAATCCAGGAAGGCAGACTAGAATTTGACAAGGAAAACTACTGGTTTTCTATGAAGAACAGAGCTAGCAGCAAGGAAGTAATAATGGCAGAAAAGGAAGACTAGTGTCTTTTCCTTTCACATGAACTTTGCCTAGAGCATACTCCCCTTCAGTATGAAACGAGGACAAACACTCACAAAATCCAGTTATGAAATATGAAGCTGCCCTTTGGCAGTCTCTTTTTAAGTGCCCATACCCCTCCCTTGCTCCTCAAATACTTGTTCATATGTTAGAGAAATGTTCAGTCTTGCTAAAAATACTGGCAGTAAGAGCCTAGACTTATCTTTCCACAAGTGAGTAAAAGCTACCATTCTTTCTCAGTGCAAATGCATGGGGCAGACCACTCAAAGCCTAGAACTTCTACTTTGTGCTTTTTTTTAAGCACATATTCTTAACAGTTGCAATTTGTTATTAACCATCTATATTAAACATTTGAGGTTTAATCGTAGCCTGCAATTCATCGGTATTTGGCATGGACAGGAAAATGCTCACTGGTAGGAACATCGAGAGTTACAAGTTAAGCAGGGAACCTGCTTAACCAATAGAACTCACCAATAACTCACCAACAGAAATACACTTTGGTTATCAAATATCTCTCTGACCTCCTCACATACCTCTGGAAGACAGTCAGGACGGGACTCAAAAAAAAAAGAAAAAACACAAGAAGGACCCCAACAGGCACTGTCACCTGCTCCAACTCTAGATCTTTTGCTATGCCGTTTCTCCAAACTATGAGGCTGATGCTGTCCTGTGAAGATGCTGCAATCTGACGTAGCCCAATAGCCAAGCTGTTCAGTTTTGATGTAGACAGACTTAGACGTTTCAACAAAGGAAGTGCCAATCTTCCTAGAAAAAAAAGAAAAAATTATGCTCAAGATAGATTTATCTGTCTAGTTTCAAGAAAAAGTGACCTAATGGTCAAACTAGGAAAAAAAGCATTTGTTTCCCACACCACAGCAAGAAACCTACCTAAAATGAACAATGTAAAGCATTAAGTTTAGTAGCTACAATAAAACGGCTCAAATTTGACAACGATTTCACGTATTTGTGAATCATTTAGGTGTATCACATATATACCTAATATGATAGGAATGATTTGCATATGAAGTAACATTCGCAAAGACAAAGTTTGTCCTATTTCTAGTACCATTACACAACCGTGTACCTGAATTTCTTACAAATTTCTACCCTTGCAATATTCCTGGAAAGTTTGGGCAGTAATTGCCTCTTTCTATTTCACAGATAGAAATCCCAAAGAGCAGAGGAACACATAGCATTTCAAATTGGGCAAGAGCTGCCAGAGTTTTCTAGTCTGAACACATTCAGTTTGGAAGTTTACTCAGAAATGTCCCTCCAGGCATTCTCCTCAGTAAAAAATGGTTGCTGTATGTCTTTTACTGAACATTACAATTTGTGATGTGCCAGTTTCACACATTTTCTAACCCAAGACCAGCTTCTTGATGCACCACTCTAACACAAAAGAATGGATTTAGTCTATGCTGCCTGAACTGTACTTTCCTCAGTCAGAAGGTAATGTGGTTCTTTCTGGAAAGCATCATTTTTAAGTAACAACCTTCCCCACAGGGGTCAAACATTACGTTAACCAGCCCAGGAGAATATTCACGCTATTTCATGCATGACGATAACAGGGAAGATACTTGCTAGATTTAATTTCTAAAGTGAGCAAAAGAAAACACTATTTTAGTTTTAGTTTTTTAAACAACGCTGGGGTTGCTGCTTTCAAAGGCCTCTCTGTCTTCTCTGATGAAGAAATCTCTTATGTAATTACAGAAGCTGCAGTTGTTTACACTGACAAGCTCTCAAAGTCCTGGGTTCCCTAATCTGTGACGGCCATAATAGCCAATTGCAGGTGACAGAATATTCTAGTTCTGCTCATTTCCCTTGAGGCCCAGAAAAGCTCATGAAAACAGGTGTTTGTGGTGGTTTTACCGTGCTGGGCAGCTAAACACCACAACGGCTCTGTCACTCCCCCTCCTTAGATGAGGAGGGGAAGAAGTAAAGCAAAGAACAACTCATGGGTTGAGATATGGATAATTTAATTAAAGGGAGATAATAATAATTAAAGAAAGATTATTATGAACTAAACAATTTACTAAACAATTTTGACGCCCATCTACAAGAAAGGCTGGAGGGCAGACCCAGGAAACTACAGGCCTGTCAGTTTGACCTCAGTACCAGGGAAGCTCATGGAGCAGATTCTCTTGAGAGTCATCACATAGCACTTGCAGGGCAAGCAGGCGATCAGGCCCAGTCAGCATGGGTTTATGAAAGGCAGATCCTGCTTGACGAACCTGATCTCCTTCTATGACAAAGTGACGCGCTGGGTGGATGAGGGAAGGGCTGTGGATGTGGTCTACCTTGACTTCAGCAAGGCTTTTGACACCGTCTCCCACAGCATTCTCCTCAAGAAACTGGCTGCTCTTGACTTGGACTGGCGCACGCTTCGTTGGGTTAGAAACTGGCTGGATAGCCGGGCCCAAAGAGTCGTGGTGAATGGAGCCAAGTCCAGTTGGAGGCCAGTCACTAGTGGCGTCCCCCAGGGCTCGGTGCTGGGGCTGGTCCTCTTTAATATCTTCATTGATGATCTGGATGAGGGCATTGAGTGCACCCTCAGTAAGTTTGCAGATGACACCAAGCTATGCGCGTGTGTCGATCTGCTTGAGGGTAGGAAGGCTCTGCAGGAGGATCTGGATAGGCTGCACCCATGGGCTGAGGTCAACTGCATGAAGTTCAACAAGGCCAAATGCTGGGTCCTCCACCTGGGGTGCAATAACCCCAAGCAGAGCTACAGGCTGGGAGATGAGTGGTTGGAGAGCTGCCAGGCAGAGAAGGACCTGGCAGTGATGGTTGATAGTCGGCTGAATATGAACCAGCAGTGTGCTCAGGGGGCCAAGAAGGCCAACGGCATCCTGGCTTGTATCAGGAACAGTGTGACCAGCAGGGCTAGGGAGGGGATCATCCCCCTGTACTCGGCTCTGGTGAGGCCGCACCTCGAGTACTGTGTTCAGTTTTGGGCCCCTCGCTACAAGAAGGACATGGAGGTGCTTGAGCGGGTCCAGAGAAGGGCGACGAAGCTGGTGAGAGGCCTGGAGAACAAGTCCTACGAGGAGCGGCTGAGGGAGCTGGGCTTGTTCAGCCTGGAGAAAAGGAGGCTCAGGGGTGATCTTATTGCTCTTTACAGATACCTTAAAGGAGGCTGTAGCGAGGTGGGGGTTGGTCTATTCTCCCACGTGCCTGGTGACAGGACGAGGGGGAATGGGCTTAAGTTGAGCCAGGGAAGTTTTAGGTTAGATGTTAGGAAGAACTTCTTTACTGAAAGAGTTGTTAGACATTGGAACAGGCTGCCCAGGGAAGTGGTGGAGTCACCATCCCTGGAAGTCTTTAAAAGACGTTTAGATGTAGAGCTTAGGGATATGGTTTAGTGGGGACTGCTAGCGTTAGGTCAGAGGTTGGACTCGATGATCTTGAGGTCTCTTCCAACCTAGAAATTCTGTGATTCTGTAATTTAACTAAAGGGAAAAAAAGGGGGGAAAAGGGAAAAGGGAGGGGGAAAGGAAGAAAAAGGGAGGAGAACAAATGAAACAAATGAAGGCTATGTGGAAGTGCAGAGGAAAGAAATTACTCTCTACTTCCCACAAATGAGTGATGCTTGACCACATCCTTGAAGCAGGGCCTCAACGCACATGTTCAGGAGGAGGACCGACGTTTTCACGAGAGCCCACCCCTCCCCTCTTCTTCCTGTTTCTATCTTTTATTGCTGAGTGTGACATCATATGGTATGGAATATCCCTTTGGTTGGTTTAGGTCAGCTGCCCTAGTGATGTTTCTCTTCTCACTTTTTGCCCACCCCTAGGAGGGTTAGAGAGAGTCCCGATCCTGTGCCAGCATTGCTCAGCAGTAGACACAACACTGGTGTGATAACACTGCTGTTCCACCTACAAGTGCAGAGCACAAAACTGTATGGGCTGCTGCAGGGAAAGTTAACATTCCAGCCAGACCCAGTACAGTCCCCCCGTGCCCTGAGATGGCCGGTGCCCGTGCGGCCCCAGGCCTGACCTCCGGGTCGCCCAACCACCGGGCCCTGGGACGGCAGGCACCTGTGCCGCCCGAGGCTGGCCCCCCGGGGATATGACAGCCGGCCACCGTGCCCCGGGAGTGCTGCCTCCCGCGCCGCATGAGGCCAGCACCTTGGAGCTCGGGACGGCCAGCACCCGTGCCTCCCAAGGCCGGCACTTTGTGGCTCTGGACGATCGGCACCTGTGCCACCACAGGCCGGCCCCACGTGCCAGGAGACGGCTGGCATCCGCTCTGCCAGAGGCTGGCATCCCAGGTCCGAGGAGTGTCTTCTCCTGCGCCACCCGAGGCCGGCCACCCGGGCCCCGGGAAGGCTGGCATCTGCGCTGCTTGAGGCCGGACCACCGGGCCCCGAGACTGCCGGCACCCACGCCACCTGCGACCAGGCCCCGCGACGCGGGACGGCTGTCCTCTGCACCACCCGAGGCCGGCCCTACAGGCCCGGAGACACCTGGCACCCGCGCCGTACCAGGCCCGACCCCTGGATTGCGGGATGGCCAGCCCCACAGCCGCCGAGCCCGGCCCACTGGGCTCCGGGACGGCAGGCACCTGCACAGCCAGAGACCGGGCCCCGCGCCGCCTGACATCCGGCACCCGCGGCGCCCGAGGCCAGCCCCACGGACCTGGGAAAGCCGGCACCCGCGCTGAACAAGACCGACCCTCCAGGGATCGGACAGACGGACACCGTGCCGCCCGAGGCTGGTATCTCAGGCCCCAGGACTGCCATCCCCTGCGCCCCCAAGGCCTCCCACACGGGCCCCGGGAAGGCTGGCACCCGCGCCGCCCGAGACCAGCACCTTGGGGCTCGGGACGGCCGACCCCCGCGCAGCCCGAGTCCGGCCCCACGGGTCGGAGACGGCTGGCATCCGCGCCGCCTGAGGCCGGCATCTTGTGGCTCGGGACAGCCGGCACCTGCACTGCCTGAGGCCGGCCCCACAGGCCTGGAGACGGCTGGCACCCGCGCCGCCCGAGGCCGGCATCCCGGGCCCAAGGTGTGCCATCCCCTGCGCTGCCTGAATCCGGTCTCACGGGCCCCGAGACGGCTGGCACCCGTGCCGCCTGAGACCGGGCCCTGCGCCGTGGGAAGGTCGGCACCCGCGGCACCCGAGGCCGGCTCCACAGACCTGGGACGGCCATCTCCCAGGCCCTGGGACAGCAGGCACCCGCGGCGCCTGAGGCCGGCATCCCAGGCCCCGGTATGGCTGAACACTGCCCCACCCTAGGCAGGCACCACGGGTCCTGAGATGGCCAGCACTCGCCCCACCCGAGCTCAGCACCTTGCGGCTCGGGATGGCTGGCACCTGTGCCACCCGAGGCCAGACCCACGGGTCCCTGGGCAGCCATCTCCCCCGCCACCCGATGCTGGCCCCACGGGCCCCGAGACGGCCGGCATCCGCCACACCTGCAGCCCTCACCTTGCGGATTGGGACAGCCAGTACCTGTGCTGCCCAAGGCCAGACCCTTGGGGCTTGAGACAGACGGCCCCCATGAGCCTGAGGCCGTCCGCCCCGGGACACCGGACAGCCGGCCTCCTTTCCGGCCGATGCCAGCCACCTGGGCTCCGAGATGACCGGCACCAAGACACCCGAGGCCGGACCCCAGCGGCTCGGGACGGTCGGCCCCCACTCCGCTAGAGACCAAACCCCGGAGCTCGGGAGGGCCCATTCCCGGTCCGCCCGAGGCCAGACCCTGGGCCCTGGGACCACCAGTCTCCGCGCCACCCAAGGTCGGCCCCCGGGACACCTGGCCCCCGCTCCGCTTGAGTCCGGCCCCCCGGGACAGCAGGCCCTTGCGCCACCCGTGTCCAGCCCCCGATACCCCAGGGTGGGTGGCACACGCGCCACCCAAGGCCAGCCCTTGGGACTTGGGATGGCCGGTCCCCTGCGCCACACAAGGCCGAACCCCAAGGGCTCGGGCTGCTGGCTCACGAGCTGTGGTGTAATTGCCTGAAGCAAATAGGAAAATAAAACTAACATTCACACAATAAGGGTTAGGGTAAGTGTAAAGGTTAGGGTAAGGGTAAGGGTAAGGATTAGGGTTAAAGGTAAGGGTTAGTGTAAGTGTTAGGGTATGCTAAGGGTAAGGGTAAGGGCTGGGGTTAGGGTAAGGGTAACAGTGAGTGTAAGAGTAATGGTAAGGGTAAGTGTAAGGGTTATGGTAAGGGTAAGGGTTACGGTTAGGTTAAATGTTAGTGTAAGGGTAAGGGTTAGGGTAAGGTTTGGTGTAAGGGTAAGCTGTAGCCTAAGGTTTTGGGTTAGGGTAAGGATAATGGTAAGGGTAAGAGTTGGGTAAGGATAAGTGTTAGGGTAAGGGTAAGAGTGAGTGTTAGGGTAAGATTAAGGGTAAGATTTTGGTAAGGGTAACAGTAAGGGTAAGAGTAAGGGTTAGGTTAAGGTTTAGGGTTAGGGTAAAGGTAAGGGAAGGGTTAGGGTAAGTTTTAGGTTTAGGGTTAGGATAAGGCTAAGGGTAACGTTTAGGGTAAGGGTAGTGGTTAGCATAAGGGTAACGGTAAGGGTAAGGTAAGGCTTAGGGAAAGGGGTAGGATAACAGTTAGGGGAAGGGTAAGTGTACATGTAAGGGTAAGGGTTAGTGTAAGGGTTACGGTAAGTGTTAGGTTAAGGGTAAGGGAAGGATAAGTGTTAGGGTACAGTTTTAGGGTAAGAGTAAGGGTAAGGGTTAGGGTAAGGGTAAGGTTAAGGTTTCGGGAAAGGTTTAGTATAAGGGTTAGGGTAAGGGTAAGGGTTAGGGTAAATAAAACAGTAATGTAAGTGTAAGGATAAGGTAAGGGTAAGGGTAAGAGTAAGTGTTGGGATATGTTAAGGGTAAGGGTTAGGTAAGGGAAAATGTAAGGGTAAAGGTTAGGGTTAGGATAAGGGTTACGGTAAGGGTTAGGGTTATGGTAAGGGCAAGGGTAAGTGTTAGAGTAAGTGTAAAGGTAAGGGTTAGGATAAGCCTAAGGGTAAGGGTAAGGGTTAGGGTAAGCCTAAGGGTAAGGTAAGTGTTAGGGTAAGGGTAATGGTTAGGGCAAGGGTATGGATAAGGGTTAGGGTAAGGGTTAGGTTAAGGTAAGTGTAAGGGTAGGGGTAACTGTAAGGGTAAGGGTAATGTTCAGGGTAAGGGTAAGCATTAGGGTAAGGCCTTTTTTAGGTTTAGTGTTAGGGTAAGGGTGATTAAGGAGACTTTGGGGAGGCAAGGACAATCCCCAGACAAGGACTGTATATTTCGAAACAAGACACTGGAACCCATGATAAGGAAGCGGCAGACGGACAGAGAAACAAATGTAAGGACTATAAATCTCGAACTGGACATTGGAATTCATGATAAAGATACAACAAATGGAAGAATTAGCAACAGCCAGCTCTTGCAATTAAGAAACATGCCAACTCAGCAGAATCCTGACCAAAGGTGAAAAGTATACTGTGAGGAAGACTCGGGGTCTTCCTCCCAAAGACCACTGCCCACGTCCCGAAGACCCCTGCCGACAATTCTTGGGAGGCTCTACAGAGGCGCAAGGTGCCAAAAGGCTAATTAGCATGAGAAGCGAGGGAAGACAGGGATAGGTAATGAATATGGCGCTTGTAGAATATTGATAGATTGATTGTATAAATTCAAGACTGCTTTCTGCTTTGGGTATGCACGATAGGTGGAGAGACCCCCCATGCATCCAGCGCTGCAATAAAGAATATACCACTTAAAGGAATTTCGGTTTCAATCTTTGAATCAAGGGTAAGGGTTAGGGTAAGGGTAAGGTTTAGGTTTAGGGTTAAGTTAAGAGTAAGGGTAAGGGTTAGGTCAAGGGTAAGGGTTAGGGTAAGAGTTAGGATAAGGGTAAGGGTAAGTGATAACAGTAATGGTAATGGTAAGGGTAAGGATAGGGTAAGTGTATAAGAGTAAGGGTTAGGGTAAGTGTAAGGGTAAGGGTTAGGGTAATTGTAAGGGTTAGGGTAAAGGTTAGGGTTAGGATAAGGTTTAGGGTAAGGGTTTGTAGGGGGTTTACGTGGCAAGGTTTTGGTAGCAGGGGGCCATAGGGGTGGTTTCTGTGAGAAGGATCTAGAAGCTGCCCCATGTTTGGGAAGGGCCCCACTGCTGACCAGAGCTGAGCTAATAAGCGATGTTGTTTTGCACCTCTGTGAGAGCATATTTAAGACACGGAAAAAAAACACTGCGCCACACAGCAGCTGGGAGAGTGAAGGGAGTGAGGAACAGCCTTGCAGGCGCCAAGGTTAGTGCCGAAGGAGGGGGAGAGGTGCTCCAGGCGCCGGAGCAGAAGTCCCCTGCGGCCTGTGGTGAGGACCATGGTGAAGCAGGATGTCCCCCTGCAGCCCATGGAGTACCACGGTGGAGCAGGGTTCCACGCTGCAGCCCGTGGAGGAGACCACGGTGGAGCAGGTGGCCCTGCACCGATGGAGGCTGCCGTCTGTGGAAGACCCCTGCCAGAGCAGATTTCGGGCTAGACGTGTAGCCCGTGGAGAGGAGACCACGCAGGAGCAGGTGACCTGGCAGGAGCTGCTGCCCGTGGGGGAGCCAGGTTGGAGCAGTTTTCTCCTGAGGGATGGACCCCGTGGTACGGACCCATATCTGGAGCAGTTCTAGAAGAGCTGCTGCCTGTGGGAAGCCCATGCCGGATCAGTTCAAGGACTGTATCCCGTGGGTGGGACCCCACAGCACAGGGGACAAGAGTGACCGAGAAGGAGCGGCAGAGAAGCGCTGTAGACTGACCATAACACCATTCCCCCATTCCCCTGCGTTGCTTGGGGGGAGGAGGTGGAAGAGGGTGGATGGGGGAGGAAGGTGCTTTTGGTTTCTTTTCTTTGTTTCTCACTTCTCTAGCTTGTTAGTAATGAGCAATAAATCTTACTATCTCCTTATGCTGAGTCTGTTTTGCCTGTTACAATAATTACTGCATGATTTTCTCATCCTTATCTCAACCTTTGAGCCCTTTTCACATATTTTCTCCCCATTCCTCTTTGAGGAGGGGGAGTGAGAGAGCGGCTGTGGCAGAGCTCAGCTGCCCACTCGAGCAGAACCATGACAGGGTTAGGGCTATGGTAAGGGTAAGGGTTAGTGTAAGTGTTAGGGTTAGGTTTAGGGTAAGGGTAAGCCTAAGGGTAAGGGTTAGGGGAAGGGTTAGGGGAAGGGGAAGGGTAAAGGGTAAGAGTAAGGCTTCCCTTTGGGGGTCATTTTTTCTTGTGCCTTGTGTTCTGTGTTTTGTTTGTAATGTTTGTAGAGTGCCTGTGTGTGTATGTGTTTGGTCTGGAGCTGTCCTGCCTGGCAGTTAGTGATGATAGCTAACGTGGCAGTCCATGGGTGTACTAATACATTGTCCGGTCTGTTTTGGCAAAGACATCTGGTAGGCAGCTTGGTGACTGGCTTGATCTACTTTCCAGGTGCTGAGGCAAGGGGGCTGCTGTTTTGAAATGACAACGTTGTAAATGGGGTCCCTTGTGTTATTGAGGGATGGGTGCTAATGCTGGCAGCTGAATGATTATCTTGTGACTGTTTTCATTTATTAAAGCTGAAACACAGTGTACAACACGGGACTTGACCAGAGCTGCTTTTGGCAAGGTGAGCGATGAACAGATGTAGCGGGTACTTTAGTGGTGCAGTTGTCACTGCAGTTACTTAACTACACAAAATACAGTAAAAATCCTGTTTATATTTCAGAGGTGTTGTAGCTGGCCTAAGAGAGCAGATGTAATCATCTGCCTCGAGGGCAGGTGAGGGAGCAGAGGTAAGGGAGCAGATGAGAGTAACTGTCCTAGCTATGCTGTGGCTTTGGATGCTGCTTCAGTTTATGCTTTTCTTTCTCATTCGCAGGTGTCTCGCACAGGCTCAGTGGGGCCAAACTGCACTCTGAAGAGCAGCATGAGAAGGGCAGGCAGGTCATGAGCTGGGTTGGAGCAGAATGGCCAAGTAGCACAAGGTGACTATGAAAGGTGTCCGTCTTGCTTTGCAGGTGCTGTGGCAGGCTCTCCACAGAAGTGGCTGAGGATTTGAGATAAGACCAGAGAGCGACAAGGAGTGGCACATGCAGGGATGGTTTCCAGGCACTTCGGTGGCTTTCTCTTCTGTTCATCAGGTGCCACAGGCAAGGTGGGTTGTAACATCAGTCTTTATAATCACAGGAAAGCAGGCCACTTAAATGCCACAGAGCATGTGAGAAGGGTGTTCTAGAAGAAAAAGCTTGTCTGGCACAGCAGAGCCTGATGGCAGTGTGTTTCCTCAGGTGAAGAGGTGCCTGAAGCCCCATCCTATCTAGCCGGCACACAATTATCTGAGAATGAAAGCTGCTTTCCAGTAATTCAAGTGAAGTTACGTCTCAGCCTTGAGCATCTTGGGCTTTTGCCTGGGCTTTTGGGCCTGTCTGTAACATTTGGCACCAGCACTAATACTTTTTTTGGTGTATGTTCAATGTTTGGGGCCTGTGTCTGGGATTTGGGACCTGTCTCGAACCACTGGGGCTTTGTCCTGGGTTTTGGTGCCTGCCTGTAGAGTTCAGGGCCTGTGATTAGGCTTTTGGGGTCTGTGTCTGGGGGTGTGGGGGTTGGGGCCAGTGTCTGGGGGTGAGAGGGGAGCTGCTTGTAGACCATTTGGGCCAGTGTTGAGGGGGTTGGGAGCTGATTGTATACCTTTGGGGAGTACCTCTGGGTGTCTGTGTCTGTGGGGGGGTGTTAGGAGCTTCTTGTACACTGTAGGAGTCTGCATCTGTGGGGGAGGATTGGGAGCTACTTGTACACGCTAGGTGTCTGCGTTGGGGCCGGGGGGGGGGGGGGGGGGAGGGGTTGGAGCTGGTTGAACACTGTAGGTAGTGTAATACACCATAAAAGTTTGTTCATTGTCTTTTGTATTATAAAAACAAGGAGTTCTGTTTGAGGAGCGGGAGTTGCGAAAGCTCCCTGCTGTAGTAAGGAGCTGTATAATGCTTGGCTAGACACTATGAAAATTCTTTTGCTTAATGTAACAAAAAAGAGAACCCCCTCCCCTTCTCTCCTTCTGCATCTCAGTTGCCTCTTTTGTTCAAAGACACTGCTGCAAAGCTCATGTAACCATCTCCTGATAAGTTGCTAAACTAGTGTATCAACATCCTGCCTTCCTGTCTCACGCTGGGCCAACATGACCAAATAAAAAAAGAAGTTGAACCACAACGCTGAGGATGAATACGGCCTTCATCTTCACGACCACCAGAGGGACAGAGACGACCCCCTAGCAACAGTGCACGCAGTCGCAGAATATACCGTGATGTGCTGCGTAATCCCAGAATTACCAAGATATAAAAAGGGACCCTGGCGGGGGTGAGGTGCACGCTGTTGGCGGAGCCGAGACTCCCCAGCCGCCCAGCGCCGTTTTGCTTGCTGTTGGCTTACTCAGTGAATTCCTTTCTATGGTTAATACAATGCTCTCTGAAAAATTAAGGGGGCAATTTATAACAGGTAGAGGCCTGCTTCTGGGGGGTGGTTGGGACCTGCATCTGGGGGAGGGGTGGGAGCTCTTTGTATTCCTTTGGAGCCTGGGTTGGGGGGGGGGGGGGGGGGGGGGTGGAGCTGCTTCGACACCTTTGGGGCTGGCATTGGGGTTAGGGTTTGGGTGCTGGTTGTGTACTGTAGGGGCCTGTGTTTGGGGGGGCTTGGGGACCTGCGTTTGGGGGAGGGGTGGGAGCTGCTTGTACACCTTTGGGGCCTGCATCTGGGGGTGGTTGAGAGCTGCTTGTACACTGTAGGGGCCTGCATCTTGAGGGAGGGTTGGGGCTGTTTGTACACCTTTGGGGCCTGCATCTGGGGGGTGTTGGGAGCTGCTTGTATACTGTAGGGGCCTGTGTCTGGGGGGGGTGGCTTGAGGCCTGTGTCTCAGAGATTTGTGAGCTGGTTGTACACCTCTGGGGCTTGCGTCCATGGGGGGTTGGAGCCTGCCTCTGGGTATGGGGTTTGGAGTTGCTGGTGCACTGTAAGGGCCTGTGTTGGGGGGGATTTTGAGGTGGTTGTACACCTTTGGGGCCTGTGTCTGTGGGGGGTCAGTGCCTGTGTCTAGGGGGTTGGGAACTGCTTGTACAATTGATTTAAAGATCAAAGCCGAAATTTCCTTAAGTGGTATATTCTTTATTGCAGCACTGGATGCACGGGGGATCTTTCCGCCTATCGTGCATGTTTGAAGTGACAAACTATCTCATATTTATACAGCGAAACAATGAATATTCTATTAGCGCCTATACATATTCATTACCTAACCCCGCCTACTCTCGCTTCATATGCTAATTAGCTTATCAGTCCTTGCGCTTGCGCAAAGCCTTCCAAGAATTGTGGGCCAGGGTCTTCGGGATGTGGGCAGTGGTCTTTGGGAGGAAGGCCGTAGGTCTTCCTCGTGATGCACTTTTCACCTTTTGCTTATTCAGTTGTTTTCCAAGCTGTAAAAAATGCTGAGTTGACTTTCGGTTTAACTGAGGGTCGGCAGATAACAGGATGTCTCAGTTAACAAGACCTAAGGGACAGTTGACTCAAGTTATCTCAAGTCTCAGCCTGACTGAGGGTTAACAGATAACAGGATGTTTTCAAATAACAAGATGCTTCAACATAACAGAAGGTCAACAGATAACAAGATGTCGTTTACTTTGTTCTCGCTAACTTTTAACCACAAGTTTTATTCTATCCTAAAGTGAGTTTATACAATATCACAATGTAGGAATCTGTTTCTGCGGGGGTTGGGAGCTGTTTGTACAACTTTGGGGCCAGGATTTGGGGGTGGCTGGGAGCTGCTTGTACACTGTAGGGGCCTGTGTTTGGGGGGGCTTGGGGCCTCCCTCAGGGTGGGACGGGTTGGGAGCCTGCCTTGTGGGTGTTGGGAGCTGCTTGTAGAATTTGGGGCCCTGTGTCTGAGGGGTGGTTGGGGCCTGTGTCTCAGGGTTGTTGGGAGCTGGTTGTACACCTTTGGGGCCTGCCTGCCTTTGGTGGAGGGTTGGAAGCTGCTTGAACATGGTAGGTGGCTGCATTTGGGGGGAGGTGTTGGGAACTGCTTGTACAATGTAGGGATCTGCATCTGGAAGGGGTTGAGTGGTGTTTGTACACTGTAGGGGTTTATGTTAGGGGGAAGAATTGGGAGCTGTTTGAACAGTGTAGGGGCCTGCTTTTGGAGTAGAGTTGGGATCTGCTCGTACACCTTTGGGGTCTGTGTCTGGGAGGGGTTGGGGCCTGCATCTGCGGGGGTTGGGAACTGCTTGTACACTGTAGGGACCTGTGTCTGGGGGATCTTGGGAGCTGTTTGTACACCTTTAGGGCCGGGGGGGGGGGGGGGGGGATTGGGGCCTGCATTTTGGAGGGTGGGAGCTGCTTATACAATATAGGGAGCTGTGTCTGCGGGGGTTGGGGTCAGCTTGTAGAATTTGGAGCGTGAATCTGGGGGTGGTTGGGAGCTGCTTGTACAACTTTGGGGCCTATTTCTGGGGGGGCTTGGTGCCTGCATGTTGGGCATTTGATTTTAAATACTCAGCTCCTGTCACTTCTTATCAACTTATTGCATCTAATTATATTCTGCTTCATGAACTGCTGCCTACTCCTATTGGAATGAACCTCACCTTGGTGAAAAAATTGCTGGTACATGAGGACCTGAAGCAGCTGATGACACAAGTCCGAGAAAATGGAGAAAAGACTGATTACTGTCCATCATGATGCACAAGAAATACATCGAGTGATGGAAAGAGTAAAGAGAGATGAGAGACACCGTTGGTGGGACACTTTGTTTGGATGGTCGCCAAGGCAATCTTCAACAAGATGCTTCACCCTGTTATCGTTCTGCTAATACTCACTGTGTTATGTTTCATACTGACAATTAGTTTGTATGTTAAACTCTGGTTTATGATGAAACGTTTAGCATCCCTACACAATGTACATACACTCGATAAACCTCATCCCGAGAATGTATGTGAGATCCCCGACATATTCCAACCGTCGTGAAGCTTGAGTGACTATAGTCACGGGGTGGATTATGTGGTGTAAATGCCTGAAGTAACTAGGAAAATAAAACTAACATTCACATTTTTAAGGAAAAGGTACAGCATTGAAGAGGCTTTCAGGGTAGGGCATAACTGCATTACCTGAGCATTCCCTAGGCTCCCAACCTTAGATGCTGTCGCGCTGGGGAAACTTGGTGTGCTAGCCCTAAGGAACAGCACGGAGCGTAGAGTGGAGTGGAGACACCATGGCTAGGCTCTGTAATCAGGTGGGGCCTCGATTGTTCTTGTGCACAAAGCTGCACTTTTTGCCACCCTGAGCCAAAGAGCTGTCATGTTTTGACAAATGCTGTACCCTAGTGTACTTTTTGCTCATTATAATATCATTATAATACCAAAACACACCTCCATCCCAAAAGCTACCCGCCTCCAAGGTGCGACCACCCCTCACTGAGCATGTGCTCTGAATTTCTTGGAGCCTATTACTTTAAACGGAGATGGGAAAACTTTACACCAATCATAACTAAAATATGCTTGACTAGAGCCACTCAAACTCCACTTAGAAGATAGAAAATAATATAAATTGGCCCAAGAATGAGGGGATGTCAGGGAAGATACCACCGTCAGGGGAGATACCATCCTGAGGAAATACAACATCCTTAGGACCTCCTGACTCCTGGGATCAGTCGACGGGCTGAGCCTCTCTTCCCCCCCCATTGGGACGCCTTTGGGTGAGATCTGAATACTTGCTTATAAATCTCTATAGAGTCTTTGATCCTTTTAACGTGTTTATTTCTAGGCTGCACACCTGTAATACCTGTAACATATATAACATCTGTAACACCTATAACACCTGTGTATTTCATGCATACTAGCTTGCTTTTGCAGACAGTCCCTATCACCGGCAATCCAAAAGAACCTGATTATCTCTTGCTGTAATAAACCATACTTGATTGCATTGTGATAGCACTCATTAAGTGCAACTAGGGTGAGGGTGGTTATCCGTGATAGTTCAGTGTTCTGAATCTAACCAGACCCCCAGACGGTTAATGCGTTTTTGGTGAATGTCTGACGGGACCCCCAGACGGTTAACGTGTTTTTGGTGATTAACAGACTGGTTCAGTACTCTGAATCCAACCGGGCCCATAACGGTTAATCAGCTACACCCCTTAAAGCGACACCATCGCAACACTGTAATGGTCCCTATAGCAATGTGGTCTTGTATTGCCTAAAGCACCACGGTGTCACCACCCCATAGCAACAACCCATAATCGCCATGGCAACACAAAAAACATGGTTGCCATGGCAACACAACACCATGGTTGCAATGGCAACACAAGCCCATGGTTGCCATGGCAACAGAACCCCATGGTTACCATGGGCACAACCCCATGGTTACCATGACAACACAACACCATGGTTGCCATGGCAACAATTGTACACTTCCTATAGTAACATACCCTTGTGTTCCCTATGGCACTACCGTGTCACCACAACATGGTAACACCCCATGGTTGCCATGGCAACACAACCCCATGGTTGCCATGGCAACACAACCCCATGGTTGCAATGGCAACACAAAAAATGGTTGCCATGGCAAAACAACCACATGGCTACCATGGCAACAGAACCCCATGGTTACCATGACAACAGAACCATATGGTTGCCATGGCAAAAATCTTACTCTTCCTATAGTAACATGGCCTTGTGTTGCCTATGGCACTACGATGTCACCACCCCATGGCAACACCCCATGGCTGCCATGGCAACACAACATCATGGTTGCAATGGCAACAATCCCACACTTCCTATACTAACATGGCCTTGTGTTGCCTATGGCACTACGGTGTCACTACCACTTGGAAACACGCCATGTTTGCCATGGCAACACAACCCCATGTTTGCCATGGCAACACAAGCCCGTGTTTTCCATGGCAACCAAACCCCATGGTTACCATGGCAACAATCTTACACTTTGTATTGTGACATGGCCTTGTGTTGCCAATGGCACTATGCTGTCACCACCCCAAGGGAACACCCCATGGTTGCCATGGCAACACAACCCCATGGTTGCCATGGCAACTCAAGCCCATGGTTGCCATGGCAACACAACCCCATGGTTGCCATAGCAACACAACACCATGTTTACCATGCACCAACAACCACATGGTTACCATGGCAAACCAAGCACATGGTTACTATGGCAACACAACGCCATGTTTGCCATAGCAACAAAACCCTAAGTTTCCATGGCAACCCATCCCCATGGTTACCATGGCAACACAACTCCATTGTTTCCATGGCAACTCAAGCCCATGGATGCCATGGCAACAGAACCCAATGGTTACCATGGCAACACAACGCCATTATTCCAATGGCAACACAATCCCTTGGTTGCCATGGCAACAAAAACCCATGGTTGTCATGGCAACAAAATCCCATGGTTGCGATGGCAACACATCCCTATGGTTACCATGGCAACACAACGCCATGGTTGCCATGGCAACTCAAGCCCATGGTTAACATGGGAACAGAAAGCTATGGTTGCCATGGCAACACCACCCGAAGGTTGCTATGGCAACCCAACCCCATAGTTGCCATGGCAACACAACCAAATGGTTACCATGGCAACACAACCCCATTGTTGCCATGGCAATCCAACCCCATGGTTGCCATGGAAACACCACCCCATGGTTGTCATGGCAATTCAACACCATGGTTGCCATGGCAACACTACCCCATGGTTACCATGGCAACACAACAACATGGCTACCATGGCCACACAACCCCATGGCTACCATGGCAACCCAACCCCATGGTTGCCAAGGCAAAACAACCAAATGGTTACCATGGCCACCCAACCCCATGGTTACCATGGAAACACCTCCCCATGGTTGCCATGGCAACACAACAACATGGCTACCATGGCAACAAAACCCCATGGTTGCCATGGCAACACAACAACATGGCTACCATGGCAACAAAACCCCATGGTTGCCATGGCAACACAACAACATGGCTACCATGGCCACACAACCCCATGGCTACCATGGCAACCCAACCCCATGGTTGCCAAGGCAACACAACCAAAAGGTTAAAAAGGCCACTCAACCCCATTGTTACCATGGCAACAAAACCCCATGGTTGCCATGGGAAAAAAAAACCATGGTTGCCATTTCAATCCTACAGCATGTTTACCATGGCAACACAACCCCATGGTTGCCATGGCAACACAACCCCATGGATACCATGGTATCCAACCGCATGGTTACCATGGCAAGACAACCCCATGTTTGCCATGGCAAAAAGAAACCATGGTTGCCATGGCAACCCAACCCCATGGTTACCATGGCAACACCACCCCATGGTTGCCATGGCAACAGAACCCCATGTTTCCATGGAAACACAACCCCATTGTTACAATAGCAACACAATAGCATGTTTCCCATAGCAACCCAACCACATGGTTACCATGGCAACACAACAATATGGTTACCATGGCAACAAAACGATATGGTTGCCATGGCAACACAACCCCGTGGTTACCATGGCAACACAACCCCATGGTTACCATGGCAACACAACCGCATGGTTACCATAGCAACCCAACCTCATGGTTAGCATGGCAACACAACCCCATGGTTGCCATGGCAACAAAAACGCCATGGTTACCATGGAAACAGAAAACCATGGTTGCCATGGCAACACCACCCGATGGTTGCCATGGCAACCCAACACCTTGCTTGCCATGGGAACACAACCAAATTGGTACAATGGCAACCCGCCCACAACTCCAGGGTTACAATGGCAAAACAACCGCATGGTTACCATGGCAACACAATCCCATGTTTGCCATTGAAACACAACACCATGGTTACCATGGCAACAAAACCCAATGGTTACCATGGCAACAACACCCCATGGTTGCCATGGAAATACAACACCATGGTTACCATGGCAACAGAAAACCATGGTTCCCTTGGCAACACCACCCGATGGTTGCCATGGCAACACAACCAAATGGTTACCATGGCAACAGAAAACCATGGTTGCCATGGCAACAGAAAACCATGGTTGCCATGGCAACACCACCCCATGGTTACAATGGCAACACCACCCCATGGTAACCATGGCAACACAACCCCATGGTAACCATGGCAACACAACCGCATGGTTACCATGGCAAAAAAGATCCACGGTTGCCATGGCAACACAACCCCGTGGTTACCATTGCAACACAACCGCATGGTTGCCATGGCAACACAACCCCATGGTTCCCATGGCAATACAACACCATGGTTACCATGGCAACATAAAACCATGGTTGCCATGGCAACACCACCCCATGGTTGCCATGACAACCCAATTCCATGGTTGCCATGGAAACACAACCCCATGGTTGCCATGGCAATAGAACACCATGGTTGCCATGGCAACACAACCCCATGGTTACCATGGAAACCCAACCCCATGGTTACCAAGGCAACACAAACCCATGGTTGCCATGGAAACACAACCCCATGGTTGCCATGACAAAAAAAACCCTTGGTTACCATGGCCACGGAAAACCATGGTTTCCATGGAAACACCACGCCATGGTTGCTTTGGCAACACAACCAAGTGGTTACCATGGCAATACAACACCATCGTTGACATGGCAAAAAAAACACTTTGGTTACCATGGCAACACATCCCCGTGGTTACCATGGCAACACAACCCCGTGGTTACCATGGCAACACAACAACATGGTTGCCATTGAAACACAACCCCATTGTTACCATGGCAACACAACTGCATGGTTGCCATGGCAACACAACCCCTTGGTTGCCATGGCAACACAACCAAATGGTTACCATGGCAACAGAAAACCATGGTTGCCATGGCAACACCACCCCATGGTTACAATGGCAACACCACCCCATGGTTACCATGGCAACACCACCCCTTGGTAGCCATGGCAACCCAACCCCATGGTTACCATGGCAACACCACACCACGGTTGCCATGGCAACACAACTCCATGGTTACAATGGCAACACAACCCCATGGTAACCATGGCAACACAACCGCATGGTTACCATGGCAAAAAAGATCCACGGTTGCCATGGCAACACAACCCCGTGGTTACCATTGCAACACAACCGCATGGTTGCCATGGCAACACAACCCCATGGTTCCCAGGGCAATACAACACCATGGTTACCATGGCAACATAAAACCATGGTTGCCATGGCAACACCACACCATGGTTGCCATGACAACCCAATTCCATGGTTGCCATGGAAACACAACCCCATGGTTCCCATGGCAACACAAACCCATGGTTGCCATGGAAACACAACCCGATGGTTACCATGGCAACACAACCCCATGGTTACCATGGTAACACGACTGCATGGTTACCACGGCAACCCAACACCATGGTTACCATGGAAACACAACCCCATGGTTGCCATGGCAACTTAACCCCATGGTTGCGATGGAAACCCATCCCCATGGTTACCATGGCAACACAACCCCATGGTTACCATGGCAATACTATCTCACGGTTGCCACGGCAATATAAACCCATGGTTGCCATTGTAACAAAACCCCATGTTTACCATGGAAACACAATCCCATGGTAACCATGGGAACAGAACCCCATTGTTACCATGGCAACACAAACCCATGGTTACCATGCCAAAAAAAAAAACATGGTCACCATGGCAACACAATCTCATGTTTCCATGGCAACAAAACACCATGGTTGCCATGGCAGCCCAACCCCATGGTTACCATGGCAACCGAAACCCACTGTTGCCATGGCAACCCAACCCCATGGTTACCATGGCAACCCAACCCCAGGGTTGCCATGGCAACAAAGCGCCATGGTTACCATGGCAACCCAAGCCCATGGTTACCATGGCAACACAACCCCATGGTTGCCATTCCAACAGAACCGCCTGGTTACCATTGCAACCCAACCCCATTGTTACCATGGCAACCCATCCCCATGGTTACCATGGCAACCGAACCTCATTTATGCCATGGCAACCCAAGCCCATGGTTACCATGGCAACACAACCCCATGGTTAACATGACAAAAATACCCCATGGTTGCCACGGCAACCCAACCCCATGGTTACCATAGCAACAGAACCCCATGGTTGCCATGGCAACACAACCCCATGGTTACCATGGCAACAAACCCCGTGGTTGCCATGGAAACCCAACCCCATGGTTACCATGGCAACAAAACCCCATGGTTTCCATGGCAAAACGACCGCATGGTTACCACAACAACTCAACCGCATGGTTACCACGGCAACCCAACCTTATTTTAGCACGGCAACTCAACACCATGGTTGCCATGGCAACTAAACCCCATGGTTGCCATGGCAACCACAACACCATGGTTGCCATGGCAACAGAACACCATGGTTGCCATCAAACTAAAACCCATAGTTGGCATGGCAAAAAAACGCATGGTTGCCATGGCAACACAACCCCATGGTTACCATGGGAACAGAACCCCATTGTTACCATAGCAACACAACCCCATGGTTGCCATGGCAACACAACTTCATAGTTACCATGGCAACAAAACCGCATGGTTACCACGGCAACCCAACCGCATGGTTACCACGACAACTCAACACCATGGTTGCCATGGCAACTAAACCCCATAGTTTCCATGGCAACCCAACCCCATAGTTACCATGGCAACACAACGCAATTGTTGCTATGGCAACAAAACACCATGGTTACCATGGCAACCCAAGCCCATGGTTGCCATGGCAACACAAGCACATGGTTGCCATGGCAACACAACCCCATGGTAACCATGGCAACATAACCCCATGGTTGCCATGGCAACACAACCCCATGGTTCCCGTGGCCACACAACCCCATGGTTACCAAGGCAACACTACTCCATGGTTACCATGGCAACAGAACCACATGCTTGCCATGGCAACTCAACACCATATATACCTTGCAACAAAACACCATGGTTGCCATGGTAGCAAAACCACATGGTTGCTATGGCAACACAACACCATGGTTGCCATAGGAAAACAAACCCATGGTTACCATGGCAACAGAAGCCAATAGTTGCCATGGCAACACAACTCCATGGTTACCATGGCAAACGAACCCCATTGTTGCCATGGCAACCCAACCGCATGTTTACCATGGCAACTCAACACCATGGTTGCCATGGCAACTAAACCCCATCGTTTCCATTGCAATCCAACCCCATAGTTACCATGTCAACACAACCCCATGGTTGCCATGGCAACACAAACCCATGGTTACCATGGCAACAGAACCCCACGGTTGCCATGGCAACTCAACACCATATATACATTGCAACAAAACACCATGGTTGCCATGGCAACCCAACCTCATGGTTGCCATGATAGCAAAACCACATGGTTGCTATGGCAACACAACCCCATGGTTACCATGGCAAACAAACCCCATTGTTGCCATGGGAACACAACCCCATGGCAGCCATGGCAACACAACCCCATGTTGTCATGGCAATAAAAAGCCATGGTTACCATGGTAACCCAACCCTATGGTTACCATGGCAACAGAACCCCATGGTTGCCATTCCAACACAACCGCCTGGTTACCATTGCAACCCAACCCCATTGTTACCATGGCAACACAACCCTATGGTTACCATGGCAAAACAACCCCATAGTTGCCATGGCAACTCAACACCATATTTACCTGGCAAGAAAACGTCATGGTTGCCATGGCAAACCAACCCCATGGTTACCATGGCAACACATCCCCATGCTTGCCCTGGAAACCCAACCCCATGGTTACCACGGCAACACAACCGCATGGTTACCACAGCAACCCAACCGCATGTTTACCACGGCAACTCAACACCATGGTTGCCATGGCAACTCAACACCATGGTTGCCATGGCAACTAAACCCCATAGTTTCCATGGCAACACAACCCCATGGTTGCCATGGCAACTCAACAGCATATTTACCTTGCAACAAAACACCATGGTTGCCATGGCAACCCAACCCCATGGTTGCCATGGTAGCAAAACCACATGGTTGCTATGGCAACACAACCCCATGGTTGCCATGGGAAAACAAACCCATGCTTACCATGGAACACAACCCCACGTTTTCCATGGCAACCCAACCCCATGGTTTCCAATGGCAACACAACCCCATCGTTACCATGGCAACACAACTCCATGGTTGCCATGGCAACCCAACCCCATGGTTACCATGGCAACACAACCCCATGGTTGCCATGGTAACAAAAACACATGGTTGCCATGGCAACACAACCCCAATGTTGCCATGGCAACAAAATTCCATGGTTGCCACGGCAACACAACCGCATGGTTACCACGGCAACCCAACCCCATGGTTACCATGTGTAGTGGGTCTACGTGGCAAGGTTTTGGTAGCAGGGAGCCATAGGGTTGGTTTCTGTGAGAAAGATATAGAAGCTGCCCCATGTTTGGGAAGGGCCCCATTGTTTTCCAGAGCTGAGCCAATAAGCGATGTTGTTTTGCGCCTCTGTGAGAGCATATTTAAGACAGGGAAAAAACGCTGCGCCACACAGCAGCCGGGAGAGTGAAGGGAGTGAGAAAACAGCCGTGCAGGTTCCAAGGTCAGTGTAGAGGGAGGGGGAGAGGTGCTCCAGGCGCCGGAGCAGAAGTCCCCTGCGGCCTGTGGTGAGGACCATGGTGAAGCAGGATGTCCCCCTGCAGCCCATGGAGTACCATGGTGGAGCAGGGTTCCATGCTGCAGCCCGTGGAGGAGACCACGGTGGAGCAGGTGGCCCTGCACCGACGGAGGCTGCCGCCTGTGGAAGACCCCTGCCGGAGCAGATTTCTGGCTAGACGTGTAGCCCGTGGAGAGGAGCCCATGCAGGAGCAGGTGATCTGGCAGGAGCTGCTGCCCGTAGGGGACCCAGGTTGGAGCAGTTTTCTCCTGAGGGATGGACCCCGTGGTACAGACCCATATCTGGAGCAGTTCTGAAACAGCTGCTGCCTGTGGGAAGCCCACGCTGGATCAGTTCATCAAGGACTGCATCCCGTGGGTGGGACCCCACAGCACAGGGGACGAGAGTGACCGAGAAGGAGCGGCAGAGAAGAAGTGCTGTAGACTGACCATAACCCCCATTCCCCTGTTCCCCTGCGCCGCTCGGGGGGGAGGAGGTGGAAGAGGGTGGATGGGGGGAAGGTGCTTTTGTTTTTTTTTTTCCTTTGTTTTCTCACTTCTCTCGCTTGTTAGTTGTAGGCAATAAATCTTACTATCTCCTTATGCTGAGTCTGTTTTGCCCGTTACAATAATTATTGCGTGATATTCTCGTCCTTATCTCAATCCTTGAGCCCTTTTCCTCCCCATTCCTCTTTGAGGAGGGGGAGTGAGAGAGCGGCTGTGGTGGACCTCGGCTGCCCACTCGAGCGGAACCACGGCACCATGGCAACACAAACCCCACGGTTGCCATGGCAATACAACCCCATGGTTGCCACGGAAACACAATCCCATGTTTGCCATGGCAACAAAGCCCATGGTTGCCATGGCAATCCAAGCCCACGGTTACCATGGCAACACAACACCATGCTTACCATGGCAACACAACCCCATGGTCACCATGGCAACACAACCCCACGGTTGTCATGGCAACACAACCCCACGGTTACCATGGTAACCACAACACCATGGTTATCATAGCAACACTACACCATGGTTGCCATGGCAACACAACCCCATGGTTGCCATGGCATCCCATCCCCAATATTACCATGGCAACATAACCCCATGCTTCCCATGAAAACACAACCCTATGGTTGCCGTGGCAACACAAAACAATGGTTCCCATGGCAACACAACCCCATGGTTATCATGGCAACACAACCCCATGGTTGCCATGAAAGCACAACTTTATAATTCCCATGACAACACAACCCTATGGTTATTATGGCAACACAAACCCATGCTTACCATGGCAACACAACCCCATGGCTTCCATGGCAACAAAACCCCATGGTTGCCATGGCAACCACAACACCATGGTTGCCATGGCAACCCAACCCCATGGTTACCATGGCAACTCAACCCCATGGTTACCATGGCAACAGAACCCCACTGTTGCCATGGAAACACAACCCCATGGTTACAATAGCAAAAAAAAAAAAACATGGTTACCATGGCAACAGAACCCCATTGTTACCATGGCATCACAACCGCATGGTTACCATGGCAACCCATCCCCATGGTTACCATGGCAACAGAACACCATGGTTGCCATCAAACTAAAACCCATAGTTGGCATGGCAAAAAAACGCATGGTTGCCATGGCAACACAACCCCATGGTTACCATGGGAACAGAACCCCATTGTTACCATAGCAACACAACCCCATGGTTGCCATGGCAACACAACTTCATAGTTACCATGGCAACAAAACCGCATGGTTACCACGGCAACCCAACCGCATGGTTACCACGACAACTCAACACCATGGTTGCCATGGCAACTAAACCCCATAGTTTCCATGGCAACCCAACCCCATAGTTACCATGGCAACACAACGCAATTGTTGCTATGGCAACAAAACACCATGGTTACCATGGCAACCCAAGCCCATGGTTGCCATGGCAACACAAGCACATGGTTGCCATGGCAACACAACCCCATGGTAACCATGGCAACAAAACCCCACGTTTGCCATGGCAACACAACCCCATGGTTACCATGGCAACAAAATCCCATGATTCCATGGCAACACAACCCCATGGTTACCATGGCAACACAACCCCATGGTGGCCATGGCAACCCTATAATTGTCCCTATAACAATGTGGCCTTCTATTGCCTATTGCACCACGGTGTCACCACGCCATGGCAACACCCCATGGTTCCCATGGCAAAACAACCCCATGGTTACCTTGGCTACGCAACCCCATGGTTTCCATGGCAACACAACACCATGTTTACCATGGTAACCACAACACCATGGTTACCATAGCAACACTACGCCATGGTTGCCATGGTAACACAACCCCATATTTACCATGGCAACCCAGCGCCATATTTGCCCTCGCAACACAACCCCATGGTTGCCATGGCAACACAACCCCATGGTCACCATGGCAGCACAGCCCCATTGTTGTCATGGCAACACATGCAAATGGTTGCCATAACAACACAACCCTATGATTATCATGGCAACAATATCCCATGGCGTCCATGGCAACACTATAATGTTCCGTGTATCAATGTGGCCTTTTATTGCCTATAGAACCACAGTGTCACCACCCCATGGCAACACCCAATCGTCGCCATGGCAACAGAACCCCATGGTCGCCATGGCAACACCACCCCATGTTTACCATGGCAACACAACCCCAAGGTTGCCATGGCAACACAACTCCATAGTTACCATGGCAACCCAACGCCATAGTTGCCCTGGCAACACAACCCCATCCTTACCATGGCAACACAACCCCATGGTTGCCATGGCAACACAACCCCATGGTTACCATGGCAACAGAACCCCATGGTTACCATGGAAACACAACACCATGATTACCATGAAAACCACAACACCATGGTTGCCATGGCAACACAAAACCCTGGTTGCCATGGCAACACAAAGCCATGGTTACCATGGCAACAATCTTACCCTTCCTATAGTAACATGACCTTGTGTTGCCTATCGCACTACAATGTCACCACAACATGGCAACACCCCAGGGTTGCCATGGCAACACAACCCCATCGTTACCATGGCAACATAACCCCATGGTTGCCATAGCAACACAACCACACGGTTACCATGGCAACAGTCTTACACTTCCTATAGTAACATGGCCTTGTGTTGCCTATGGCACTACGGTGTCACCACCCCATGGCAACACCCCATGGTTGCCATGGCAACACAACCCCATGGTCGCCATGGCAACACAACTCCATAGTTACCATGGCACCCCAACGCCATGGTTGCCCTTGCAACACAACCCCATCCTTACCATGGCAACACAACCCCATGATTGCCATGGCAACACAACCCCATGGTTACCATGGCAACACAAGCCCATGGTTCCATGGCAACACAAGCTCATGGTTGCCATGGCAACACAACCCCATGTTTGCCATGGCAACACAAGCCCATGGTTACCATGGCAACACAACCCCTATGGTTTCCATGGCAACACAACACAATGGTTGCCATTGCAACTCACCCCCATGGTGTTTATGGCAACACCCCATGGTTCCCATGGCAACACAACCCCATGGTTGCCATGGCAACAATCTTACACTTCCTATAGTAACATGGCTTTGTGTTTCCTATGGCACTACGGTGTCACCACCCCATGTTAACACGCCATTGTTGCTATGGCAACACAAGGCCACATTGCTATAGGGACCATTACAGTCTTGCCATGGCAACCATGGGGTTGTGTTGCCATTGTAACCATGGGGTTGTGTTGCCCACCATCCCAGAGACTTCTTCCATGTTTTGGGGAAGCCTGGTGGCTTCCCACTACCAAGCTGATACAAATCCTCATGGATAAGGTGGTTGTGCTTTTGCAGCTAGTTTTTTTTTTTTTTTTTTTTTTGAAAAAAACCTAGAGCATATGAGTGAGCCATCAAATGGGTCTCTGCTGGTCCAGGATGGAAATAACTAAGCTAAGGCAGGATTTGGGAAGGCAAAAAGACCAGTGAGATTTCTCACCCAACCTTTGATCCCCTTTTATGTCTGTGTTCTGCTGCAGAGCCAATGCTGATTGATGCTGGAGTGTCAAATCCTTCTAGTTTGATTTTTCAAAATTCAGGATCCCCACAATTGTTTTTAATGATGCTCTGTGGCATACACTTTTACGCGAAGGGAAAGTGCCATAGGCAGCATCACACAACCTGGGTTGTCTGGTACCTGTACAGTGTTTTGTACATAAATAGAAGAGTTTGCACGGATTTTTGTATCGTTCTTTTCTATTTCTTTTCTACAGTTTTTCAAAGACTGTATGCAAACTGTGTTTACAAATTGGTTTTGCTGTCAGTATTGTAGATTATCGCATGTCCATTTTGCTGTTTTGTATGGGCTTGTGAGTCCTTGTGTGTTACAGGTTGTCCTTCCTACTTAAAAACAATTGCATACGCTTCCATCCAACATATCCTGTGCCCTTCTTAAATATATCCCATTTCCCATGGTCCAGTGTGAGCTGTAGCTTGTAGAATGCATGAGAAAACCCTGCACATAAATTAATATAAATATGATATGCTCAATCCTGATGTAGTTATTAATATAGGTTTTAGGGGGTTGTACTTATTCTCTGGAAACTACAGTTTAGACTGAACTAAATTGCCTAGTATCTGTAATTTACAGACACTCATATTTTCATATAATATTTTCTATTTGACCATATAAGATAGGGGGATAGGCCTTTAAAGGTGATCTGTACCTTAGAACAAAACCAGTTTTCTCATAGCATTTAGGATCAATGAAATGTTTATGTGTTATGTTTAGTGATGAATTATAAACAAAGCACAAAACGCAAGAAGCAAATAGGAATTTCAAGATGTCCTTAAATGCTGCAGTTCATTATAGAACAATGTTATAATAACCTGAACAATCTTCTAGATTGACTGTCTTGGGCAATTGCCCCTCATTTTTGTCATTTTTCCTGGTATTACCTTTGCCAAATCTTGCAGTTCTTTCTTAGGACCTGATCATGTGTAATTGACTCACTCAGACTGCTGATGAAAGAAAATTGGAGATCTGGGTAGGCAAAAGATAGGTTGTCAGTTACCTAGTCCATCTTGCTATAATGTAATGTACTTGAGTTTAGCCTGCAGAAAGACTTCATGACTTGGCCACCAAGCTTTGCCTTCTTGAAAGGGGACCAACAGAACCACCATGGGACCACTGCAATTGGGTAGCATCTGTACAAATACCTCCTGCATTCTTATGTATTTTAAAGAGATCAAAGACTATTTTTTTGACCAGGACAAGTAAAGGTTGCTTCTCTTTTATGGTCGTCTGTTCCCATTAAGCAAATACCTGTTGGCATTAAGGCCATGGCTATAATAATTTTATTTAATGAACAAAGTACTGTTTGGAGAGGAATAAACATGACTTAATATAAATATTAATAATACTTACATCACAGAAAGGTTCCCTTATGGTCAACAAGTTCCTTGATCATGATTAAAAATGAAGAAAATATTGAACAGCAAATATTGCTATCCCAGTGTGACTGATAACTGGGCATCTCTTCACCTATTCAGAAATCTGTGGTGTGTGTTATTCTGCTGAGGTTTTGGAGACTAAATTTCTGGTAGATATACATGTAGGAAGTGTGTTGATGTACCCTTGTATTTTAATCTCTTTCTTGTATTTTAAATCAGTTTTACCAGGTATTATCTTAATAGGAACTGCAGGTAGAATAGAGTTAAGTGAGTCACTAATATTTGTAAAACCTTATTTATACTAATTTTGACATTTTGTTGAAGCATGATGTCCAGTGCCTCTCTGCACTTAGTGTAGATAATGTAGCTATCAATGTGTAATTTCAGTGAAATGGTGTATACAGTATGGGTAGTGGTGCTTTAATTGAATTTTACTCGTTGGTGTGTATTGAACAGTAGCATCAAATTAGGCCATCTTTTAAAATTCTGTTCTACTTTTGGATTTTGTTCTTTTGTCTGAGTTTGTTTTCCTTCTGGCCATTCAACTGAGTCAATTACGTAGTTTAGTAACTGCTTTATCTTTCAATTATGGGCTATCCTGTTCTGATAACATTCAGAATAATGTATTCAGTCAAGTTACTGTAAATACATTGGTTTTAGTTTTCAGGTCTCTAACCAGCATGGTACATGCTAGTACCTGCAGGGGTGTGCGTCCCTGGCAGTGAGCGAAAGTGATGCCAGCATAGATGTGTTCCTCATGAGTACATTTGTTATGACACTAAAAATTAATGCACGCACAGAATGATTAGTTTATGTTTTGTTTTATGTCTTGTTTGTCTGATGCGTTGGGACTCTACCACCAGAAGTTCAGTAAGTCACTGCTTAAATTAGCACAATGAGCAAGGGGGAAATCAATCTAGCTGCCTTATGCTGGATACCCTGTCTGCTACTTGTGCAGCGTGCTGCATGCTGCGGGCAGCAAGGGTCTGCCTGTCCTCTCTGGAGCACCAGCCCCTGCTGTGTCCCCTTGGTAGGAACAGACTGTAAGGAAAATGCACAGACTCATGGGCTTCTGACATTGTTAGAAGAGGATATTGATAGCTACTGGAAATTAAGTGTAAAGCTAAGTGCTTCTCAAGCTACTGTAGTTGATGTCCAGGATGCCTGCTATATACAAGAAGTATGTCTTATCATAAAATAGATAATAAAACAGACATACGTATTCAGTGGCAAAATTATTCTGAAATCAGGGCTATAATCTGTAAGAAAATTACTTTTTTTTTGTGGGCAAAAACTGAAGGTGGTTCTGAAAGATTTTGAGACAGCAAGAAAAAAAAAAATCTGGATCATGCCCAGGGAACCTGAGCCTGGTTCTCATAAATATATATGTTCATCCCCCATAAGTGGAAAAAGATCAAAATTAGGCCTTAAAGCATGGGAAGTATCCTTCTCGGTGAGTCCTCCTACGATATTTCAGTGTGAATCACATGCTGTGGGACTGTGCACTGCCTGCTCCTGATACTCCTTCCCCCTCTTAAAAGTGACCAATTGTAAGATTGTAAGTGTTGTACCTCTTCTGTACATATCGTCAATAAATGTTGATTCATATTTTTCCTGGCTTATATCTGTGAGTTTTACTGTCAGCCTGGATATAATTTGGGTGAGAGGTTACATAAAGAAGACAGATGTGAGATGCTGAGATCCGTGAGATCTCTGTGAGAGGTAGATGTTGGACCTGGATTTGCCAAAGCACCAGAAGTCTGCCCCCTCATGTGTATGCTCTAAATGCAGGGTACCAGCTGCATCTGAGCTTCCCTGCTGCAAAGTCCAGGATGTGCTAACCACAGTGAAGTCTTAAGCAGTCTTGGCAGTGAAAGCTAGAGGAGTAGGAAGAAATGTTAGACAAGTAGGAGGATGCAATGAGTTGCTTGCAGTTGCTTTAGAAACATGCTTCACTTCCCTGCCTGATAAAAAGTAAATCTCTTCATCCTAGCCTTAAACAAAAAATAAATTAAATAATAGATGCTTTTGCTGAATCCCTGGTAAACTTTGTAAAGAAATTGCACTTAGTACATGAATTGAGATATGCTCATGGTACGGACCATGGCCTGAAGGACTGGCCATTGCTATGTATGGAGAGAAAGCCCCGGCATTTATGATCCCAGCAGGACACAATATGGATCTCACCTAACCACAACTAGGTGATCAATAGATGTAACCTAAACCAGCCTGTGAGGCACAGCCTGCACCTCTGTGGGCTGCCATCCCAGCTGAGGAGCTTGCAAGGAGAGGCCCGGTGTGGCAGGAACAGGCTGAAGACCCCTGCAGCACTGGGGGATCTCAGGGTGGGAGACGAACCTGAGGCCCAGGAGGTTTGTTATGGTGTCTGAGCCTCTGGCATAGGCTGCCAGAGGCAGGGTATTACTGCGTTCAGGCCTGGCCTTGTTCATAAATCAGCTCTGCTGCCCTGGTCTCTTCAGAGCTCCGGATTCCCCATCACTGGCGTACTCACGAAGCATTGACCACACTGAGAGCCATTCCTCTATCCCTTCCCAGGCATGAAAGAGAAAGAGAGAAGACTTCAGGGCTGCCAAACCTCCACCAGTCTCCTCCCTTGTATCGGTGCATGAAAACAGAACAAGGATATGAAAGAAACAGGTGGCCCCAACAGGCTGCGGCGTAGGAGGGGAGCAGCGTAAAAAACAACCAGCTGGCAGGCTGGAAGGCACCCCTGCAGCACACACACACATGGCCAGCAAGGACTGGCACCCCGGCCAGGTTTGGGGCAGAGCTCCAGGGGTGCAAGGGTGGTTGCATGGGGCCTGTGCTGGCCCCATGTAAGCAGGCAGCCATGGCTCCCCTTTGCTGCAGGGGATGCAGGAAGGAAATGACTGTGCATGCGATGCTGGGCCTTGTGGTCGCGGCGGCTTTAGCGCGGCAGGCAGGTTCTGCAGTGATAAGCAAAATGCGTCAGCGGAGACAGATAAACAACAAAGCTGGTGGCTGCCCACTGAAACCCATGGGGAGGGGCGGCAGAGGAACTGGGCCTCTCACAGTATAAGGCACTTCCTCAGGACAAGTGCCTAAGAAAGTAGCCTAGGGCCTGTCCTTCACAGGGGTAGAGCAGTGGTAGTCGTTCATGGTTCAACTTAAAAGAGGGTAGCACTTCTCACACTCATTTGGTAAAACTGATCCTCATGGTGCCCAGGGGCCTTCCTGGCTCATGTTCCCATGGCCTGAATCACCTGAGAGGTTCTGCTGTGGAGATGCCCCAGAAAGAGAAGATTGGCTCCAAAATCTGTGAAAGCTTAGGAACAGAGACAAGCCTAGGAAATACATCTAAAAATTCACTGCAGGGTTTCACCCAAGTTGCCAGGACTACCTAAATTGCTAGCATTAAATAGTTATCTTGCCTTTTACCAAGAATTTTTGAATGCACTATTCTGTATGAGTGGGGGTTATTATGGAGAAGATTTTTCTGGGAGTTTTTGAAAAATTCCTGAAAGATAATGAAGTCATTGGTCTCAGACAAAGTGGGTTCACGAGGGGGGAGTCCAGACTAAACAATTGTGTACCCCCTGCTCTGCACTGGTGTGGCCTCACCTCAAGCACTGTGCGTAGTTTTGGGCACCACAATGTAAGGAGAACATAAAAATCTTAAAGAATGACCAAAGGAAGTGAAAGGTCTAGATGGGAAGATGTATGAGGTCACATTGTTCAGCCCTGAGCAGAGCAGGCTGAGGGGAGGCCTCATGGTGGCCTGAGGGGAGCGGAGGG